>NW_020837948.1:82851600-82895681 GCF_003676395.1 Aethalodelphis obliquidens | reverse complement strand
GGGGAGGAGGAAGAGGAGGGGGAGGAGGAAGAGGAGGAGGAAGGAGAAGAAGCAGAAAATAGAAAATAAGTGTTGGCAGGGATGTGGAGAAATTGCAGCCCTGTGAACTGTTGGTGGGATTGTGAAAAGGTTTAACCACTGTGGAACAGTATGAAGGTTTCTCAAAAAATTAAAAATGGAACTAGTATATGATCCAGTAATCCCACTTCTGGATATATATGCAAAAGAATTGAAAGCAGGGTCTTGAAGCAATATCTGCACACCTATGCTCATAGAAGCACTATTTGCAATAGCTAAGAGATGGAAGCAACCCAAATGTCTATCTATAAGTGAATAAACAAAATGTAAATAGGGCTTCTCTGGTGGCGCAGTGGTTGAGAGTCCGCCTGCCGATGCGGGGGACACAGGTTCGTGCCCCGGTCCGGGAGGATCCCACATGCCGTGGAGCGGCTGGACCCGTGAGCCATGGCCGCTGGGCCTGCGCGTCCGGAGCCTGTGCTCCGCAGCGGGAGGGGCCACAGCGGTGGGAGGCCCGCATACCGCAAAAAAAAAAAAAAAAAAAAAAAAAAAAATGTGGTAAATAAATACAGTGGAATATTACTCAAAGGAAGGAAATTCTGTCACATGGCACAACATGGATGAACCTTGAAGACATTATACTAAGTAAAATAAGTCAGTCACAAAAAGACAAATATTCTATTACTCTACTTAGGTATGAGGTACCTAAAGTACTCAAATTCACAGAAACAGAAAGTAGAATGGTGGTTGCCAAGGATTTGGGGAAGGGAGAAAAGGGGAGTTGTTTAACTGATATAGAATTTCAGATTTGCGAGATGAAAATGTGCTGGAGATCTGCTTCACAACAATGTGAATATACTTAACATTACTGAACTGTACCATTAAAAATGGTTAAGATGGTAAATTTTATGTTATGTGTTTTTTTTTTTTACTATCAGTAGACAAGCAAACAAAGATACATAGGCATTGAAAGAACAAAAAAGGGTAAGTGGGATGCTCGCTGGACAGGCCATGAGCACCAGAGAGCCCCACAGTAGTACTATAAGCCTGAAAGGAGGGCTGGAAATGCCCCCAAATGATTTGTTGTCTGTGACCCGCTCAAGAAACCTTACTGATTTCATGGTTTTGCCTCAGGCCAGCCTTAAGCCTGGTTTTGCTGCTCTTGGGAGAAGTCAATATTCTGAGCGGGGACTTTCATAGTTTCACAGTTTATTCATCCATTCAAGAAACAATTCCTGAGGCTAACTACATGCCAGCTACTGCCTAGGCCCTGGGGATGCAAAAAGAAGACAAGGCCCAGATTTTAAAGCACTCTCAGGTCAAAGGCTGAACTACATTCCCAGTTGAGACATGAGACCGGTCTCCTGTGTGATTGATGGACAAAATAAGAGTAGCACTATAATACTAACGTGATGGAAAGCCAGAAGTCTGTTAATTCAGTTCTCCCCTGACACATGGCTCACTCCTCCAATCCCAAGTCAAAATGAACTAGAGTTCCGACATCTATAAACTCAGTAAGCCTAAAAGCTCATAAACAGTACTTTCCCGTTGGAATAGAGGTCCATGGAATGTGGTTCTAGAATTGTGTACAGTTACTCACTAAACAGATTTCTGTAAAACCTCTAAAGCAACTGAACCTTCTGAAAGTTGTTGCCATGGAGCTGGATCTTTTATCTCCATTGTGAATGAAAAAAGAACAAAGACTGTCACTTATCATTCAGCTATACAAGGGTTAAATTGCAACCCACTGCAATCGTCCACACCCACCAACAGTGCGTGTGCCCTGAAGGAAATTCAAGATGAAAAACAAGATGAATCATTCTGTGCTTTGTACAAACTGGCCCCGAGATAGTTAAGACTCATATCTTAGGAAGAATATTAGTGGTATTCTATACCCACCCTCACAAGTCACTTTTCCATCAATACTTCAGTACTCATTAAAATAACCAAAACCTGTATTACAACTGGTAGATGAAGAGGATCAGCTCTATGAGGCAACTTTAACAGAAACCATGGGATGAAAAGCAGTGTGGAGTGAACTTTGCTACTGACTAACTAGGAAATCTGCAAATCACTGAAAATGTCTGGATCACACTTGCCTCTTTTTTAAAACTGAGAGTTTTTATCCACTGATCTCTGCCATTCTTAGATTATATGTGAGGTCCTAGAAAAATGATCCATGGGAATCACCTGGTTAAAATAGTGATTTCAAAGTTCTGTCTACTCCTGAAGCAGTGGTCCTCTAAGTGTGGTCCATGGGCTAGCAGCAGTAACATGACGTGGGAGCTTGTTAGAAATACACTCACCCCAGACTTATGAATCAGAGTTGCTGGAGATGAAGGCTAAGGAAGGTGTGTTTCAACAAGCCCTCCAGGTGACTCTCATGCACACCAAAGTCTGAGAAGCATGGCTCTAAAGATTGATGGTAGCATAATTTGATACCTGCTTGGGTTTTGTACCTCATGGGTTGCTGTTTCCAAGATACAACTTATCTTCTCTAAAGCTGACCCCAGATAGAATTGACTAATTCCACCGTTTTATTTACCACCCTATTCCCTGCACATGCATCTGTTAAGAATCACTTTATTTTGAGGAACTTGTTAATGAATACATGAATGGATGGATGGATGGATGGACGGATGGTCAGATTGATGCATACATGCATTTATGGATGACTAAGTGCTTCAAAATCTACAAAACCTTGTTTGAGTAAAAGAAAAGGTTAGCACCAGGCAGCAAGAAACAGTGGATTTGGATTTAGTAATACAAGTCCACTATTCCTGTTCTTGGTCCCAAATAATTTTTTCCTGAGTGAAAAGTATACTGGTGAGAATGCTGATTCTAAGTAAACAACTGAGATCTCCTCTTGAGTCATCCAGTCCCCCTCAGAACAGCCTGGAAGCATCACATTGACGTCCAGTTCTCTCACATGAACAGGCAGATAACAGCACCTGCCCTGCACCTGTCTCACAGGGACACTGAGCATATTAACTAATAATGACTGTGAATTGCTTTTGAGGTTCTGGGGGATGGCTGCTATGTAGGCATAGGACATATTAATTTAAAAGATCAAACATTTGGCAGTGTTTAAAATAAACCTCGCCAACTTTGCCAAGGTCATACAGGAGCAGAGAGGCTATCTTTCCCTTAAATAGGAATCAAAAATGATCTACATTCTGTGTCTGATTCTTTCCTAACAAAATTTGTGTGTGTGGCTCATAGAACTCTTTCCTTTAAAATGTGAAAGGAAATGTCACACTGAGAACCTGAGTGAAGGAGATAAACAGGTGAAGAGAGATAAAAATATACTATTAAATTATCAGAATGGAACCTTTTCTAGCATAATGTAGCAGGAGAGAAAAGTTAAGTGTCCTGCTACGTACTTATGACCATTTTCAAAGACAATAACATAAAATTGAACTATATTTAACTATACTTCAGCTTCCCTACCTTTAAACCTGGCAAAATGAAACTCACCTCCCAGAGGTGTTGGGAAGATAACATGGCGTGATATAGAGAGGAGGAGGAGGCTGCTTATCAAACAATACCTCTGGTTTTGTGTCTCATTTGTTAACATTTCGCTCTGATAGAAAACTGTCTTCAGCATGATACTAATGGCCCCTTGAATGCACAGAGTATATTACAGTTTATGAAGAGCTCTTACGAACATATTTCTGATTTGTCTAAACTGTAATGCTTTAAAGTGAATGTTAGCATTTCCATTTCATACATAAGAAAAGTAAGTGACAGAAAAGTTTAGTGAATAGCTCAAGGTAATGGTTAATGAGTGGCAAAGCTGAAATTTCCACCCAGAACTTTTGACAGACCTTCAAAGTCAGCTGCTCTTCCTACCACAACATAGTGTAATAGATAATAGGGAGGGAAGGAAAGAGAGAGAGAAAGAGAGAGAGAGAGAGAGAATCTCCTAAAATTTCATAAACCTACATTTACCTAGAACAATACTGCTGGGTTCCAGATTGGGTGATTTTAAATCCAGCCTATTTAGGAGATCATTTCAATTCTCCACTTTGATACTAATTAGAAAAAATTCTAAAAATAATATTATCTTGCTAACCAGGTAATTCTACACAAGGTCTTATAAAAGTTCTCATGAAATCCTGAAGTCTTAGAGCTAGAAGTGATTTTAATAATCAGCACGTCCAATTCCTTCATTGTACAGATGTGGAAAATGAGGTTAACTGATATCAAATGATTTGCCCAAGGATGTTGCCAGTTAAGCAAAGAGCAGGTCTAGAACCAAATCTCTGAGTTTTCAATCCTCCCTTCAATCTACTTCCCCACAGTACCTCTCTCAACTTGTATTCTGGTAGATTGTGAGAGAGGAGAGGTATAGAAGGAAACTTATACAACCGTATGTTACAAATTACCAAAGCATCAGCACCAAAAATATCTAGGTTGGACTGTATTCCTCTCTACGGGGGAGGAATTATCCCTAATCACTCTGTATTCTGCATGGTAAGCCTGGGGCAGGAGCAGGAAAATGATATCATCAGAAAGCCCCTCCCTTTCTCATTTGAATTTTTGACCTCTACGAGGGCTGCCATCCTCCAGTGCTGGGGGGGCTCAAGATCCGCATCACATTTAGAGACTGCAGTGCCTTTGGGCAAAATAAGAAAAGGTACCCCTTCCTCAAGACTCTTTCCTGCATCTTCTGGAAAATTGTCGAAATAAATATAAAATCTATGTGCATGATGGGAGCCCTAGAGTTGTGCAATGCATAGTGTGCGCAGTCACACACAGTGGTCCTGTGCTCAGGAGAGTGCTTCTTCCTTAAGCTGACCGATGATTCTCTTTAGGTCCATCTCATTCAGGAACTCCGAGTCCTATTAGCGACCCTAACCTAGTCTTAACTTTGCTTAAGAGGTAAATGCCTTTTTCTTTCTGAGAGTGATCTGTAGCCTCTCTTCTCGCTCAATCTTATCTAGTTGGTCATGGCATTAAAATTTCATCAAAAACACACGTAATGCGTGAAAGAAAAAAAAATCATTGTTATCAGGCAATTCTAGGTAGTAAAGAAGCCAAGTAATTCCGTAAGTGTATGTGGCATTCAGAGGTCCAAGCAAGCCAAGCAGTCAGTTGATAAGTTAGGCTTAGTCTTGAGGTTTTTCTCCTCTTTATAGATACCCATCTGCCTAGGGGATCCTGGATGTTTTTCAATACCATCCATAATAGGCAACTTCCATATTTTTATGTCCTGGACCAAACTCTCCCCTAAGCTACAGTCTCCTGTATAGAATTCCCTACTCAAAGTTTCTCTCCGTCTGTATAAAAAGCAATTCAAGCTTATTATGTCCAACACTGAATTTCCCCCCTTCAAATCTCCCTCATTCAGTTTTTCTTTTCTCAGTAAATAGAAATCCCATCCTTCTAGTGTTTAAGCCAAAAAACTGGAGGTCATCTTTGACCCTTCTATTGACCTTCCACCACATATCCAATTCATCAGCAAATCCTATCAACTCTATTTCAAAATATGTCTAGAATGTGACCACTTCATAACAGTTGTGTCCCTAACACCCTGCATAGCCATCCTGTCTCTCCATATTATTACAAGTGTTCCCTAATTTGATCTTTCTCCATCCTTCCTTGCTCTCCACAATTTATTCTTCACACAGCAGCAAGAACAATGCTTTGAAAAACATGTCACATCACGTCACTCCTCTGCTCAACACATAAAATAGCTATTTAATCAGAACAAATTCCAAGCCCTTAGCCCTGGCCTATAACGGCCTGCATGATCTGGTCCCCAGCACCTCTATATCTTGTCTTTATCATTGTCCCTTCACTCCAGTGTATTCCATTCATACTTGCCTCCTTGCTGTTTCTTGAAGACATCAAGCCTGCTCCTTCAACCAGAATTTTGCAATTCAAATTTCTTCTGCCAGAATTTACTTCCTCCCAATCAAACGTTGCTTTTGCCCCCTCAGTTTTGATGGGATTCTGCTCAAGTGCACTTTTCAGAGAGGCCTTCCTTCACACTTACATAAAAAGGCATCACACCTTCATCTCAACCTTCTTTCTAACCTCTTGCCAGGCTATGTTTTCCTTCATAGCATTTACCATCACTAAACATATTTTGTCTATTTGCTTATTGTCTGTTTGCATCCTGTATACTGGCAATGTCCAATATTTGAGCTACTAGCCACACGGCTATATAAATTTACATAGGCATTAATTAAAATTAAATAAAATTAAAAATCCAGGCCCTCAGTCATATTACCCACATTCTTCCTGCTTAATAAGCCCAACAGGGTATGATTTAGGATGCTCTTCAAGCATCCTAAATTTTGTATGTAATTGGAGTCTCTAGGGTAGTTGAAAAATGAGAAGTGACAAAAAAGAAACAATGGAATAAAATGTTCATATTTAATGTAAGCTATAAACCCCACAAGTTCAGTAAGTTCTATGAACCTCAAGTACAAGAAACATAAAGAAAACTATATCAAGGCACATCATAATCAAATTGCTTAAAAAAAGTGATAAAGTAGAAACCCTAAAAGCAGCCAAAGAAAAAATACACATTATATACATAGGAACAAAGATAATGAGAATCACTCCAGATTTGCCATTAGAAACAATGGAAGCCAGAAGACAGGAGAACAACATCTTTAAGTACTGGAAGAAATCAAAAAAAAAAAAAACTATCAATACTGAACTCAAAAGTGAAGCAGAAAAGACTTTTATCAGCTATCTGAAAAAATGTATCACCAAAAAGCTGAAAGAATTTATGACCAAAAGACCTGTGTTACAAGAAATGTTAAAGGAAGCCATTCAAGAAGAAAGATGATTCCAGATGTAAATCTGATCTGTAAAAGGAATAGAGAGCACTGAAAATGGTAATTCTAGTTTTTTAAAAAAAGATATTTTTCTTATTATATCTCTTTAAAAAATAATTGCCCATTTAAAGCACAAATAATGACAATGCGTTGGGGAGTTTATAACATGTATATAAACAAATGTATGACAATCATAGGAGAACTATTGGAAGTATTCTGTTGCACTGTTCTTATGCTGTATGTAAAATATCACATGAAGGTAAACTATGATAAGTTGAAGATATATACTACAAACTAAAACAAACACTAAGATAGCAAAGCAAAGAGTTATAGCTAATAAGCGAACAGAAAAGGTAAAGTAGAATCGTTTTAAAATTCTCATTTAATCCAAAAGAAAGCAAAAATAGGGAAAACAATGAAGATGGGGCAAATGGAAAACAAATAACAAAATAGTGTATTTAAACTCAACCATATCAATAATTACATTAAATGTAAATGAAACTACAAACCAATATCCTTTATGAACACAGATGCAAAAATTCTTAACAAGATGTTCTCAAATCAAATCCAATAAGATATTAAAAAGACAACGTATCCTGACCAAGTGAAATTTATCCTAGGGATGCAAGTTTGTTTCAACAAATGGAAAATATATCAGTGTTACTGAACATATTTTTAATAGACTAAAAAAAATCAAAGAAGCACATGATCTTTATAGACACCATTTTGGGAAAACTTTGGAAGTTTCTTAAAAAGTTAAATATACCTACTTTATGACCCAGCTATTTTACTTCTAGGTATGTAGTGGTAGCAAAATGAAATAACATGTTCATGCAGAGATTTGTCCACAAATGTTCATAGCCCTGTTATTTAGGCAAAAACTGGAAACAAATGTCCATCATCAGATGACTGGGAAATAAATTGTGGTACATGCTTACAATGGAATACAATTCAGCAACAAAAGGGAAATGAAATATTGATACAAGCGAGTGATTGTTACAATATAGACGAATCTCAGAAATATTATCCTGTGTTAAAGAAGTCAGAGAGCAATGAGTACATACTATGTGATTCCTTTATATAAAATTCTAGGGCTTCCCTGGTGGCGCAGTGGTTGAGAGTCCGCCTGCTGATGCAGGGGACACGGGTTCGTGTCCCGGTCTGGGAAGATCCCACATGCCGCGGAGCGGCTGGGCCCGTGAGCCATGGCTGCTGAGCCTGCGCGTCCGGAGCCTGTGCTCGGCAACGGGAGAGGCCACAACAGTGAGAGGCCCGCGTACCGCAAAAAGAAAAAAAAAAAAAAAATTCTAGAAAGTCCAAAACTAACTAATACTAACAGAGAGTAGATCCATGATTGTCTAGGGATGTCAAGGTAGCTAAGGGTGGGAGGGAGTGATTACAAAGAGGTGATGAATATGTTTACTATTTGATTTGGATTATGACTTCACAAGCATGTGTATATGTGAGTGTGTGGTTGAAAACTTATCAAAATTTTTGCACAATTTAAATATGCAAATCTTGTATGCCAATTATACCTCAAAAAGCTGTTACAAAATAAACACAGAGGCCATATGCAGTATTCAGTTGTGCCATGGAGAGTCTGTCAGACAGCTACTTTAAGGCAGAGCAATGGATGGACTATATGATCATTCCAGATGACTTTCAATTTCTTGCCTGGATGATCCGGTTCCCATTGTATTTCGGTGGATAGAGTATGTGATTTCTAGAGCTGACAAAATTTTCTGATGAATGTTGTTGAAACAGACTTACACATAAGTCAAATTAGAGAACAGCTGAGTCTATGAATATATGACAGGATGAGAACCCTCAGCATACTCAACCTGGAGCCCATAGCTTATCCTCCATCATGCAAGAGACAGCCACTGGGTAATAGAAGGACCATGAGGTTCTGAATCAGATCTGGACTGAAATTCCAGTTCTGCTACCTACCAGCTCTATGACTTTAGGTAAGTTAATTAAACTCCATTTTTTATATTCTTAAAGTGAGGATAATAATAATACTCACCTGGTAGGATTTTGATGATTAACTAAGGCAGCAGACATAAAGACTTAGCTCAGGCTTGACACTCAACATGTCATTTCCCTTCCCCCTTCCCCCTTCCCCAACCACCCCAGTAAGCTCCATCTCCTTTCTGTTCTCCAGATAAGCCATGCTCATCTCTATCTCATTTGCTCATGACCACAGTAATTTATGCAGGGCACATGCCCCTGACATTAACAGAATACAGTATACAGATGACCACATTTATACATAGGCTAAATTAGGGAATGGCTATTCATGTTACCAAACTGGTGCTCACTTCACCAATAAATTGGTTACAAGTTTCCTCAAGATATCCAAAATCCTCAGAGTACTTAAAATGCCACTTAACTGGCAAACTTTCATTTACATGTGAAATTTTTAAGTCTAATGAATATCTAATTTACCAGGAATTTCTCAATTTTTCGACCAGAATAATATTGCCAAAAATCAAAATTTGTCCTCTGATGTGTTGGTGAAACTAATAATTTGATGTTCAAAGTGTCCATGAGAATAAGCTCTACCATGAGACTAGTTTATACCTTGACTGTGGAAAACTTGATCCAATGGGAACAAATAGATTCCTCTCTCACTGAAATGAAATAAGAGAGAAAGATACAGAGAAACAGAGAGACAGAGACAGACCTCATAGGTGGAGAAAAAAGACTTAGTTCATAAGTACATGTTAACTATTATCAAATGTATTTTATTCTATAGAATTTTAATATCAGAAGGGTTAACGTGATAAAAACTTTTTCTCTGAAGTTTTGCTTAAATCCAATCTTCATCAGAATGAAAGTTTTGGTTTGAAGTTGACATTTTGAAGTCATATTTGGATACATATTTTTATGTGAAGAATTCAGTCAAATACTATGATGATATAGTGGCAAGATTTTTTGACATTATGCATTTAGTTTGTTTTTGTTTTGTTTTTTAAAATCCTGAAATGGAAAAAAATAGAGAAAAGCAGTGAAGCTGAAAATGGATTCATATATTACACAATCACTGATAACTCATCAAATTTGAGCAGCTAAGGCTAAAATACTGCTCTCAGAATATGGGCTGAGAACTCCTGCATCACAATTGTCTAGGTTCTTATTAAAAATGATTCCTGGACTTACTCCAGATCTCCTGAGAGTAAGTCTGGAGATAAGTCCTAAGGTTTTAACCCAATACTCCATGTAATGTTTCATGCTGGATATTTTGAGAACTTCCGGACTTAATATTGGAATGGAGACCAGGAAGTAGGTAGCAAAGAGAAAGAAAAGAACTGAGAGAAAATGTCCTATAACTAGGCAAAAGAAAAATCAGATGAAGGTAGGTGAAGGACCCTTCTCCACAACCCAGGGAGATGCTATACTGAGCCTATTTTAAAAGGGCTATCAAGCTGGTTTTTAAAAATTCCCCAGAGCCTGCCGAAAACACAGTTCTCAAACACTACGCTGTTGGATTAATGTCTCTGCTCTGTGGGTGCATGGTGTTTAGTGTCCTTCTATAGAAGCGAGATGTCTGAAAGAGCAGTCTCCATACTGGAGAGGATAAGAAGCTTCACAGGGTGACCCCAGGATACCTTTGTGTTCAGAGCACCCCCAGTGGGATGAACAGGGGTAGGGACTGTAATACTGCCACTGGGAGCTAACAGGAGGTCATGCAAGGATTAGTCTGGAGAGAGAAATGATAGAAAAGACCTTCTCCAACAGGAGAGCAAGATTCCTGTGCCCTAGGCTGGCCCATTTCAGGGGGATCTGGACCACTTTTTACTCATTTTCAGTTGACATTCTGTTCGTATCTACAAATGCCACTGTAAGTGACTGCGCATAGGAAAAGGACAGACAGATAAGAAGGTCTTCCCCACTGGAGACCCCACTGTTTATTGCCAACTAACACACATTTGCTCAAATCTCCAGAATTCGAGTGAGCTTTCCTGCCCCTCTCCTTGTGGTCCCCACGCTAGCTACCCTACCTCAGGCTACTTCAGGCAGACACCTCTCCCCGGATGCCATCTTCCTGCCCCCGCAGATAGTGGTTTCCAGAGACTAATAAACATAAATTCCCTTGTAACTCATTTCTCTTCTTTCTGCTTGAGAGAGTGAAGATATAAAGCAGGCACATTTAAAAAAAAAAAAAAAAAAGTCTGTTTTCATGCTCCGTGCTTGCACTGTGTGGGCAGGGCTGATAACTGTTAACTTGTTCTGGGAGTGCTGCCCTTGTGATGGCAGAGGTGGAAGCGGCAATCCAAACAACACCTGATTATGTTAGGAGATGATGATGCACGGTAAGAATGGTGGATGAACTCCATAAATTACAGCCTTCTTCCCTGGGAACTAGGACACATTTTGAAAGTGGAAAGGTCAGACTCCAAAGAGGAGACTTTTCCTCTCTTACAGAGGTCCTTCATCTCCCCCTGACTTAACATCTCCATCCTAGAGAAGGCCTGAAGGCACAATCATTGCAGAATTTGAATATTCACTGCTATCTCCAGGCTGGTAACAAACAGGTAAGTTTGAATAAAAGAAGTTAACAAAGTTCAGTGGAAATCTACAGGTTGGTTCCTATATTAGTTAGGGTTCCTCAGAGAAACAGAACTAATAGGATTGGGGGGAAGAAAGAGACAGAGGCAGTAATTGATTATAAGAAATACGTTGATGCAGTTATGGAGGCTGACCAGTCCCAAGATCTGCAGGGTGGGTTGACAAGCTGGAGACCCAGGAGAGTCAATGGTACGGTTGCAGTCAGAAGGCTAGCAGATTGGAGACCCGGGAAGAGCTGAAGTTTCACTTCAAGTCCCAAGGAAGGGAAGTCAATATCCCAGTTCAAAGGTAGTCTAGCAGGACGAATTCTCTCTTACTTGGCAGTAGGTTAGTATTTTTGTTCTGTCCAGGCCTTCAACTGATTGGATGAAGACTACCCACATTAGGGCAGGCAACCTACTTTACTCAATCTATCAATTTATATGTTAATCTCATACAGAAACACCCTCAGAGACATACCCAGAATAATAGTTGGTCAAATAACTGGGCAACCCATAGCCCAGTTAAGTTTACACATAAAATTAACCATCACAGTTTCTGACAGCTGAGTGCTCAAAAATCTGACTCCTATGAAATATAATAGTAAATGCACCATTAGGAAAGGTTACAGCAACCTTATTCTTTATCATTATGAAGTGCTATCTCAGGAGCTCTTCACTGGAGTTTGAAGAAAAATAGTTGTGTGACACACCACTGATCAGAGGTCATACTCACAGTGGTATCACTTTACTGAGAGGAATATTGGTTAAATGGTAAAAAGGCTCCCAACCATAACATAAATGGGAATGATGGGCTTAGTTCCTTCTTGGAAATATTTGGAATTGAGCAGTTTTGCTAGTAGAATATCTTTCTAACTTCCAGAGATCCCAGAAGCCTCCAAAGGCAAGGAATGGAGTAATAGACCCATCTTTCCATTTAATTCTTTTATTCCATGGCTCCTAACTGGTTATATTAAACTTGGACTATACCTCAGCTCAGAGCTATGATTAGTTTCACAGATTGTTCTGTAGTAAAAGTCCTCAGGACTCTCCTATTAATGGTGCCTTATGGGGAATACTGATCTTCATGTGACACTGCTCGCATCCTGACAAATACCAAATTTATGGCTTTTATTTATTTTAATTCTTATTTATTTTTTATTGAATTTTATTTTATTTTTTTTATACAGCAGGTTCTTATTGGTTATCCGTTTTATACATACTAGTGTATACATGTCAATCCCAATCTCCCAATTCATCCCACCACCACCACAACCCCCTCGGCCACTTTACCCCGTTGGTGTCCATAAGTTTCTTCTCTACATCTATGTCTCCATTTCTGCCCTGCAAAACATTTTTCTAGGTTCCACATATATGTGTTAATATACGATACTTGTTTTTCTCTTTCTGACTTACTTCACTCTGTATGACAGTCTCTAGGTCCATTCACGTCTCTACAAATGACCCAAATTTGTTCCTTTTTATGGTTGAGTAATGTTCCATTGTCTATATGTACCACATCTTTATCCACTCATCTGTCAGTGGGCATTTAGGTTGCTTCCATCACCTGGCTATTGTAAATAGTGCTGCAATGACCATTGGGGTGCATGTGTCCTTTTGAATTATGCTTTACTCTGGGTATATGCCCAGTAGTGGGATTGCTGGGTCATATAGTAATTCTATTTTTAGTTTTTTAAGGAAACTCCATACTGTTCACCATAGTGGCTGTATCAATTTACATTCCCACCAACAGTGCAAGAGGGTTCCCTTTTCTCCACACCTTCTCCAGCATTTGTTGTTTATAGATTTTCTGATGATGCCCATTCTAACTGGTGTGAGGTGAAACCTCATTGTAGTTTTCATTTGCACTCCTCTAATAATTAGTGATGCTGAGCAGTTTTTCATTTGCTTCTTGGCCATCTGTATGTCTTCTTTGGAGAAATGTCTATTTAGGTCTTCTGCCCATTTTTTGACTGGGTTGTTTGTTTTTTAAATATTGAACTGCATGAGCTGCTTATATATTTTGGAGATTAATCCTTTGTCCATTGATTCATTTGCAAATATTTTCTTCCATTCACAGGGTTGTATTTTAATCTTGTTTGTAGCTTCCTTTGCTGTGCAAAAGCTTTGAAGTTTCATTAGGTCCCATTTGTTTATTTTTGTTTTTATTTCCATTACTCTAGGAGGTGGATCAAAAAAGATCTTGCTGTGATTTATGTCAAAGAGTGTTCTTCCTATGTTTTCCTCGAAGAGTTTTATAGTGTCCGGTCTTACATTTAGGTCTTTAATCCATTTTGAGTTTATTTTTGTGTATGGTGTTAGGGAGTGTTCTAATTTCATTCTTTTACATGTAGCTGTCCAGTTTTCCCAGCACCACTTATTGAAGAGACTGTCTTCTCTCCATTGTATATCCTTGCCTCCTTTCTCATAGATTAATTGACCATACGTGTGTGCATTTATCTCTGGGCTTTCTATCTTCTTCCATTGATCTATATATCTGTTTCTGTGAGTACTATACTGTCTTGATTACTGTAGCTTTGCAGTATAGTCTGAAGTCAGGGAGTCTGATCCCTTGAGCTCCATTTTTTCCCCTCAAGACTGCTTTGGCTATTCAGGGTCTTTTGTGTCTCCATACAAATTTTAAGATTCTTTTGTTCTAGTTCTGATAAAAATGCAACTGGTAATTTGATATGGATTGATTTGGGTAGTATAGTTATTTTCACAATATTGATTCTTCCAATCCAAGAACATGGTATATCTCTCCATCTGTCTGTGTTGTCTTTGATTTCTTTCATTAGTGGCTAATCGTTTTCTGAGTACAGGTCTTTTACCTCCTTAGGTACTTTTATTCCTGGGTATTTTATTCTTTTCGTTGCAACGGTAAATGGGATTGTTTCCTTAATTTCTCTTTCTGATATTTCATTGTTAGTGTATTGGAATGCAAGAGATTTCTGTGCATTAATTTTGTATCCTGCAAGTTTACCAAATTCATTGATTAGCTCTAGCAGTTTTCTGTGACATCTTTAGGATTCTCTGTGAATAGTATCATGTCATCTGCAAACAGTGACAGTTTTATTTCTTCTTTTCCAATTTGTATTCCTTTTATTTCTTTTTCTTCTCTGATTGCTGTGGCTTGGACTTCCAAAACTATGTTGAATAATAGTGGCTAGAGTGGACATCTGTGTCTTGTTCCTGATCTTAGGAACATTGAGAATGATGTTTACTGTGGGTTTGTCATATATGGCCTTTATTAGGTTGAGGTAGGTTCCCTCTATGCCCACTTTCTGGAGAGTTTTTATCATATATCGGTGTTGAATTTTGTCAAAAGCTTTTTCTGCATCTATTGAGATGATCATATGGTTCTTATTCTTCATTTTCTTAATATAGTGTATCACATTGATTTATTTGCATATATTGAAAAATCCTTGCATCCTGGGATAAATCCCACTTGATCATGGTGTATGATCCTCTTAATGTGTTGTTGGATTCTGTTTGCTACTAGTTTGTTAAGGATTTTTGTGTCTATATTCATCACTGACATTGTTCTCTAATTTTCTTTTTTTGTAGTGTGTTTTTCTGGTTTTGGTATCGGGGTGATGGTGGCCTTGTAGAGTGAGTTTTGGAGTGTTCCTTCCTCTGCAATTTTTTGGAAGAGTTTGACAGGGATGGATGTTAGCTCTTCTCTAAATGTTTCATACAATTCACCTGTGAAGCCATCTGGTCCTGGACTTTTGTTTTTGGGAAGATTTTTAACCACAGTTTCAATTTCATTACTTGTGACTATTCTGTTCATATTCTCTATTTCTTCCTGGTTCAGTCTTAGAAGGTAATACCATTCTAAGAATTTGTCCATTTCTTCCAGGTTGTCCATTTTATTGGCATAGAGTTGCTTCTAGTAGTCTCTTCTGACATTTTGTATTTCTGCAGTGTCTGTTATAACTTCTCCTTTTTCATTTCTAATTTTATTGATTTGAGTCCTCTCCCTCTTTTTCTTCATGAGTCTGGCTAAAAGTTGATCAATTTTGTTTATCTTCTCAAAGAAGCAGCTTTTAATTTTATTGATCTTTGCTATTGTTTTCTTTGTATCTATTTCATTTATTTCTTCTCTGATCTTTATGATTTCTTTCCTTCAACTAGCTTTGGGTGTTTGTTCTTCTTTCTCTAGTTCCTTTAGGTGTAACGTTAAATTATGTGTTTGAGATTTTTCTTGTTTCTTGAGGTAGGATTATAGAATAATCCTATAAACTTCCCTCTTAGAACTGCTTTTGCTGCATCCCATAGGTTTTGGATCATCATGTTTTCATTGTCATTTGTCTCTAGGTATTTTTTGAGATCATCTTTGATTTCTACAGTGATCTCTTGGTTATTTAGTAATGTATTGTTTACCCTCCATGTGCTTGTGCTTTTTACGTTTTTTTCCCCCTGTAATTTCTTTCTGATCTCATAGCGTTGTGTTCAGAAGAGATACTTGACATGATTTCAATTTTCTTAAATTTACCAAGGCTTGATTTGTGACCCAAGATGTGATCTATCCTGGAGAATGTTCCACGTGCACTTGAGAAGAAACTGTAATCTGCTGTTTTGGGATGGAATGCCTTATAAATAGCAATTAAATCTCTCTGGTCTATTGTGTCACTTAAAGCTTGTGTTTCCATATTAATTTTCTGTCTGGATGACCTGTCCATTGGTGTAAATAAGGTGTTAAATTCTCCCACTATTATTGTGTTACTGTGGATTTCCTCTTATAGCTGTTAGCAGTTGCCTTATGTATTAAGGTGCTCCTATGTTGGGTGCATATATATTTATAATTGTTATATCTTCTTCTTGGATTGATCCCTTGACCATTATGTAGTGTCCTTCTTTGTCTCTTGTAACACTCTTTATTTTAAAGGTCTGTTTTATCTGATATGAGTATTGCTACTCCAGCTTTCTTTTGATTTCCATTTGCATGGAATATCTTTTTCCATCCCCTCACTTTGAGTCTATATGTGTCCCTAGGTCTGAAGTGGGTCTCTTATAGACAGCATATATATGGGTCTTGTTTTTGTATCCATTCAGCCAGTCTATGTCTTTTGGTGGGAGCATTTAATCCATTCACGTTTAAGGTAATTATCGATATGTATGTTACTATTACCATTTTCTTAATTGTTATGGGTTTGTTTTTGTAGGTCCTTTTCTTCTCTTGTGTTTCCCACTTAGAGAAGTTCCTTTAGCATTTGTTGTAGAGCTGGTTTGGTGGTGCTGAATTCTGTTAGTTTTTGCTTGTCTGTAAAGCTTTTGATTTCTCTGTCAAATCTGAATGAGATCCATGATGGATAGAGTAATCTTGGTTGTAGGTTCTTCCCTCTCATAACCTTAAATATATCTTACCACTCCCTTCTGGCTTGTAGAGTTTCTGCTGAGAAATCAGCTGTTAACCTTATGGGATTTCCCTTGTGTGTTATTTGTCATTTTTCCCTTGTTTTCAATAATTTTTCTTTGTGTTTGATTTTTGTCAGTTTGATACTATGTGTCTCAGCGTGTTTCTCTTTGGGTTTATCCTGCGGTGACTCTCTGCACTTCCTGGACTTGGGTGGCTATTTCCTTTCCCATGTTAGGGAAGTTTTCAACTCTAATCTCTTCAGATATTTTCTCAAGTCCTTTCTCTCTCTCTTTTCCTTCTGGGACCCTTATAATGCGAATGTTGTTGTGTTTAATGTTGTCCCAGAGGTCTCTTAGGCTGTATTCATTTCTTTTCATTCTTTTTTCTTTATTCTGTTCCATGGCAGTGAAGTCCACCATTCTGTCTTCCAGGTCACTTACCCGTTCTTCTGCCTCAGTTATTCTGCTATTGATTCCTTCGAGTAATTTTTTCATTTCTGTTATTGTATTGTTCATCTCTGTTTGTTTGTTCTTTAATTCTTCTATGTCTTTGTTAAACATTTCTTTCATCTCGATCTTTGTCTCCATTCTTTTTCCAAGGTCCTGGATCATCTTCACTATCATTATTCTGAATCCTTTTTCTGGAAGATTACCTATCTCCACTTCATTTAGTTGTTTTTCTGGGGTTTTATCTTGTTCCTTCATCTGGTACAAAGGTCTCTACCTTTTCATTTGGTCAGTCTTTATGGGAATGTGGTTTTTCTTCCACAGGCTGCAGAATTTTAAATCTTCTTGCTTCTGCTGTCTGCCCCCCTATGGCTTTTATTTTGATCCCAAGCCAATCAACCTTTACTATGTAAACAGGACAAATACACTTAATCACTTTGACCATTACCTTTCCTAGGTTGATCTTGGAGAAAATCTAGCCTCTCTGCAATCTTTCCAAAAAATGGGATCCACTTTCAATGACTGAAAAGTGTACATGGATCTCAACTTCCTAAAAGGGAGAGTAGAGGGAGCCACTTGAGTTCTTTTCTGGCCTCCTCGTGGCACTGAGAAGGTCTGGATCACTTGGATGATTTGCTTGAGCGTATATCAAGGATGCCAGTACATGAAGGAAAAAGAGAATGCCGCCCAGTGGTGGCAAAAGAGGCATCACCACACAAGCATGCAGCTCCCAAGGCAACCCCATCTACCAAAGACCATGCCATTTAACCCAATCAATCCAGAAAAGAAGGTAGGCAGCAAAGTTGCTTAAAGCCAACTCTGAGAGCTAAACTTAAGCTCGAGGGACATGTAAAGGCCTGGGCTTATTATAATCTCATAATAAAGTGGTACAATTGATTTATTTAAACATTGCCTCACTGGCTATAACAAATATTCTTATATTAAAAACATTAACCTGAAGAATGGCAATAAATTCCCTTCAGAAGGACAGGTTGTGGCCTCTTTGTTCATCAGTAAAACCATGCCATCCACTGTCTAATGTAATAACACTCACCCAGACTTCCACCCACAAACACTTAAATTAATTTTGGAGCATATGAGGAGCTTTTCTTCCAAACAATCAGTCGATAAGATTCAGCTCTGAGAATCATCAGCATCCAGGAAGAACAGCTCAACCCTTTTGATTCAAGTCCTAGAGATTTTTAGAACAAGACCAAGATTCATTGCTTAGGTAGAGAGCTGTTTTAAGTTACTTTATATCCACTTTCTCTTTTAACTTACTTAAATGAAAAGTACCCATCCTTTTGCCAATATATAATTTTTTCAATTTAACGTAAAAAATAAAGGATTAAGTATCAAGATGCTTTTCGAGGATGTGAAGAAAATGGAACTTTTATACACTGTTGGCGGTAATATAAATTCGTACAGCCATTATGGACAACAGTATGAAGGGTCTTCAAAAAATTAAAAATAGAACTGCTTTATGATCCAGCAATCCTACTTTTGGGTGTATATCTGAAGGAAGTGAAATCAAAGTCTCAAAGAAGACCATTTTTGTTACCTTATTCACAATAGCCAGAATGTGGAAACAAACTAAGAGTCATTGAAGGATGAATGGATAAAAAAATATATACAATGCAAGAGTATTCAGCCACAAATGAATAAAGAAATCTTGCCATTTGCAACAATATGGATGAACTCAGAGGACATTATGCTAAGTGAAATGAGCTGTATCATCTCACTAATATGTAGAATCTAAAAGAGTAAAACTCATAAGAAGAACAGAATGGTGGCTGCCAGGAGCTGGAGGATTAAGGAAAAGGGGAGATATTGGTCAAAGGGTACAAAGTTTTAGTTGTAAGATGGATGAGTTCTAGGGACTGCCCTGGTGGTCCAGTGGATAAGACTCTGTGCTCCCAATGCAGGCGTCCCGGGTTTGATCCCTGCTCAGGGACCTAGATCCCACATGCATGCCACAACTAAAAGATACCGCATGCCGTAACTAAGCGTCAGTGCAGCCAAAATAAATAAAATAAATAATTAATAAATAAATATTAAAATAATAAATAAATAAACCCTTATAAAAAAGGTGAATGAGTTCTAGGATCTAATCTACAGCATGGTACTGTACTTAATAATACTAGATTGTACACTTGCCATTGCTAAGAGAGTTCATCATAAGTGTTCTCACCTCACACACAAAAGATAGTAACTATGTGAGGTGATGGGCCTACTAATTCACTTGATTGCGACTATCATGTCACAATGTATATGTATATCAAAACATCATGTTGTATACCTTAAATATATACAATTTTGTCAATTATACCTTAATAAAGCTGGAGAAAAAAAACAAGATGCTTTTAATACCATTTTGTTATTGGGCATTTTGTTATTGGGCATCAGGCAAGAAAAAGTAAAACTCAGAAGTCTGCAGAATAAAGCAAAGACAGGGAAGGGCTTGAGGCTGCATGTGAGGTGAAGGTGTGCTACAAGAGTGAAGGGAATGAAGAAAGGTCCACTGCAAATAAATGGGTATGTGTGTGTGGAGGGGGCGGGAGGGAGGGGCAGAGCAGGGGTTATAGGAGGAAGAAGGAAGTATAGCTGGAAAAACTGAAAAAGGAAGACAAACACTCTAGGAGAAAAAAAACCCCACAGTGGTTGCAAAGTAGAGAAAAAAATGAGACTCAAAATGGTAAAGTGGATGTTATTACTTGAGCACTTCTGCTAATAAGAATTTACTCAAAAAATTTGAGTCTAGAAATCTAGTATTTGCTTGCATCAATCAAAAAATGAAACTGGCCCTGGTTTCTTGTCAGAAATGAATGTAATTTCAAAAATTCTGTCCTTCAGGGACAGTACTATCCTAGCTATGTTGATCCACTAAAAGTAAAATCAATAAAACCCAAACTGAAAATGTCATTAGTGATGAAATCAGTCAAAAACTCCATAGGTTGAAAGCCACTAAATATGTCTGTTTAAGCATTTATGCTTTGCTTAAACATGTTTGGAAAAATAAAATCTAAACATGGCTGAGATTTTACATCTAAATCCCTTCAACAGAAACATGTTGCAGAGAAGAGAGACATATTTTCTCAGCTAGAAGAAATTTCATGCAAATTAAATGTAAACCCCAGGAAGGACATGAGATGCTTTGAGATTTAGTAAAGCAACCTTGAGATGCTCCAGCAATAAGAGGAAGATCATCTCAATAATTATTTCCTAAACCCCTAATCTTCTAAAAGTTTACATGCTTTAATGGGTATGTAATACTTATTTCAGCTTAACTGTCTTAATAAAGAGTTTTTTTTTTTTTTTAAATTGAGACTGCCACGTTCTACTTATGAATGTGACACTAATGCAGTGTGACATCGGGTAGCCACACACCTAAATTGCAGGTGCCATATTTTGGAAAAATGAGTACATTCATTCTACAAACTGAAGTAACTAGAAGAAGCAAGAGTAAATAGCATATATTACATCCAAAGAGGGGCCTCTGGAGTGTGGAGTTCCAGAGTTTGGAGCTTCTTCAAAACCTGGGCAGGATTCCATATATATGTGTTAGCACACTGTATTTGTTCTTCTCTTTCTGACTTACTTCACTCTGTATGACAGACTCTAGGTCCATCCACCTCACTACAAATAACTCAATTTCGTTTCTTTTTATGGCTGAGTAATATTCCATTGTATATATGTGCCACATCTTCCTTATCCATTCATCCGATGATGGACACTTAGGTTGCTTCCATGTCCTGGCTATTGTAAATAGAGCTGCAATGAACATTGTGGTACATGACTCTTTTTGAATTATGGTTTTCTTAGGGTATATGCCCAGTAGTGGGATTGCTGGGTCATATGGTAGTTCTATTTTTGGTTTTCTAAGGAACCTCTGTACTGTTCTCCAAAGTGGCTGTAAAATAGGTCATGAAGAACCTAGGGATAAGACGGGAATAAAGGCACAGACCTACTAGAGAATGGACTTGAGGATATGGGGAGGGGGAAGGGTAAGCTGTGACAAAGTGAGAGAGTGGCATGGACATATATACACTACCAAACGTGAAATAGATAGCTAGTGGGAAGCAGCCGCATAACACAGGGAGATCAGCTCGGTGCTTTGTGACCACATAGAGGGGTGGGACAGGGAGGGTGGGAGGGAGGGAGATGCAAGGGGGAAGAGATATGAGAACATATGTATATGTATAACTGATTCACTTTGTTATAAAGCAGAAACTAACACACCATTGTAAAGCAATTATACTCCAACAAAGATGTTAAAAAAAAAAAAACCCTGGGCAGGAAAGAAGAATACTATTTACCATGAGCTATCTCAAAGACTCCAACAAAAACTGAAAGCTCAGAAAGCCTCGAGGAACTGGGTTTAAAAAAACCTAGCATTGATTTCAGATTGATTCAAGATGGCAGAGTAGAAGGACGTGTGCTCAGTCCCTCTTGTGAGAGCACTAGAATCACAACTAACGCCTGAACAATCATTGAGAGGAAGACACTGGAACTTGCCAAAAAAGATACTCCACAGCCAAAGACAAAGGAGAAGCTGCAATTAGATGGTAAGGGGGTACATTCACAACAAAATCAAATCCCATAACTGCTGGGTGGGTGACTCACAAGCTGGAGAACAATTATATCACAGAAGTCCACCCACTGGAGTGAAAGTTCTGAGCCCCACATCAGGCTTCCCAACCTGGGGGTCCAGTAAGGGGAGGAGGAATTTCCAGAGAATCAGACTTTGAAGGTGAGCGGGATTTGATTGCAGGACTTCAACAGGACTGGGGGAAACAGAGACTCCACTCTTGGAGAGCACACACAAAGTAGTGTGTGCATCAGGACCCAAAGGGAAGGAGCAGGGACCCCATAGGAGATTGAACCAGACCTACCTGCTACTATTCAAGGGTTCCTGGAGAGGCGGGGGGGCAGCTGTGGCTCACTGCAAGGACAAGGACACTGGCAGCAGAAGTTCTCGAAAGTAATCCTTGGTATGAGCCCTCCCAGAGTCTACCATTAGCCCTACCAAAGAACCTCTGGGCCCCAGTGCTGGGTTGCTTCAGGCCAAACAACCAACAGGGAGGGAACTCAGCCCAACCAATCAGCAGACAAGCAGATTAAAGTTTTACTCAGCTCTGCCCAACAGAGCAACACCCAGCTCTACACACCACCAGCCCCTCCCATGAGGAAGCTTGCACAAGCCGCTTAAATATCTTCAACCACCAGAGGGCAGACAGCAGAAGAAAGAAGAAAGACAATCCTGCAGCCTGTGGAATGAAAACCACATTCACAGAAAGATAGACAAAATGAAAAGGAAGAGGACTGGGTACCAGATGAAGGAAAAAGATAAAACCCCAGAAAAACAACTAAATGAAGTGGAAATGGGCAACCTTCCAGAAAAAGAAATCAGAATAATGATAGTGAAGAAGATCCAGGACCTAGGAAAAAGAATGGGGGCAAAGATCGAGAAGATGCAAGAAATGTTTAACAAAGACCTAGAAGAATTAAAGAATAAACACCTAGGAGAATAACTGAAATGAAAAATACACTAGAAGGAATCAAAAGCCCAGGGACAAGATGGCTTCACAGGTGAATTCTATCATACATATAGAGAAGAGCTAACACCCATCCTTCTCAAACTCTCCAAAAAATTGCAGAGGAAGGAACACCCCCAAACTCATTCTATGAGGCCACCATCACCCTGATACCAAAACCAGACAAAGATACTACAAAAAATGAAAATTACAGACCAATATCTCTGATGAATATAGATGGAAAATTCTCAACAAAATACTAGCAAACAGAATCCAACAACACATTAAGAGGATCATGTACCATGATCAAGTGGGATTTATCCCAGGGATGCAAGGATTATCCAATATATGCAAATCAATCAATGTGATACACCATATTAACAAATTGAAGAAGAAGAACCATATGATCATCTCAATAGATATAGAAAAAAGCTTTTGACAAATTCAACATCCATTTATGATAAAAACTCTGCAGAAAGTGGGCATAGAGGGAACCTACGTCAACATAATAAAGGCCATATATGACAAACCCACAGCAAACATCATTCTCAATGGTGAAAAACTGAAAGCATTTCCTCTAAGATCAGGAACAAGACAAGGATGTCCACTCTAGCCACTATTATTCAACATAGTTTTGGAAGTCCTAGCCATGGCAATCAGAGTAGAAAAAGAAATAAAAGGAATACAAATTGGAAAAGAGGAAATAAAACTGTCACTGTTTGCAGATGACATGGCACTATTCATAGACAATCCTAAAGATGCCACCAGAAAACTACTAGAGCTAATCAATGAATTTGGTAAACTTGGAGGATACAAAATTAATGCACAGAAATTTCTTGCATTCCAATACACTAAAAATGAAAAATCAGAAAGAGAAATTAAGGAAACAATCCCATTCTCCACTGCAACAAAAAGAATAAAATACCTAGGAATAAACCTACCTAAGGGGGTGAAAGACCTGTACTCAGAAAATGATAAGCCACTGATGAAAGAAATCAAAAACAACACAGACAGATGGAGAGATATACCATGCTCATGGATTGGAAGAATCAATATTGTGAAAATGACTATACTACCAAAAGCAATCTACAGATTCAATGCAATCCATATCAAATTACCAGTGGCATTTTTTACAGAACTAGAGCAAAAAATCTTAAAATCTGTATGGACACACAAAAGACCCTGAGTAGCCAAAGCAGTCCTGAGGTGAAAAAATGGAGCTGGAGGAATCAGACTCCCTGACTTCAGACTATACTACAAAGCTACAGTAATCAAGACAATATGGTACTCACAAAAACAGAAATATAGAAAAATGGAACAGGATAGAAAGCCCAGAGATAAACCCACGCACCTATGGTCAACTAATCTATGACAAAGGAGTCAAGGATATACAATGGAGAAGAGACAGTCTCTTCAGTAAGTGGTGCTGGGAAAACTGGATAGCTACATGTAAAGAATGAAATTAGAATACTCCCTAACAGCATATTCAAAAATAAACTCAAAATGGATTAAAGACCTAAATGTAAGTCCAGACACTATAAAACTCTTAGAGGAAAACATAGGAAGAACACTCTTTGACATAAATCACAGCAAGATCTTTTTTGACCCACCTCCCTGAGTAATGGAAATAAAACCAAAAATAAACAAATGGGACCTAATGAAACTTAAAAGCTTTTGCACACCAAAGGAAACTATAAACAAAACGAAAAGACAACACTTGGAATGGGAGAAAATATTTGCAAATGATTCAACAGACAAAGGATTAATCTCCAAAATATGTGAACAGCTCATGCAGCTCAATATTAAATAAAACATGCAACCCAATCAAAAAAATGGGCAGAAGACCTAAATAGACATTTCTCCAAAGAAGACATACAGATGTCCAAGAGGCACATGAAAAGCTGCTCAATATCACTATTTATTAGAGAAATGCAAATCAAAACTACTATGAGCTATCACCTCACACCAGTTAGAATGGGGATCATCTGAAAATCTACAAACAACAAATGCTGGAGAGGGTGTGGAGTAAAAGGAACCCTCTTGCACTGTTAGTGAGAATGTAAATTGATACAGCCCCAATGTGAACAGTATGGAGGTTCCTTCAAAAACTAAAAATAGAATTACCATGTGACACAGCTATCCCACTACTGGGCATATACCCAGAGAAAACCATAATTCAAAAAGACACATGCACCCCAATGTTCATTGCAGCACTATTTACAATAGCCAGGTGATGGAAGCAACCTAAATGCCCATCAGCAGATGAATGGATAAAGATGTGGTGCATATATACAATGGAATATTACTCAACCATAAAAAGGAACAAAATTAAGTCATTTGTAGAGACGTGAATGGACCTAGAGACTGTCATACAGAGTGAAGTAAGTCTGAAAGAGAAAAACAAATATACTATATTAACGCATATATGTGGAATCTAGAAAAATGGTACTGATGAACTGGTTTGTAAGGCAGAAATAGAGTCTTTAAGGCAGAAACAGATGTAGAGAACAAACATATGGACACCAAGGGGGTTAAAGCAGGGAGAGGGAGGCATGGGAGTGGTGGTGGGATGAACTGGGAGTTTGAGATTGACATATATACACTAATATGTATAAAATAGATAAGTGATAAGAACCTGCTGTGTAAAAAGATAAATAAAAATCAATAAATAAATAAAAATTTAAAAAAAGAGTAAATAGCATATAAAGGTCCTAAAAATAAATATTTGCATAATTGGTTTTATCATAATGAAGGTTTTCTTTTCTTTTTATTTTTAAATTTTTTTCAGCTTTATTAAGGTGTAATTAACATATTAAATGGTAAGCTATTTAAAGTGTACAACTTAACGATTTGATAAACTTATACATTGTGAAATGATTCCTCTCATTGAGTTAATTAACACATCCATAACTTCATATATGCACATTTTTTTGGTGGGAACATTTAAGCTCTACTCTCTTAGCAAATTTCAGTCATGTAATTCAGTGTTATCAACTATAGTCACCATGTTATACCTTAGATCCTCAGACCTATTCAACTTATAACTGAAAGCTTGTACCTTTTTACCAATCTCTCCCCATTTCCCCCACCCCTGGCAACTACTTTTCTACTCTCTGTTTCTATGAGTTGAGTTGTTTTTTTTTTTAAGATTCCACATATAAATGATACTATGCAGTATTTGTTTTTGTTTTTGTTTTTACCATGCAGTATTTCTATTTCTCTGTCTGGCTTATTTCACTTAGCGTAATGCCCTCCAAGTTGTGAGTCTGTGATCAAATAATCACAAAAAGTACTTTCTTTCTGCTAATGGTTGGATCTCATAACCTTTCAGAAGTTGCTTGCTGAGCCAAGGATTAAATAAGCAACACTTTTATTTATTTATTTATTTATTTTCTGTTTCCTGGGGCCCTACTTGGAGTCAGTGGGAATCACTGAGGGCCCAGGAATCTGCTTTTTCTTTTTTTTTTTTTTTTGGCCGCACCATGTGGGCTGTGGGATCTTAGCTCCTCAACCAGAGATTGAACCCAAGCCCCTTTGCAGTGGAAGTGCGGAGTCTTAACAACTGGACTGCCTGAGGAGTTCCCCCAGAAATGCTTTTAAACACTCAACTTTGTCCTGATTCATATTGGACCACCAAACAAATAGATATTGTCAGCATTTCTCATAAAATCCATTTTAGTATTATTTTCAAGGCCTATGGCATCAGCTGAGGCCTATATCCTACCTGTTCAAAAGCCATCTGATTCCTAAATTCCCATGATTAGAAACATTCCTCTGATGTAACCTATTGACCACTAAAAGAAAGAAATAGAATTCCAACTATTACACTAAGGACCATTAATGTAATGGCACAGATCTGTTTATCATACTATTAGAATGAGTACTAGACCTAAAACCAAAGATTAGTCTTTCAATTCTTGCTCTACCATATACACTAACTATGGAACTTGAAACAAACCATTTAATTGGGCTTCTGATTCTTCAGCTGTAAAGTAAAAACAACTTCTATAAGAATGCTAGAGGAATTAAGTGAGATGATATATTTTAAAGCATACAGAACAGATTTTCTGATGCCTCTTAGAGACTAAATTAATTGCTTTAAGAACAGAGCATTGAGCAGTTCGATGAAATAGTGTGTCAGATACTACTATTTCTCTAACCAAGAGTCATTTTTCTTTTTCTTAGTAAACAGATTTAGCTCAGGGTAACAATGGGCCAGATTAAAATAATCCTTACTGACCATGAACAACCTACCCCTGGACATGAGGAAACAGACCCACATTTGATCAAGCCAATACAGCTGGGGGTCTATTATCTCCAGCCAAATGCAATCCTGACTGATGGAGGGAGAGGAAGCAAAGGGGTGCAGCTGAAGCACAAGTTGCTGGCTGGAATATAAAGGGTAATCAAAGCAGGATGCTAAAGTGGCTAATGTAAAAGGGAAAAGGTGGAGGTTATTACAAAAAAATAAACATCTTGACTGTGTTCACACTTGTCCCAGACCCATCCTGGGAAGGCCTCATGGCTATTGACCATGGTAGGGATTGAACACGCGCTGCACAGCAGCCTGCTGCCTGCCTTCCTATAGACTAGATTTCCTATTTCTTTGCAGAAAAGTGTTACTGGCTGCCATGTTTCTATTTTATTAGGTGCAAGCTCATTTAATAACTCTTAAGTTATTTTTGAACCATTTATCATGTTTATGTTTCAAAAAGGCTTTTTCATTGCCAAGCAAATGGAGGGTGATAAAAGTGCCTCAATTCATTTCAATCCAAGAGCAATGGCTTCTTTTTTTTTTTTTTTCAGTGCTAAATTGAAACATGACTGGGCTTGGTGTCTACTTTTAAAGAAATTCAACCAATTTTAACTAAACTTCATGTATAAAGATGCCCTTAAGGAGATGTCCAGTGCTTAATAGAATCAAACCCACAGAAATTTGGTGATTTCTTACCATCTTTTCTAGTCTCTGGGACAAAAAATGTCTGTCCTACACCACCTGAAGATGTCATTCTCTAAACTCCATGGGCACCCACTAGAGAAACATCACTTTGGGCTATTGCTGTTTAAATCATATCTTAAGATAAAGCAAGGATCAAAACATGGAACTTAAGTGATGCAATTAAGCCGCACACCTCAGGCACAAAACTTAAGGGCATTCAACTAAACTCAGTAATCAAGATAAATAATATTTTATGCAATATTTTAAGAAAAGCAATCCCCCCCAAATCCATGCTGAACAAAACATAAAGTTTTAGATAAAGACAAAATCTTACCTTGCACTTGTACGATTCACCTTGCCTTAATCCCAGCCCTTATGTCACATTAGATTGGAGAATCAAGAACACCTACTGAATGCTGGCAGAAGACCTCAGACCTCCCAAAAGGCAAGAAACGCCCCATGTACCTGGGTAGGGCAAAAGAAAAAGGAATAAACAGAGACAAAGAATAGGGACGGGACCTGCACCAGTGGGAGGGAGCTGTGAAGGAGGAAACGTTTCCACACACTAGGAAGCCCCTTCGCGGGCGGAGACTGCGGGTGGCGGAGGGGGAAAGCTTCGGATCCGCGGAGGAGAGCGCAGCCACAGGGGTGCGGAGGCCAAAGCGGAGAGATTCCCGCACAGAGGATCAGGGCGGACCGGCACTCACCAGCCCGAGAGGCTTGTCTGTTTACCCGCCGGGGCGGGCGGGGCTGGGAGCTGAGGCTCGGGCTTCGGTCGGAGCGCCGGGAGAGGACTGGGGTTGGCGGCGTGAACACATCCTGCAGGGGTTAGTGCGCCACGGTTGGCCGGGAGGAAGTCCAGGGAAAAGTCTGAACCTGCCAAAGAGGCAAGAGAGTTTTTCTTCCCTCTTTGTTTCCTGGTGCTCGAGGAGAGGGGGTTAAGAGCGCTGCTTAAAGGAGCTCCAGAGACGGGCGTGAGCCGCGGCTAAAAGCGCAGACCCCAGAGATGGGCATGAGACGCTAAGGCTGCTGCTGCCGCCACCAAGAAGCCTGTGTGCGAGCACAGGTCACTATCCACATCCCCCTTCCGGGGAGCCTGTGCAGCCCGCCACTGCCAGGGTCCCTGGATCCAGGGACAACTCCCCCGGGAGAACGCACGGCACGCCTCAGGCTGGTGCAAGGTCGCGCCGCAGGCCCGCCCCACACTCCGTGCCCCTCCCTACCCCCAGCCTGAGTGAGCCAGAACCCCCGAATCAGCGGCTTCTTTAAACCCGGCCTGTCTGAGCGAAGAACAGACGCCCTCCGGCGACCTACACGCAGAGGCGGGGCCAAATCCAAAGCTGAGCCCCTGGGAGCTGTGAAAACAAAGAAGAGAAAGGGAAATCTCTCCCAGCAGCCTCAGAAGCAGCAGATTAAAGCTCCTCAATCAACTTGATGTACCCTGCATCTGTGGAATACATGAATAGACAACGAATCATCCCAAACTGAGGAGGTGGACTTTGAGAGCAAGATTTATGATTTTTTCCCCTTTTCCTCTTTTTGTGAGTGTGTATGTGTATGCTTCTGTGTGAGATATTGTCTGTATAGCTTTGCTTGCACCACTTGTCCTAGGGTTCTATCATCCGTTTTGGGGGGTTTTTTTGGTTATTTTTTAATTTCTTTCCTTAATAATTATTTTTTTATTTTAATAACTTTATTATATTTTATCTTACTTTATTTTATTTTACTTTATCTTCTTTCTTTCCTTTTTTCCTTCCTTCCCTCCTTCCTTCCTTCCTCCCTCCCTCCCTCCCTTCTTTCTTTCTTTCTTTCTACTTCTACTAATTCTTTCTTTCTACTTATTCTCCCTTTTATTCTGAGCCGTGTGGATGAAAGGCTCTTGGTGCTGCAGCCAGGAGTCAGTGCTGTGCCTCTGAGGTGGGAGAGCCAACTTCAGGACACTGGTCCACAAGAGACCTCCCAGCTCCACATAATATCAAACAGCGAAAATCTCCCAGAGATCTCCATCTCAACACCAACACCCAGCTTCACTCAACGACCAGCAAGCTATGGTGCTGGACACCCTAGGCCAAACAACTAGCAAGACAAGAACACAACCCCACCCATTAGCAGAGAGGCTGCCTAAAATAATAATAAGGCCACAGACACCCCAAAACACACCACCGGACGTGGACCTGCCCACCAGAAAGACAAGATCCAGCCTTATCTACCAGAACACAGGCACTAGTCCCCTCCACCAGGAAGCCTACACAACCTACTGAACAAACTTAAGCCACTGGGGACAGACAACAAAAACAATGGGAACTATGAACCTGCAACCTGCAAAAAGGAGACCCCAAACACAGTAAGATAAGCAAAATGAGAAGACAGAAAAACACACAGCAGATGAAGGAGCAAGATAAAAACCCACCAGACCTAACAAATGAAGAGGAAATAGGCAGTCTACCTGAAAAAGAATTCAGAATAATGATAGTAAAGATGATCCAAAATCTTGGAAACAGAATAGACAAAATGCAAGAAACATTTAACAAGGACCTAGAAGAACTAAAGATGAAACAAGCAATAATGAACAACACAGTAAATGAAATTAAAAATACTCGAGATGGGATCAATAGCAGAATAACTGAGGCAGAAGAATGGATAAGTGACCTGGAATATAAAATAGTGGAAATAACTACTGCAGAGCAGAATAAAGAAAAAAGAATGAAAAGAACTGAGGACAGTCTCAGAGACCTCTGGGACAACATTAAATGCACCAACATTCGAATTATAGGGGTTCCAGAAGAGGAAGAGAAAAAGAAAGGGACTGAGAAAATATTTGAAGAGATTATAGTTGAAAATTTCCCTAATATGGGAATGAAAATAGTTAATCAAGTTCAGGAAGCACAGAGAGTCCCATACAGGATAATTCCAAGGAGAAATATGCCAAGATACAGATTGATCAAACTGTCAAAAATTAAATACACAGAAAACATATTAAAAGCAGTAAGGGAAAAACAACAAATAACACACAAAGGAATATACATAAGGTTAACAGCTGATCTTTCAGCAGAAACTCTGCAAGCCAGAAGGTACTGGCAGAACATATTTAAAGTGATGAAGGAGAAAAACCTGCAACCAAGATTACTCTACCCAGCAAGAATCTCATTCAGATTTGATGGAGAAATTAAAACCTTTACAGACAAGCAAAAGCTGAGAGAGCTCAGCACCACCAAACCAGCTTTACAACAACTGCTAAAGGAACTTCTCTAGGCAAGAAACATAAGAGAAGGAAAAGACCTACAATAACGAACCCAAAACAATTTAGAAAATGGGAATAGGAACATACATATCGATAATTACCTTAAATGTAAATGGACTAAATGCTCCAACCAAAAGAGACAGATTGCGGCTTCCCTGATGGCACAGTGGTTGAGAGTCTGCCTGCCGATGCAGGGGACACGGGTTCGTGCCCCGGTCCGGGAAGATCCCACATGCCACAGAGCGGCTGGGCCCGTGAACCATGGCCGCTGAGCCTGTGCCTCTGGAGCCTGTGCTCCACAACAGGAGAGGCCACAACAGTGAGAGGCCTGTGTACCACAAAAAAAAAAAAAAAAAAAAAAAGACACAGATTGGCTGAATGGATACAGAAACAAGACCCATATATTTTCTGTGTACAAGAGACTCACTTCAGACCTAGAGACACATACAGACTGAAAGTAAGGGGATGGAAAAAGATATTTCATGCAAATGGAACCCAAAAGAAAGCTGGAGTAGCAATTCTCATATCAGACAAAATAGACTTTAAAATAAAGACTATTAGAAGAGACAAAGAAGGACACTACATAATGATCAAGGGATCAATCCAAGAAGAAGATATAAGAATTGAAAATATTTATGCACCCAACATAGGAGCACCTCAGTACATAAGGCAAATACTAACAGCCATAAAAGGGGAAATCGACAGTAATACATTCATAGTAGGGGACTTTAACACCCCACTTTCACCAATGGACAGATCATCCAAAATGAAAATCAATAAGGAAACACAAGCTTTAAATGATACATTAAACAAGATGGACTTAATTGATATTTATAGGACATTCCACCCCAAAACAACAGAATACACATTTTTCTCAAGTGCTCATGGAATATTCTCCAGGATAGATCATATCTTGTGTCACAAATGAAGCCTTGGTAAATTTAAGAAAATTGAAATTCTATCAAGTATCTTTTCCGACCACAATGCTATGAGACTAGGTATCAATTACAGGAAAAGATCTGTAAAAAATACAAACACATGGAGGCTAAACAATACACTACTTAATAATGAAGTGATCACTGAAGAAATCAAAGAGGAAACAAAAACCTACCTAGAAACAAATGACAATGGAGACACGACAAGCCAAAATCTATGGGATGCAGAAAAAGCAGTTCTAAGAGGGAAGTTTATAGCAATACAATCCTACCTTAAGAAATAGGAAACATCTTGAATAAACAACCTAACCTTGCACCTAAAGCAATTAGAGAAAGAAGAACAAAAAAACCCCAAAGTTAACAGAAGGAAAGAAATCATAAAAATTATATCAGAAATAAATGAAAAAGAAATGAAGGAAACGATAGCAAAGATCAATAAAACTAAAAGCTGGTTCTTTGAGAAGATAAACAAAATTGATAAACCATTAGCGAGACTCATCACGAAAAAAGGGAGAAGACTCAAATCAATAGAATTAGAAATGAAAATGGAGAAGTAACAACTGACACTGCAGAAATACAAAAGATCATGAGAGATTACTACAAGCAACTCTATGCCAATAAAATGGACAACCAGGAAGAAATGGACAAATTCTTAGAAATGCACAACCTGCCAAGACTGAATCAGGAAGAAATAGAAAATCTGAACAGACCAATCACAAGCACTGAAATTGAAACTGTGAGTAAAAATCTTCCAACAGACAAAAGCCCAGGACCAGATGGCTTCACAGGTGAATTCTATCAAACATTTAGAGAAGAGCTAACACCTATCCTTCTCAAACTCTTCCAAAATGTAGCAGAGGGAGGAACACTCCCAAACTCATTCTACGAGGCCACCATCACCTTGATACCAAAACCACACAAAGATGTCACAAAGAAAGAAAACTACAGGGCAATATCACTGATGAACATAGATGCAAAAATCCTCAACAAAATACTAGCAAACAGAATCCAACACTACATTAAAGGGATCGTACACCATGATGAAGTGGGGTTTATTCCAGGAATGCAAGGATTCTTCAATATACGCAAATCAATCAACGTGATACACCATATTAACAAATTGAAGGAGAAAAACCATATGACCATCTCAATAGATGCAGAGAAAGCATTCAACACAATTCAACACCCATTTATAATAAAAGCCCTGCAGAAAGTAGGCATAGAGGGAACTTTCCTCAACATAATAAAGGCCATATATGACAAACCCACAGCCAACATCGTCCTCAGTGGTGAAAAACTGAAAGTATTTCCACTAAGATCAGGAACAAGACAAGGTTGCCCACTCTCACCACTCTTTTTCAACATAGTTTTGTAAGTTTTAGCCACAGCAATCAGAGAAGAAAAGGAAATAAATGGAATCCAAATTGGAAAAGAAGAAGTATAGCTTTCACTGTTTGCAGATGAAATGATACTATACATAGAGAATCCTAAAGATGCTACCAGAAAACTACTAGAGCTAATCAATGAATTTGGTAAAGTTGCAGGATACAAAATTAATGCACAGAAATCTCTGGCATTCCTATACACTAATGATGAAAAATCTGAACAGGAGCTTCCCTGGTGGGGAAGTGGTTGAGAGTCCGCCTGCCGATGCAGGGGATGCAGGTTCATGCCTCGGTCCAGGAAGATCCCACATGCCGCAGAGCGGCTAGGCCCATGAGCCATGGCTGCTGAGGCTGCGTGTCTGAAGCCTGTGCTCTGCAAAGGGAGAGGTCACAACAGTGAGAGGCCCATGCACCGAAAAAAAAAAAAAAAAAAAAAGGAAAAATCTGAACGTGAAATCAGAAAACACTCCCATTTACCATTTCAACAAAAAGAATAAAATATCTAGGAATAAACCTACCTAAGGAGACAAAAGACCTGTATGCAGAAAATTATAAGACACTGATGAAAGAAATTAAAGATGATAGAGATAGATGGAGAGATATACCATGTTCTTGGATTGGAAGAATCAACATTGTGAAAATGACTCTACTACCCAAAGCAAACTACAGATTCAATGCAATCCCTATCAAATTACCACTGGCATTTTTCACAGAAGTACAACAAAAAATTTCACAATTTGTATGGAAACACAGAAGACCCCGAATAGCCAAAGCAATCTTGAGAAAGAAAAACGGAGCTGGAGGAATCAGGCTCCCTGACTTCAGACTATACTACAAAGCTACAGTAATCAAGACAGTATGGTACTGGCACAGAAACAGAAAGATAAATCAATGGAACAGGATAGAAAGCCCAGAGATAAACCCACCCACATATGGTCACTTTATCTTTGATAAACGGGGCAGGAATGTACAGTGGAGAAAGGACAGCCTCTTCAATAAGTGCTGCTGGGAAAACTGGACAGGTACATGTAAAAGTATGAGATTAGATCACTCCCTAACACCATACACAAAAATAAGCTCAAAATGGATTAAAGGCCTAAATGTAAGGCCAGAAACTATCAAACTCTTAGAGGAAAACATAGGTAGAGCACTCTAGGACATAAATCACAGCAAGATCCTTTTTGACCCACCTCCTAGAGAAATGGAAATAAAAATAAACAAATGAGACCTAATGAAACTTCAAAGCTTTTGCACAGCAAAGGAAACCATAAACAAGACCAAAAGACAACCCTCAGAATGGGAGAAAATATTTGCACATGAAGCAACTGACAAAGGATTAATCTCCAAAATTTATAAGCAGCTCATGCAGCTCAATAACAAAAAAGCAAACAACCCAATCCAAAAATGGGCAGAAGATCTAAATAGACATTTCTCCAAAGAAGATATACAGACTGCCAACAAACACATGAAAGAATGCTCAACATCATTAATCATTAGAGAAATGCAACTCAAAACTACAATGAGATATCATCTCACACCAGTCAGAATGACCATCATCAAAAAATCTAGAGACAATAAATGCTGGAGAGAGTGTCGAGAAAAGGGAACGCTCTTGCACTGTTGGTGGGAATGTAAATTGATACAGCCACTGTGGAGAACAGTATGGAGGTTCCTTAAAAAACTACAAATAGAACTACCATATGACCCAGCAATCCCACTACTGGGCATATAACCTGAGAAAACCATAATTCAAAAAGAGTCATGTACCAAAATGTTCATTGCAGCTCTATTTACAGTGGCCCAGAGATGGATACAACCTAAGTGTCCATCATCGAATGAATGGATAAAGAAGATGTGGCACATATATACAATGGAATATTACTCAGCCATAAAAAGAAATGACATTGAGCTATTTGTAATGAGGTGGATAGACCTAGAGTCTGTCATACAGAGTGAAGTAAGTCAGAAAGAGAAAGACCAATACCGTATGCTAACACATATATGTGGAATATAAGAAAAAAAATGTCATGAAGCACCTAGGGATAAGACTGGAATAAAGACACAGACCTACTAGAGAATGGACTTGAGGATATTGGGAGCGGGAATAGTAAGCTGTGACAAAGCGAGAGAGAGGCATGGACATATATACACTAGCAAAAGTAAGGTAGATAGCTAGTGGGAAGCAGCCGCATAGCACAGGGATATCAGCTCGGTGCTTTGTGACCACCTAGACGTGGGATAGGGAGGGTGGGAGGGAGAGAGACGCAAGAGGGAAGAGATGTGGCAACACGTGTATATGTATAACTGATTCACTTTGTTATAAAGCAGAAACAAACACACCATTGTAAAGCAATTATACTCCAATAAAGGTGTAAAAAAGAAAAAAAAATTGGAGAATCTTCTTTGGCTCAGATTTGATCCTGCCCTGATTTTATGGGATGGGACAGTTGCAGAATAAAAGCACACAGAGAGAAAACAAGAGCCATTGGGGGAAAACCTTGGGAAGGACACTGACTGCTCATGGAGGCCCTGAGGCCCCCCATGGATCTTGTTAATTGGCTTCCCCCGAGAACCAGCATCCCCTTCCATGGTTCCATCTCCAGTGCCATATTGAGGTCTACTTGGCTTCTGAGGGTTCAAGCATAGCCTGGGAGCTTTCCATACTATTGTGCTCTCCCTTGGATGGGACACCCCTGCCCCAGCTCCACTGAAATTGATGATCAATTGATCCCCATAGATTGATCAATTGATCTCCATCTATTGACCCCCATGGATTCCATGCCTGGATGACATTCAGAGTTCCTGTCTGAACCCAGGCTTTGCTCATGTCCCATCACACCTTATGCTCAAGTCCTCCCGGTTCTAACAAAGTATTTTTTTTTTTAAATCAAGTCAGTAAGCAAGAGTAAGTTAATATTTTTTCTATTTTTCTGTATTAAAAAAACTTAACACTGTTTTTCTTTTCTATTTTCATAAAAGTAACCCAGTAATATGACTTCCTGTTAATTCGTGTAGCTAGAACTACCCTGGCTGAATTGGTCTTGACTGTGAAGCCCTCATTACTGTAAATAGCACAATAGGTATAAATGGAACTCCATACCCAAGCCTTGTTTTAAATATCATTGCCTTATGTGCTCATGAGTCATGAATTATGCTTTTAGGCAATCCTGCTAGTGACAATACTTGATTCAGGAAGGTGTCTGACATGAGGCATTAACTAGAGAAAATAATTTATTCCTTCAATTCCGTCCCAGCAGAGCTCTGCATTTTGAAAATGAAAACAATTCATGTGGATCATACAGAGCAGCATGCATTGCTACAGAAGCACACGTTTCCGAAAAATCTTGCAGACCACATTGGAGATGGTCTTCCTCACCTCCTGGTAGTCGTTCTGAATGATACAATTTGACTGTCGCTAATGCCATTTGATTCAGGCAAAACTCTAATCCTCCCAGCCCAGCAGAGCCAAAAATATTCCTGAAGTTCCTTTTTCTTTGGAGGTGAGACACCATGATTTTTTATAAATTCAAGTTGAAATGGACCTTAATTTGTAGTTTTCCTCCAACAGCTTTTTATATGGGGCTTCTTAGGGTCAGTCACTGAACCATATGTCATATTTACAGGGACCCTGAGCCCTTGTTTCATAGCAGAAATGGTTCCAGTGTTATAGTTTCCTTTATTTTTTATGATAAAAGCAATATCTATTTACTTCTCTCATATTTTGATCTCCTATTTGCTTCTGAAAAACTGGACCAAATAGAGATGGAGAGGTTCATCTAATTTAACTCATCCCTTCTTACTTTCCTTATTCTGTACTTTTATTGTTTTCTACTAGAGCACCTCAAAGAGAGGCTGGCTTTGTGTGTACTGTAGACATCTGATGGAGGTCAGCTCTGCATATATGGCACTATCTCAGAGGGAGATCAGCTCCATACGTACTGTGGTACCTCAGAGGGAGAGTGGCTCTGTATGTCCTGTAATGGTTGTACAGAGCACAGGAGGAAGGGAAAGCAGGCCTTGAAGCTCACTGAGGGATGTGCACTTTGCTTGTCCACCAAGTGCTCTGGGAACCTGATTGTTCTCAGTAATAGTGTTCCAAGGACTAGAGGTAATGAGATCAATCTTTTTTTCCTAGTGAAGTATAGTTGATTTACAGGGTTGTGTTAATTTCTGCTGTACAGCAAAGTGATTCAGTTACACATTTATATATTCTTTTTCATATTTTTCCATTATGTTTTATCACAGGATATTAAATAGAGCTCCCTGTGCTATACAGTAGGACCTCATTGTTTATCCATTCTATATATAATAGTTTGCATCTGCTAACCCAGAACTCCCACTCCATCCCTCCCCCACCCCCGTGAGATCAATCTTGAGTATCGGGTGTTTGTTGTGAGGGTAAAGACTGAACTGAAGGAAATTTGATTGGCTGAGGTCAAGGGTATAAAGGAAAGAAAATAGTCTTTTGTTTTGCATGGGGTCTTTTTTTAATATTTGGTTTTGCCCCAGGTATACAAGCCACTCAGAAACCTGCCGCATGTTCCATCCCTCCTTCTGCCCCTGTGCCCTGTTTTCCTCTTCATTTCTTCATCTCTCTCCATCTTTCTTTCTTCTCCCAGTTAAAATAGACAGTAGGAAAAAAAAGGCCAGTCTTCTCAGGATCTGAGTGAGAAGTGGTTGGTTGTGGGGGGATAAGGATGGAGTGGGGTAGAAGCAATCCTATGGTTTTAGCGGCTGAATCAGGTTCTGGGTCTGTTCCACAGGATGCCTGTTCTCTGTAACGTTTTCAGCAGGAAGCCTGAATACAGAACCTGAGAGAGCCTCCTGCTTCAGAAAGCAGACCTGACCTCTGATTGTCTGGAGCTCCAGGCTCACGAGTGTGCTCATGGCTGATACACAGACAGTCATTCAGGGTTTAGCTAAGGTAAACGCCTGCGTTCGACTGCAGTCAGCCTGGAGGAGACTGATCGCCTCGGTTGGCAGGAAACTGTCCTCACAGGCGGTGTCTGCTCTCACCCTGACCCAACTCTGAGATCAAATATTCCCCTGGAGCCAGCTTCTCATTCTATTCTCTCATTCAGCCCAAGGATCCCCACCGATATCAAAGTGTATTCCCACAGGGCACAATGAAAAAGGCCAGGCTGTCCCCTCTAATTGAGCTAGCAGGACCACAGGAGTGTGGAAGTTAAGACTCCTTTGAAATGTGCTTGTAACCTGTAGGCGAGCAGGGGAGGCGACACACAGTCATCTGGGCCTTGCCTTTGCCAGTTTCATTCCAGAATTTCTGCTCCAAAGAAAAGATGTATAAATAAATTCATTCATTTCATCAGATTTAAAATAAGGAAGGACACAGAACATATTTTTAATTTGATATATCACACATTTGTAGGCATTTTCTTGTTTTCTCTACCATGTAATGAAAGCAGCTTATCAATCTATTCATTACACGATTGTCCTCTTGATTAGATACAGCCTGATACTAATCAGGTCAAAGACTTCATTGCCAGAAGGACCAGTTAGTTTTATCTCATTTCAAGGCTTCATTACTCATGAATCCCAGACAGCTTGGACATATCTGCCATTGTACCATGAGAGACAAGAAGATGAATGGTTTTGCATTTCCTTTCATGGGATCTACACCATCACCTTCACATCCAGGGGACATTGATTTGTTGTTCTTGTTGTCATCATATCACAGCATCACATGATGCTCTAAAATGGCCAAGGAAAGCATCAGCCAGAAGTGGAAAGAATGAAAGATCCAGACTGTTCTTTCTGCCAACTCCTAGGTGTGTGACTTTGGATAAGTCACTCTCCTTCGGCTTTTTCATCCCTAAACAAGGATGATAAAACTAATCCCTGTACTACCTTCTACACAAGACTGTTTTGAAGTTCACAATAGACCAAACGTACAAAAGTGCTTAAATACTATAAGGTCTTTAAAAATTACTCAGTAGTTATTTTCAGTCACCATTTTGAGCTGTAATCCCCCATGAATCATGGGTAGAAGTTAACCAGGCACAGTCTGAGACAGTACACAATAACTCAAGTTTACTACTAGGACAATGCGCTCATTGACTTGGAGTGGGGAGAACGTGGTCGGTCTCTCATATGACACACTCAGACTGGATTCAAAGAGCCCACTCCTTCCCAAAGCAGGTGAGCCAGATACGGAAAAAGAAAAGGGCACTCATCAGTGAAGTCAGAGTAGGAAAAGAATTGATGTTATGGGAAGCCATTATTACCAGCAGAGGCTTGAAGCTAAAATTAAGGGGCACCCACAGAATTTGTGGAACAGAGATGTAAAGGAAATACTGACTTGGGACAGATAGGACCGGGGTGAGACATTTCTGAGTGGAAAGATCTTTTCTCCATCAGCACATTTTTGTCACAGCACTCCCAAGTTTCTTTGAATTTTTAGAGGGAGCAAAGTTGTTATCACTAACTCATTTCTTGTATCGCTATAGATACTTATCCCTCCGGATTGATAGAGGTTTTACAAAAAAGAAGTGTGATGCCTGGGACCCTGGGGCTCTGAATAGCCTATGCTAAGCTCCCCAAATTGATGATAGATGAGACACTGCCTGAGCCTCCAGTCTGTGGGATAGAGAGCAAGCTAAAACAGTGTGTTCAACAGACAGCATGGCTCATGTTCAGGAGGGAAATTGGGGAAGCAGAGGTAAGTGAAGAACCCTGAGGACTTCTGACTTTAGCTTAGAATGGTTTTTTTTTGTGGGTGTTTGGTCCATGGTGCTAATTCAGTGGGTCCGGAGGACTCAACCTGCCATACTTCGTTACGTATCTACTTACAACTTTACAAATAATAAATTTCAAATCTTTTATTAAGATGTTTGGGGAAAAAAACCCATTAATCTGCTTCTCTCTGGGTGATTTCAAAGAACTTATCTCCATGCTATCCAAGAAGGCTGATGAAGATAAATATAATAACAAGGGAGGAGAAATATCCTTGGTTCTCTGCAGAGAAGCCAGGTGAATCTGAACAAGCCCATGGGTTGAGTACCCTTCTGCCTGCCAAATACAATACTGAGACATGGTGAGACAAGCTTTTCAGGATACTAAGGTTTTCTTTCCCTGGCTTTGGTTGTTTAAATGCAATTCCTCCACTCTACTGAAAACATTTGCTCCACTGAATTATTTCAATCTGTTGTTCATCAGACTGTCTGAATTTTTCACAAGTTGGGGAATTTATCTTCCCCACAGCTTGACAATTGGAGGTAACTAGTCAGGTGCGAACATTTTGTATATAGGCTAGAGACCTATTTTTCTTGTCTCCTTCTCTCTGAGCCCAACTCCAGCCATGTTGGGAACAGACAATATTAAATTTTATTGGAGAAATTATTATCTCATGAATATTTCAGTATGTCTAATGAAATCAAGACTGTACTGTCTGTACTCTTCAATTCTCACCACACAACTCACTTAACTTATTTGACATCACAAAATATGGTGTTTCACATAAATGAATTTTCTAGGTAACCATAACTTATCTGAGAGAGCCAGTGAACATGTTTTATTTGAACTATTTTATTTGAAGATATTTCCAAAATACATTGAATGTTTCTTTGCCTCTCGAACAGAGTTACCTATCATGATTTTGTCTCTTTATTTTGCCTGACAATTCAGGGTCAACACCATGAACGTCCGATTACCCTGCAGGGCTATAATACAAAAATGCTTTCCAATAGGAGTGGAGAGAGCCACTTGCCCATACAAATGGTCTTAGGCTACTGCAGTGTTTGTTTATTTGTAGTTCTTGGATCTGCCTTTTCTCATTTCTCTGCATCCCCCATCACAATACGATTATTTTTGTGACTCTTGCTCATTCTAATGGGTGTGCCCTTTCTGATATATTGTTTCTAATATATTATGAACTGGGAAACTACACTCCTAGGCTTGTTAAAGTTGTGTATCCTGCAAGAATATACAGGCACAGGTCTTCCCTGGTGGCGCAGTGGTTGAGAGTCCGCCTGCCGATGCAGGGGACACGGGTTCGTGCCCCGGTCCGCGAAGATCCCACATGCCGCGGAGCGGCTGGGCCCGTGAGCCGTGGCCGCTGAGCCTGTGCGTCCGGAGCCTGTTCTCTGCAACGGGAGAGGCCACAACAGTGAAAGGCCCACGTACAGCAAAAAAAAAAAAGAATATATAAGCACAAAATGAAGGTCAGAGGGACTATATAAAAAAGTACTTGAACTTAATACATGAATATAGAGAAATCCATTTGGTTGCTTGTAGGCTTTTTAAAATATTACTTTCTGGCAGTTAAATTTCAGATAGAATAAGTGACCAATAGAAAAAGGAAGCATTCCAACTTTTAGACATGTGAGATGGCTTTGAGTCATATTTGTTCATGGCATATTTCTTGTAAAAACATATCGATAGTTCACCAGCCAGATTGTCATTTTGAGTGTGAAGCAGATGTTGAAAAAGATTTCTGTATTAGAAAAGGTCACTGAAACACTATTAACTGGTCAATATACAGAGTCTCTGATAATTTGACCATTGACAATGTTTGACCATTTTATTCATTAGGAGCCAGTTTAGCTCCAACACAAAGGGCCTTGATTAGGAAGGCTTGTTAATGTCATGCCTTGCAGTTCCCAGAATGTTGAAAGGCGAAAGTGGCTTTGATCTTGCCAAGCCTTGTTGTTTTTCATGATCTGGATGGAATGGCCGTGGATGGCCATATGCTCCGCGGGGGCAGCAGGGGGAGAGGAATGGGAGATTTGAGTGTCTGAGTAGAGTTGCTATCACCAGGGTTACCCAGAAAGATGGAAACTTGCCCTGAAATAAGTCAGAAGCAGCTAATTTCAAAGCCATTAGAGTGAGGGCTTCTGACTCTCAAACAGATGTCTCTAAAAACAGATCTTGCCTTTTCTCCCAAACATCTGATACTGCAGGAAGCTGGAAATTGGGGCAGCCAAGTATAGTCAAAGGACTCTCACAGAGAACCCAACAGAAAAGGAAGAAACGTCCTTGACCTAGCTCCCCCACTTCTCTTCCTAAATAGTTAAGGAGCTCAGGCCCCAGAAAGGAAATAAGTTAAATCTACTGTACCTCTAGTACCTGGAAAGCCTTCTAGTGAGAATGTTTATAGTTTAGTCTGTTCTGTTTGTATTTTTAAATAGAGCTTAACATTTTTTCTTAAATAATTTTTTAAAAACCCTCTTCTCAGCTTATGTTAAGTTCACAAACTTCAAAAGTTTGAATATCTGAACCACACCCAGCTCTCTTTTAGCTACTATATGGCCATCAGTTCCACTCAGTCTATTTTGTTATCTGACCCTGAGCTTCGATCCTCTCATATTTCTATAAATCAGAAACAAACTGGAGCTCTAAAGAGGGCTGGGACAGATCAGAGCCACCCAGCTTCTTTTTAAAACATGGCCTCAGAAACCATAACATATTTCTTTTGACTATATATGTGATCCTTACCTCAGACCTAAACAGAGATTCAGCCTTTAAAATATGTTAATGTACAGCGAGGAAGAGCTCTTTTGTGGGGTGTGATAGCCATGTATCTATCTAGTCAATCAACAAACATTCAGTGAGCACCGAATGCTACTCAGACTGTGCCAGGATTTGAGACCATAATGAGGAGAAGAAAAACCCAGACTGGGTGCTTACAGAGCTTGAAGTCCAGTGGGGCAGACAAGCATCAACAAAAACTTACACAAATTAATAATTTAAATATCATTGTGGAGGGTGCCCTGAAAGAGATCAGGGAATTCTATAACCAGGGCCATAACCAAGTCTGGGAGTCAACAAAGTTTTCCTAAGGATGAGACATTTAAGCTGAGTCCTGAGGCGGAGCAGGCATTATGGTAACCTGGTGAAAATGGGGAGGAGACAGTCAAAGAGAAGGGGAAACACAGAGCCCTGGGAGAAGCTCTGTTCGAACAGACCCTCGTGTGAATCGTGAGTTGGCACGTTTGGAATCTGCATGATCATTTTATACTCTTGCTTGTGAGTTTTCAGCCTCTTCCTCCTCCCCCATCCCACTAAGTCCTGGAAGCCTTATCTGACCACCACAGATGCTCAAACCCCTCCCTCCTCTAAAATACTTATTACAGTTTTCATTTAGTGCTAAGCACTTACTACCTTGAGCTACTTCTTAAAATTATCTTCCTTGTATTATTCAGCTGAAGCTGTAAAAACAAAATACCATGGGCTAGGTGGCTTAAAAATCAAAAATGTATTTCTCATAGTTTTGGAGGCTGGGAAGTCCAAGATCAAGGTGCTGGTAAGGTAGGTTTTATTCTGAGGTCTCCTCTTGTCTTGTAGGTGGCCGCTCTCTATGTCCTCACTTGACCTCTTCTCTGAGGACACAGTGGAGAGAGAGGGAGCAAGGAAACTCTCTGGTGTCTCTTCTTAGAAGGACAGTAATCCCACCATGAGGACCCTACCTGCATAACCTCATCCAACCCTAATTACCTCTCAAAGGTCCCATATCAAAATGCCATCACATTGGGGGGTAAGGACTTCAACATGTGAATTTGGGGGAGACATAAACATTCAGTCCATAACATTCCTCTATGCATATATACCTTGCCTCTACAACTAGACTGTCAGCAAGAGAGTTTTGTGGACTTGTCTTACATATCCCTAAATCCCCAAAGTTTCTTATACACATCAAATGCCGATAGCAGTTAACAGATCACCATGAAATATTTCTGCCCCTATGTAATTAATCAAACACAGAGCCAATTAAATATATCAAGGCTTATTTAAGTGACCCATGCAAGGGTAACTCTATATGTCAAATGATTCAATATTTGACTAGAAATATGTACCTTTTCCCTTAGTTTCTTCCTCTCTCTCTCTCTCTCTCTCTCTCTCTCTCTCTCTCTCTCTCTCTC
>NW_020837948.1:82720786-82851590 GCF_003676395.1 Aethalodelphis obliquidens | reverse complement strand
CTCTCTCTCTCTCTCTCTCTCTCTCTCTCTCTCTCTCTCTCTCTCTCGTGTGTGTGTGTGTGTGTGTGTGTGTTGGGGAGTACATTTTTCTACCTGATTTTTTAGCTGCTTGTTACTGGTATGTTCTATTTCTTGCTGATATATTTATTTCCATATGTAATTAGGATTAGAATAATCAAGAAAAAGAACTCCTATATGAATGCATGTAAAGACATATAGTTAGATACAAAATTAGATAACAAGAATGTATAGCATGATTCCAATTTTGCAGTCTATGTATATACGATATATATATATATGTATCTCATATATGTATATATGTAGAGCAGAATGGTTAAGAATGAGACTCAAATCAGGTTGTGTAAATTTGAACGTGAGCTCCACCATTCATCAGATATGGAACTCTAGACAAATTACTTAACCTCTCTCATTTATATGATGTGTATCATAATAGTACCTACTTCATAAGATTGTTATGAGAATTACTGAACTAATATTTATAAAGCATGTAGAACAGTGCATGGCACAATGGAATCTCCACACATACTTTCATACATAAAGTGAAATAAATAAATTGGGATGCAACAGAATAAAATAAAATGTGTCATACAAACGGCTATAAATAGATATGGAAATATATTGATAGAGGTGACCTCTGATGATAAAGTTATTTGATAACGCTTTCTTTGGGAAGGAAGGGGTCTGTATTTCTAAATTTTTTACAATAAACATATATTTTTGAGACAAAGTCAAGAATAAGAATATATTATATAAATATGCAATGTGTATATGTAGATAGATATACACACATATACATATATATAATTGCTTCACTGCTTACAAGCCACTTTCCTCTTATGAAAAACTGGAACAATAATTATCTTAGAAGGATAGTATAAGGATTGAATACGCAATCCATGCAAAAGACTCTATTTACCCTTCTACACATTCTCCCACCCATCTCTACCTTGACCAGTATGGACTACAGCAAGGGGCTCTCTTGACCTCTGGCTTCAGGTTGAATTTGGTCACTGTAGAACCCCAGCACAGGGTCCTAAGGAGAGGAGGATGAGGGCGTAGCATGTATTTGCTGAGTCTGTCTGAGGTCTCCAGGCAGGCTGGCTGCATCTCCTCCAGCTAAGGTCAGGCTCCATCAAGGCAGGCTCTCCTCAGAACTGACTCCTTCAGGTTTGGATAACAGCTCCTCTCTCCCCTTCACAAGGGTGATGACGGCCCCACTCTTACCTAGCCCAGGGGTCCAGTCCTATTCCTCCTGGGTTCCGTATACCCTGCCCACACCTTTGTGCATGTTCTTTTTTTAGACCCTCCGTGATTTATCTTAATTGAGCCTGTTGTCTGTTTCCTGCTGGTTCTGCATGATATAGAGCAGACATCATCTGACCCAGGATGACTGCTCAGTCATTGCGAGATGGGTATTATTGTATTGGTGAGAAAACAAATGCAAAGGCTGAGTCCCCGGGGCTGGAGCATAATGACCTGCCAGAGATGCAAGTTCTTTGTCCTTCCCAGAACCTGATGCCTAGTTTCAGAGGAAGAAGCATATGTAAATATATTTGCTCTAGGAGGTTAATTAGCCAGGTTAGTTAGGACTATTAAGTAGTGTCTGAACTGTCTGGGTCCAAAATTTATCCTCTTTACACATATTCCAGCGCTCCCTGGGCACAGGTCACCCAAAGCCAGCAGGGGCTTCAGCCTTTGAGTGGGCTTCTCAACTTCCAAGGATACTAGAGGAACATGAACTCCATCAAGAGCAACTGGCAAGGGCACCCCTGGTCTGGAAGAAGAATGCCATAGGCCATGGGAAGAGCATTTTGACCACATTGATATCCCTGGTTGTCATGAGCCAGTTTTCTTTCCATCGTGCTGAGTAATTGAGACAACCACTTTCTGGTGCAGAAGGGCGACAGTTCACAGTTCTTTCTATAGGTCTGGCTGGTCTCACCTTTGGAGCCTACAGAGTAGGTTTTATGCCTTTAGGTTATCAGATCTTCCAGGGCAGGGCTGGAGCTCTTTGTGTCTGACCTAACTTCACCCCCTGTTGATCTGCTTATATATCATGACATTAGGAATAAATAAGCCATGTTTATTATAAGTATGATTTATTAATAACATGCAGAGCAGGCTTCCTACCCACATGTCTTAACCAAGCCTTCCTTTCTACATGCACTATAATTTCATGAACTGGGTAGTTTCCAAATAAAGAGGTAGGTGCTATAGCCATCACAGAGGCAGCTGGTCTAGTGATTAGGAACATGAACTCTGAAGCCAGATTACCTGAGTTCCTATCTGACGCTATCACTTTACTACCTGTCCCTCAGTTTCCTCATCTGCAACATGAGGATAATTGTGGTATCTCCTTGACAGAGTGGTTAAGGATGAAAGGAGTGAATATACAAAAAATGCTTAAAACTTTGTTTTGTATATGACACACGTGTGAACTACAGGAATATTAACAAAAACTATATTTGACCAGAAACCAGAGGAATTGATTTTGAAATCTTGACAAGGCAGGGAGGGAGGTGTCAGGAAGTGAGAGCATGAGGGGGCTAAAGTAATTGACTTTCTTGCAAGCTTTAAAATAGCTAAATCCTAAGAGGAATAAAATATCATGTCTTCTCAGATGATTCATTCATCAAATACTTTTGAGCACCAACTACGTGCCAGGCAGTCTTTATTAAGTATTGGAGATACAGCGGTGAGCAGAACAGGCAACTGGAGGAAGGTAAGCAAAAACTATATAATATTACAGAATATTAAATTATAATATTAAATAACTATTTAATAGTTATTAAATATCACATTGACTGTGTTCAGTTGAGTTCCTGTCCAGTCACTGGGATTAAGACATATAGCCCTATCTTATAAGACATTTCAGTCTCTTTGGAGACCCTGGGCAGTTACATGGAAAGGTCACGTTTACTAAAGACCAGTGAGTGTTACTGCCAAGAGTTGTTAAAGATAGAGGTGAAAAGCCTGAGAAGGAGGCCTTCTAGATGCCAGACATTCACAAGGGCAGGACCTAGTGGGGTCAGCCTGCTCCAGGTTGTGGGCTTCATGTTTGCAGATTCAGAAGCTCAGTTTAGTTATGGTGGCCAGTGCTGCTGATAATGTAGGAAAATGACTCCCAGTAACCATGTTCACAAGAGATTGATGTATAAATCAATATATCAAAGTATTGACAAGGACAGACTCTAGTCCTGTGCTAAAACCCAATAGAACCAGATGGGGCAACCTCCTCCTGGTAGGACCCAAGATACCTGAGGAGGTGGGGAAGTGGGAGAGAAGCCTGAATTTATAGTCAGATGGGTACTTAGTGAGATGGGATCAACGAAAAATGAGTTAGATAGTCATAGCACCTGCCTAGACAGGACCCTATACAGATTTTTCTGGAAATGTGAGCTTTGTTCATTCAGCAAACCCTCAGGTGGGGAGGCATCTTCCAAATTGATAATTATCTATAATAAATAATAAGAACCAGGCTTCCAAGAAATTGTAGCAAGCCCCCTGGGGGAGTGGCTTGAAGCTCTGTTTTTCTATGCATGTCTGGGGCAAGGTGAGGGCCAGTGAGTGAAACCCAGGCAGGATGAAGGGGTGAGCCATCAATCAGCTCAGTCCAGATGGTGCTGAACTGAAGGGTGCGGGGAGGCTGCAGGCTCCAGGTCACTCCTATTCTTATAAACGTCTCTCCTTCTCCTATAGCTCATTATTATCCCATTTTCTCCCAGGGGGTTCTCAGAGCCCCAGCCCTCCTACAGTACTGTGATAGCAATTCTCTAAGCCATGGCTTCCTCATTGCACTGCCAACCCAAAAAAAGAACCTCAGGATGCTGAAGAAAGATGTGAATCCAGTTTCTGTTAAACAGGAAATCTTTTTACATCTATTTGCTTCACGGCAAAAGTTCCTCCATCTGAAGACCCAAACCTAAATATATAAAAGCCCCCATTTAGTGGGAGCTGAGTTATCTTCATGGAAATGTCTTTGTCACTGTTAGTTTTGAGCATACCTGAAAGCTCTCTCAGAAGTTAGAACTCTTAGATCGATTGTTTCTTTCCCATCACGCGCCAGTGAGGTTCTATTATGCAAAAATGAATTTCCATTTTGCGGACCTTGAAAGCCAGTAAGGGGGTTTGATTTTCTACATTATGTACCTCTATTTGGACTTGTTGAAAGCCATTCCTTTCCTAGATTATGACTTAATTTTGAACAGGTGGCCTTCTTTATTTAGTTCATTATAACACTAGTCCCAAACTGGCTAATAGAATCCTTGATGCCCTTCTTAGATGTAACTGGCACAAATGTCTGCCTTAATAAAGCTGAATGTCTAGAGGTAGGGTTTTTTCCCTTGAAAAATGCCATGTCTATGCTGAGTGCAACACATTTACTCCAAATTTCCTACTTCAGCCAAGAGAGACCTGTCACAATGTGACATGCTTTACATTTCCTTATAGCATATCAAGACTCTGAAAGATATATTACTTCAATTAGATGTGTCAAGCCATCTGCCACAGAAAATTCAAAATGTCCTCTCTGCCACCTGATGGAACATAGTTAAGTTATTCAGGAGGTGGTTGGAAAGTTGGCAAAAGCTCAGTGCTTTATGGAGGGGAGAGTTGCTGTCATGAGACTCAAAAACAAAATCCTCACTCATAATGAAAAAGGAATGCTGCTGCAGCCAACATGAAAGGGATCACAACAGATGCCCTTATTAAATAAGTTTAATTTACCATAGATTGCAGATCCCAGGTTGACTTAATATGAATGAATCTTGGCATAATCCATGGAACGTGGAAACTTCATCGATTATTCTGCAGCCGCTTTGCCACACCACCAGCATATTTTGTGTGCAGACGATGCGCAGCTTCTAAAAACCTCCTCATTAAAGGATAACATGCAAATTGCCACATATGGACAATCTACAATCCCTCATATATCTGGGTAGAGTGATTAGAAATATGATGGGAATAGGGCATGTCATAAATTGCTCTGGATTTCTTCCCTCCCTGCAGGATTATCAGGAAGTGGGGAAGTAAACACTGAATGCTTTAGAATCAGCAGCGAGGTATGAGCAATATGAATGTAGCCCCAAAAGGAGAATGGGAGCCTTATGTCTTTCTCGTAACAGGAATGCTCTGAATTGGACTTTATCACTACCAAATTGACTCTTTTTTCATAGCCAGTGTGGAGTGGATCTGACCCAGGCTTATGGTTCATTCTTCCAGTCCCCCACCAGCTGTCTGAAACTCCTTACCTCTAAAACAGGGTTTCTCAATCTCAGCACTACTGAATTCTCATATCTGACAATTCTTTGTTGTGGGGTGTTGTCCTGTGCATTGCAGGATATTTAGCAGCATCCCTGGGGTCTACCTACGAGATGCCTGTAATTCCTCCCCAGTCACAACAATCAAAAATGTCTCCAGACATTTCTAAGTGTCCCCTGAGGTGGAAGGGGTAAATTGTCTCCAGTTGAGAACTACGTTATTAATGGTTTGGGGGAGAAGAAATGACAGGGTTAACTGTGGCAAGTCACATGACAGTTTTCAACCAATTGCAGCCTGTTGGCATGATCAAGATGGTAGCTGTCTCCATTACTAAGGCGTACCCATTGTTTCTTCATGCTGATAATGGAACTAGAGTGAGACCAAATTCTTGGACTTCAGTGATTCATGGATATACCATTATTACACTCCTGTTCCTTAGCAGTCATGATAGAGATAAATATGCCATTTTCATGAACTGGATTAAACTGTCCAAGGTCATGAGGTATCTTGCGGTCTTCCCAGCGAAACCAAGGCAAGACAGATCAAGAACTCATAACCTTAATGTGGTTTAATCTACCACAACAAAAGCAAAGCATTATTCATCCAGATAGCACGTGATAATAGTTCAGACTTTGGGTCTGTCTCCTGTATGAGTATGTTGGAAAGCAGTGAGTCGGGCTTCCTCAAGCCCATGAATGATGAGGGTGGTAAACACTATGACACTCGGGATAGTAAGAAGTTCACACAGCCAAATGATACTGTAAACTGACGTGTGGAAAAAGTTCTTTAAATCAAGAAATAAAATGTTAGTTAAAGAAATTGGCATTGATCTTTGACAATCTCTCTCTCTCTCTCTCTCTCTCTCTCTCTCTCTTTCTGTCTCTCTCTCTCTTTCTCACCCACCCACCCATAAAACACAGAATTGCTCATGGCATATTTTAACCTAAGGTTTGGATTCTACTCTACTCAATAGAGAATAGGGCCTTGGGTCCTAAATAACTGGTGTTCATGATCTAGAAGTTATCCTTTTACCATTACTCATAAAACTGATTAAAAACACTTTAAAGACTCAAAAAAATCCTTTTCTAAAATTCTACTTCACTCTTTATGAAGTGCAAAACATATTTCTCCAATGGAAAGAGGTCCCCTTCATACACATCTATTGGATGCTTCTTAGACCCTAATTCTTCTAACACCAGAGTGTAATATCTCCAGCTAATAACAGCAGAGTCTTGCCTTTTTATAACACTCCTCCTTATAGCACTTAGCACTTTCCCACATAACATCTCAATTAATTTTTATAAATACAACCATCTTCATTTGACAACTAAGAAAACTGAAACTTAAGGTTTTTTACAAGATCATCTTGGGAGGGAAGGAGTGAGGAAGATTAAACACTGCTCCTCTGGCTTACAACAAAAAAAAAACAGCTTTAACTATTGTATTTTTTGCATTTGTTGGAATATAAAAGAGACATACTGGTTGCTGAAACTTTTCAATGCTGTAAGTTTAGATGTCTGCATCCAAATGATGGAAGATGAAATGTTTAAAAAGAAATGGTAACAAACTGTACTATGACATTCTATACTGGTTCTTTGAGAAGGCAAAGTGCTTGGGAGATCATATTCTTTGAGTACAGCAGTACCAGTGGTCAAGTATTGCAATACTATTGCAAAGAGATTACAGGCTCTAGACATATCACACATATGTTCATCTTCATCCTTCTTTCACTAACTTACTCAAGTTAAATCAGAGTAACATGGGCACCAAGGGTACCCCTGCAGTTAAAGGAAAATCATAAAAAACAAGAGAAGACATGTTACATGACTAGGGGAGGAATCAGTTTTCATTATTGTATCTTGGTGATGATAGGAGGGCTTGTGGGCAGTTTATGCCCTGTCATTTTTAGGTATTTTTTTTAGCACTAGCTCGCAGAGTTACCTCCTTTTTTCTCCCAAGCCAAGTGCCTTTTCAAGTCATTGCCTTTTTAGCAGCAAGCCCAGACCAAGCCCCACGATTATCACCCCAATTCCCCATCCCCAACTGCTGGATCTACGGCAAATGCTCTTACCTCGGGATGGTATTGGCATTGGGAGAAGAAATTTAAAAATTACTTCCTAATTCAGCACTTAGGGAATAACGAGCAACCAGAGTTTCATGGTCTCACCCTCCTCTTAGGAACTCATCTACTCTGAAATACGTTTTCATGTTCAGTGGCTTATAGGAAATTTGAGGCTCATAATATAAGCCAGTCTCCCTATGGTGATATGAATAGCTCATAACAAAACAATTTTGACTCAGCCAATGTTCAGCAGATAGTCATAAAGAATAGGGCCCAGGTGATGGGCACTGTAGAAACCTGAAACCAAATAGATTTAAGAATTAAAGCATTCAGAGCTTATCAGCTGCTCCCCGTGTAACAACTTGTGGTCCTGCCAAACAGTGTTGTCCATGCTTGTCATCCTTTTGCAGTCACTGTGCACCAATTATCTCTGCACATTTATCCTCATTATCTCTGATTATAATAATGAGAATCTAAATTTTCGTGGAGCCTTAAATTACTTTCTGATACTGAGAGGGAGGGAACATTAACTCTTCCAAGTCTTTAGGGTGTCATTAAGGATACGGCATGCTAAATGACACCTATTTGGAAAAAATAATCTACCTCTTAGTGCTTGGCCCAAAACCGTGAGTTCAGTTCAGGTGACAACATAATAACCATATCACATAAAATGGTGATATGAATGGTCATCCTAATTTGTGTATTGAGTTGCAATGAAAAACTTGTCCTGGTATTTATGGACCTCTTCTTGGGTGCAGCTAATTTCTCCTGAAGAGTTTTTACAGCACAGTCATAGCAAAGCTGCAACTTTGATTTTTTTTGTACATAATTCCATGGCTCTTACTAAACAGTAAAGTCTTGCGCCTCATAAGTCAGAGTCTCTTGAATCTGACAGCTCCAGCAAACACATTTTAAAGAACTCCAAGACCTTCATGAAGCCTTCCAAGAGAAGTAAGGTCTCTAAGATTTACAGACTATTTGGAGACTATAGAAAGATGTCATATTATGGATCTAGGAACCAGCTTCCCCTCAGTAAAAATTATTAAACAAAGCATTGAAACAACACACCTGTCCTTCCAACAGGATCACTTGCCTTTCTTAACCAGTCCAGCTTCTTTCTCAGTATTCCTGGGGATTCCAACATCTACATAAACCCAGCTTGTATCATGGAACCTTTGTTTCAAAATGTTTTTCGTTATGTCCAATCCTCTAAACATAGCAGATGGCTTTTCAATTTGTCTAGATGTTTTTCCTCATTAGAATTGTTTTGTTTTAGACCCTGACATTTTGGCATATACACCATCACTGTAGTGTTTGACTATCTATCATTGAACCAGCACTATTCCTGTCCTGAAAGGGGACATGTGTTCATTTGCTCTCAAATTTGATGTTTGTATACCAACTGATAAAATACAAAATAACAGGATGAGAATTTTTAGCTTTTCAATTCAGTTTCTGGCCATATTGTTAATATAAAGGCTTATATTCCCATTGTATAAATAAAAGGAAATCAGGAAGTTTCTTCAACATAAGTAATGTTCTTCCCATTTAGGTTAGTAGATCTTTTTACATTATTATTGCAGTGTAAACTTGTGTATCTTCTGAGACCATCTCACATTTCGAATTGAGATACTCACCTATCATATGCACAGGAATAATTTCCGTGGCAACCTTCTTTCTCTTTAATTTTTTAGTATTGTCATTTTTAAATGTAAATTATCTGGTTGTTTGGTTGCATCTGTCAGAGGCCCCCAAAATGGGATTCATTAAAAGTGTGCAGAGGGCTTCCCTGGTGGCGTAGTGGTTGAGAATCTGCCTGCCAATGCAGGGGACATGGGTTCGAGCCCTGGTCTGGGAAGATTCCCACATGCCACGGAGCAACTAAGCTCGTGCGCCACAGCTACTGAGCCTGCGCGTCTGGAGCCTGTGCTCTGCAACAAGAGAGGCCGCGACAGTGAGAGGCCCACGCACTGCGATGAAGAGTGGCCCCTGCTCACCGCAACTAGAGAAAACCCTCGCACAGAAACGACGTCCCAACACAGCCAAAAATAAATAAATAAATTTATTTTTTTAAAAAAAGTGTGCATAACACTGTGGTCTGATGTCTTTAGAAATGAATGAATGTTCAATAAAAGCCCAGTTTTTCGTTACCATGTAGCTTTGTGCTATGCTTTCTCACAGCTTTAACCTCTGTACCCTTGCCAAAAAAGAAAAAAAAAAAAAGAGCCGGAGGTAACAAATACTTTAAAAGCTTAGCCTATCATCAAAGTAGTTAGTTTCCAATTCTTTTATCTTACCTTATTGTAGCAACTGAAATGGGACTCTAGAGAGTTTTACATTCCTGAAACTGCTTCTTAATAGATTTTAAGAGAGTCCCCAGGTCATTTGAAGAATCCTTGACAAATACTGCTAAAGGAAAAACACTCCATGAAATACATCATGCACTGAATCTAGACACACCCATATGGACAATTACAATTCTATCTTGAAGTTTGTTCATGTAGAATCCTTCTAACAAGAGAGTTGCACCTCCCAAAATAGCTCTTTTCCCCCATCCCTGCTTCCACCCATGCCTAGATCCATCAAACCATCAGGGAACAAGCCCTCCTGAAGCTTTCTTCCTGGGTATCCTGGTGTTACACTTGTGCCTGCCTTCACAGGTCATCTGCAAGAGCTCTCTATGCAACATGGATGGGTTTCCCAGGGCTTCTAAAAAACAGAGTCAGTGACTCCGGAATTTGTAAACCTCTTTTGTCTATATCTCTCCTAGAGCCGTGCAAGGTTTCCTCCCCAAACTCCATGCTTTAGAGAGCCCCACAGATCACAAATGCACACATAAATCAGAATTTTTAAAAACACATGGTGCCTCTGTCACTTAGAATCTGGTGCTTAACTATGGTATCATTCAAATCATAACCTTAAACATTCACGCCTGTAACTAACACAGTTCAGGCCCCAGGGAAATGCTTTTTCTCATCTCTTTCCCAATAGCCTAGAAACAAAAAGCTACTATATCCAAACACCACAGAGATTTTGGACTGTATCCCTATTGACACTGAAGATGGACACAACTATGGAGTCAGAGAAGGATTTAGGTTAAAAAAAATTTTTAAGACAAATTAATTAATTTGTTAAATCCTTCCACCCAGCATGGATGCAATGATTCTTACAGAATAAAGCACCGTTTCCCAGTGCCAAAATCTTTTTCTTGATCTTCTTTGTGTTCCAATTCATGATTGGAGATATTCATGGATTAGTGCAATATTCACAACAATTGCACTTGGGTGAGGAATATTTTTGCAATATTAAAAAATTCATTTTTCCCTTAAAAGTGTACATCTAGGCATAACACCAAGAGCATGATATCATTTCTTTACATTGGTAACTAATTTGAAGATCAATGATATAATTGCCAATACTTATATAAAAGTATTTACTGAAATTGAATAATATTTAAAAATATATTTAAATTTCAGCTTCATTTAAATTATATTTATTTAAAATGTGATATTCACTAATTACTGTTTATAGCTTTGCCTTTAAATTTAATTGATAATTGTGAAATTGTTTTATAAAGCTACATAAAAACAATAGCTTGATTCAAAATTTTCAATGTGTCATTTATGAAGGTGAAATTTCAAGGTAGGAAGATAGAACATATTTTATTTAACAGTTTGTCAATTGACCTATAAAAGCCCAGGCCCCACAAATATTAGGGGCAAACCTGTTCTTTGCCTTTAATCAAGAGTTCCCTGGGCTTCCCTGGTGGCACAGTGGTTGCAAGTCCACCTGCGGTTGCAGGGGACACAGGTTCGTGCCCCGGTCCGGGAGGTTCCCACGTGCCGCGGAGCAGCTGGGCCCCTGAGCCATGGCCACTGAGCCTGTGCGTCCGGAGCCTGTGCTCCGCAACGGGAGAGGCCACAACAGTGAGAGGCCCACGTACCGCAAAAAAAAAAAAAGAAAATAAAAAGTTCCCAATTTTTGTTCAGCTCTACCTTACCTGGATGACCTATCACCAGGCTCCTCTCTCTACAGTACTATTCTGGAGTTTTCTTCAGAATTCTTGGAAGGGCATAAAGATGGACTAAAGTGATGAAGCTTCTCCAGCCTTCACCCAGGATTTTATCTTCCATGTTCTTCTCTTTCTTCCAGCATTCATAAATACCCAAAGACATGAGCTCAAGGCTTAGGGAAATGAAAGCTATGAAATGCTCACCAGAATGTTGGGGAAACCACTCCCAAATCTATCCTAGGTTATGTGGCCAAATGAAAAGAGTTTCCTTCTTGCCCTTCATGTTATGACTTTATGATTCATTCTAAAGCTATAAAAGGTTTGTTTTCATCAAGTACATAATGCATATTCTGTGAACAAAGTAAATTTTTCTGAGGAGTGAGTCATTCTCTTAAAAAAAGAAAAGGAAAAATTACTCATGTGGGCTACAATTATCTGGTGAAAGTTTCTGGAACGTTACTTTTTAACACTCATATTTTTAGATCTTTACTTTATGGTGTAAATTTAAGAAGTTAAACAGCCTTTGAACTTTATTTAGAATAAACTACTCTTGTATCACTATTTTAGGGATGCCAGGATCCAGCTAATGGGGAGGAGGCTACTTCACCAATCTGTGCCCTGAAGTCTGCTGGGATCCATCTCTCAAGGTGTGCAATACACATGTGAGCTGGTATTAATAATAATTTGTTGTGATTAGGGAAAAAATTAGGTAGTCCCTTGACTGTCAGGTTGTTATCCTAATGAAAAGCTGTCAAGATAATTTTATTTTACACTTGAAAGGTCTCCATCAATTAACTTCAGCTGATTGCCAGAACATTAACCTTGGTTTGCCTTTCAGATCTGCTGTTCCCAGAATGTGTAAATAAAGATAGGATATCAAATATCTCACTGTTTAACGTTGATTTGTTGGACTTTTTTCTAAGCTATATAAATAAAAATCTAATGTCCTAACCATTTAAGTAATTTCCTGGGATTAAGAATGTATACCTGAAAGTGTCAAATGAACTCTACATCTTATGGTAGGTGCGGGTCCTACTCAGGTTTTTCAATGTCCATAGAACTACTATATGATGATATGAAGCTGTAAAATAATTGACCAACAAGTGACATCCATTGTTATATTAGTACTGGAAGTGACACCTACAAGATCTCCCTGACAATGTTGGTGATAGCAGGCTCCCCAGGAAGGTCATACTCATGGTTCACATACATGAAACAGGTTCAGAAAACAAGAGAGAGCAGACTATATCAGCTTTTTAATGGACCCAAGAGAACAGAGTTTACACAGATATTGAGAACAAACTAGTGGTTACTGTTGGGGGGGTGCAATATAGGGTGAGGGAGTGGGAGGTACAAACTATTGGGAGTAAGACAGGCTCAGGACATATATAGCCAATATTTTTTTTCATCCTTATTGGAGTATAATTGCTTTACAATGTTGTATTAGTTTCTGCTGTACAAAAAAAATGAATCAGTTATATGTATACACATATCCCCATATCCCCTCCCTCTTGAGCCTCCCTCCCACCCTCCCTATCCCACCCCTCTAGGTGGTCACAAAGCACTGAGCTGATCTCCTGCTATGCAGCAGCTTCCCGCTAGCTATCTATTTTACATTTAGTAGTGTATACATGTCAATGCTACTCTCTCATTTTGTCCCAGCTTCCCCTTCCCACCCCTGTGTCCTCAAGTCCGTTCTCTAAGTCTGTGTCTTTATTCCTGGCCTGCCACTAGGTTCATCAGTACCATTTTTTTAGATTCCATATATATGCATTAGCGTACTATATTTGTTTTTCTCTTTCTGACTTACTTCACTCTGTCTCTTCACTTCAGTCTCTAGGTCCATCCACCTCACTACAAATAACTCAATTTCATTTCCTTTTATGGCTGAGTAATATTCCATTGTATATATGTGCCACATCTTCTTTATCCATTCATCTGTTGATGGACACTTAGGTTGCTTCCATGTCCTGGCTATTGTAAATAGAGCTGCAATAAATATTGTGGTGTATGTATCTCTTTGAATTATGGTTTTCTCAGGGTATATGGCCAGTAGTGGGATTGCTGGGTCATATGGTAGTTCTTTTTTTAGTTTTTTAAGGAAACTGATACTGTTCTCCATAGTTTTAGCCAATGTTTTATAATAACTCTAAATGGAAAGTAACCTTTAAAAATTGTATAAAATAATTTTTTAAATTAAATTTTTAAAAGAGAACAGAGTTTAAGCTGGTGGTAAAATCTTTGGAACCCCCATCTCCACCTTACTTTTGTTCCTAAATCCCCTTCTATTAAATCCCTGTTCCTTCATAAGAACCAGAAGAAATTGGGGTGTTGATACAGAGAGTAATGATTCACAGGTTTCTTCCCACAAAGCTAAGTTCTTAATTACTTCAATTGCATTCGGGAAAAAGATAGGGACACTGTGTTATAAATAATGTTGAACTTCTCTACAGTTCAGAAAACTTTTACGTTGAATAGTCTTCATGCACTTCCTCCTGAAATTGATTGCAAGCTCCTCAAGACAGGAATAATATCCAATGTATAATTGCCTCCCTTAAATACCCAGCACAGTAGCAAATGTAAAATAATTGTTTGTTGATTGAGAGAAGAAATGAATGGACTTCTATTTATGATAAAATATTTGGCCAGGTAACCAACTGAAACCAACAAAAAAGACTGAGGAAAGTAATGTTTAAGCCTTCTTAGTTGCATGGAAGACCTTGAAAGATTATAGGAATTTTTCAGGCCAAATTCTACCTCTAAGAGAAAAAACATAGAACTTTCTTCTTATAGGAGAAAACTACTTTTTCATGAGAGTGTTTACTAACCTGGCAAACTCAAGCGTCAGTTTTCACGGCCTATTGGTTACAGGAACAGAAAAACACGTTCAGAACTGCCAAGTGGGTAGTTTAGTAGGAGACCTTCATTTCATAAAGATAGATCTCAGTTTAAATCTGAAACAGACGTAAACCATCTCCTCTTCCAACATGAGGGCACTACAAGAGAAGTTGCTTTGATACTGAACAAATAATAGAGAATTGCCCCTGAGAAGTTAAAAGAAAAAAAAGCTTGTCATTATGCAGCTTTACAAACTAAATTTAAATTCACTAGGAAACTGTAACAAATGTAGGCCACTAGTACGAGATGTTGATGGTGGGGAAGGCTATGTGTAGGGGGAGATTGCAGTGTGTTGAGAACTCTGTACTTCACACTCAATTTTGTTGTGAACCTAAAAATTCTCTAAAAAATAAAGCCTATCATTTTTTAAAAATTAGGGTGAGTCCTCATAAACCTGAAACTGATGTTTCATTTTAAAAGGGTTGATGAGACATTGGTTCAAGATGGCAGAGGAGAAGGACATGCGCTCACTCCCTCTTGTGAGGGCAGTGGAATCACAGCTAACTGCTGAACAATCATCGACAGGAAGACACTGGAACTTACCAAAAAAGATACCCTACATCCAAAGATAAAGGAGAAGCCACAACAATGTGGTAGCAGGGGCACATTCACAATAAAATTAAATCCCATAACTGCTGGATGGGTGACTCACAAACTGGAGAACAATTATACCACAGAAGTCCACTTACTGGAGTAAAGGTTCTGAGCCCCACATCAGGCTTCCCAACCTGCGGGGCTGGCAATGGGAGGAGGAATTTCCAGAGAATAAGACTTTGAAAGTGAGCAGGGTTTGATTGCAGGACTTCAACAGGAGTGGGGGAAACAGAGACTCCACTCCTGGAGGGCACACACAAAGTAGTGTGCACATCAGGACCCAGGGGGAAGGAGCAGGGACACCAAAGGAGACTGAACCACACCTACCTGCTACTACTGGAGGGTCCCCTGCAGAGGTGGGGGCAGGTGTGGCTCACCACAGGAACAAGGACACTGGCAGCAAAAGTTCTGGGAAGTACTCCTTGGCATGAGCCCTCCCAGAGTCCATCATTAGCCCCACCAAAGAGCCTATAGGCAACAGTGCTGGGTTGCCTCAGACAAAACAACCAACAGGGAGGGAACTCAGCCCCACCCATCAGCAGACAAGCAGATTAAAGTTTTATTGAGTTCTGCCCACCAAAGCAAAACCCAGCTCTACCCACCACCAGTCCCTTACAACAGGAAGCTTGAACAAGCCTCTTAGATAGTCTCAACCACCAGAGGGCAGACAGCAGAAGAAAGAAGAATGACAATCCTGCAGCCTGTGGAAAGAAAACCACATTCACAGAAAGACAGACAAAATGAAAAGGCAGAGAACTTTGTACCAGATGAAAGGACAAGATAAAACCCCAGAAAAACAACTAAATGAAGTGGAGATAGGCAACCTTTCAGAAAAAGAATTCAGAATAATGATAGTGAAGATGATCCAGGATCTCAGAAAAAGACTGGAGGCAAAGATCAAGAAGATGCAACAACTGTTTAACAAAGACCTAGAAGAATTAAAGAACAAACAAACAGAGATAAACAATATAATAACTGAAATGAAAAATACACTCCCTCTTGTGAGGGAATCGATAGCAGAATAACTGAGACAGAAGAATGGATAGTGACCTAAAAAACAGAATGGTGGAATTCACTGCCGCAGAACAGAATAAAGAAAAAAAGAAAGAAAAGAAATGAAGACTGCCTAAGAGACCTCAGGGACAACATTTAACGCACCAACATTCTCATTATAGGGGTCCCAGAAGGAAAAGACAGAGAAAAAGCACCCGAGAAAATATTTGAAGAGATAATAGTCGAAAACTACCCTAACATGGGAAAGGAAATAGCCACCCAAGTCCAGGAAGCACAGAGAATCCCAGGCAGGATAAATCCAAGGAGAAACACACTGAGACACATAGTAATCAAACTGACAAAAATTAAAGACAAAGAAAAACTATTAAAAGCAACAAGGGAAACACAACAAATAACATATAAGGGAACTCATATAAGGTTACCAGCTAATTTCTCAGGAGAAACTCTACAAGCCAGAAGGGAGTGGCATGATATATTTAAAATGATGAAAGGGAAGAACCTACAACAAAGATTACCCTACCCAACAAGGATCTCATTCAGATTCAACAGAGAAATCAAAAGCTTTACAGACAAGCAAAAGCTAACAGAATTCAGCACCACCAAACCAGCTCTACAACAAATGGTAAAGGAATTTCTCTAAGTGGGAAACACAAGAGAAGAAAAGGACCTACAAAAACAAACCCAAAACAGTTAAGAAAATGGTAATAGGAACATACATATTAATAATTACCTTAAATGTGAATGCATTAAATTCTCCAACAAAAGACACAGCCTTGCTGAACAAAAAAAGAGCCATATATATGCTGTCTACAATAGACCCACTTCAGACTTAGGGACACATATGGACTGAATGTGAGGGGATGGAAAAAGATATTCCATGCAAATGGAAATCAAAAGAAAGCTGGAGTAGCAATACTCATAACAGATAAAATAGACTTTAAAATAAAGAATGTTACAAGAGACAAGGAAGGACACTACATAATGATCAAGGGATCAATCCAAGAAGAAGATATAACAATTACAAATATATATGCACCCAACATAGGAGCACCTCAATACATAAGGCAACTGCTAACAGCTATAAAACAGGAAATCGACAGTAACACAATAATAGTGGGGGACTTTAACACCTCACTTACACCAATGGACAGATCTTCCAGACAGAAAATGAATAAGGAAACACAAGCTTTAAATGACACAATAGACCAGATAGATTTAACTGATATTTATAGGACATTCCATCTGAAAACAGCAGATTAGACTTTCTTCTCAAGTGCACATGGAACATTCTCCAGGATAGATCACATTTTAGGTCACAAATCAAGCCTCAGTAAATTTAACAAAATTGAAATCATATCAAGCATCTTTTCCAACCACAATGCTATGAGGTTGGAAATAAATTACAGGGGGAAAAAAACCGTAAAAAACACAAACACATGGAGGCTAAACAACACGTTACTAAATAACCAAGAGATCACTGAAGAAATCAAAGAGGAAATCAAAGAATACCTAGAGGCAAATGACAACAAACACATGACGATGCAAAACCTATGGGATGCAGCAAAAGCAGTTCTAAGAGGGAAGTTTATAGCAATACAAGCCTACCTTAAGAAACAAGAAAAATCTCAAATACATAATCTAACGTTACACCTAAAGGAACTAGAGAAAGAAGAACAAACAAAACTCAAAGTTAGTAGAAGGAAAGAAGTCATAAAGATCAGAGCAGAAATAAATGAAATAGATACAAAGCAAACAATAGCAAAGATCAATAAAACTAAAAGCTGGTTCTTTGAGAAGATAAACAAAATTGATAAACCTTTAGCCAGACTCATCAGAAAAAGAGAGAGAGGACTCAAATCAGTAAAATTAGAAATGAGGAAGTAGTTACAATGGACACTGCAGAAATACAAGGCATCATAAGAGCCTACTACAAGCAACTCTATGTCAATAAAATGGACAACCTGGAAGAAATGGACAAATTCTCAGAAAGGTATAACCTTCCAAGACTGAACCAGGAAGAAATAGAAAATATGAACAGACCAGTCACAAGTAATGAAATAGAAACTGTGATTTAAAATCTTCCAGCAAACAAAAGCCCAATACCAGATGACTTCACAAGTGAATTCTATCAAATATTTAGAGAAGAGTTAACACTCATCCTCCTCAAACTCTTCCAAAAAGGTGCAAAGGAAGGAATACTCCCAAACTCATTCTACAAGGCCACCATCACCCTGATACCAAAACCAGAAAAAGACACTACAAAAAAAGAAAATTACAGACAAATATCACTGATGAATATAGATGCAAAAATCCTCAGCAAAATACTGACAAACAGAATCCAACAGCATATTAAAAGGATCATACACGATGGTCAAGTGGGATTTATGCCAGAAATGCAAGGATTCTTCAATATACGCAAATCAATTAATGTGATACATCATATTAACAAATTGAAGAATAAGAACCATATGATCATCTCGATAGATACAGAAAAAGCTTTTGTAAATTCAACATCCATTTATGATTAAAAAAAACTCTCCAGAAAGTGGGCGTAGAGGGAACCTACCTCAACATAATAAAGGCCATATACGACAAACCCACAGCAAACATCATTCTCAATGGTGAAAAACTGAAAATATTTCCTCTAAGATGAGGAACAAGACAAGGATGTCCACTCTCATCACTGTTATTCAACACAGTTTTAGAAGTCATAGCCACAGCAATCAGAGAAGAAAAAGAAATACAAATTGGAAAAGAAGAAATAAAACTGTCACTGTTTGCAGATCACATGATACTACACATTGATAATCCTATAGATGGCACCAGAAAACTACTATAACTAATCAATGAATTTGGTAAATTTGCATGATACAAATTAATGCACAGATATCTCTTGCATTACAATACATTAACAATGAAATATCAGAAAGAGAAATTAAGGAAACAATCCCATTCACCATTGCAACAAAAAGAATAAAATACCTAAGAATAAACCTATCTAAGGAGGTAAAAGACCTGTACTCAGAAAATGATAAGCCACAGATGAAAGAAATTAAAGACAAAACAAACAGATGGAGAGATATACCATGTTCTTGGGTTGGAAGAATCAATACTGTGAAAATGACTATACTACCCAAAGCAATCTACAGATTCAGTGCAATCCCTATCAAATTACCAGTGGCATTTTTTACAGAACTAGAGCAAAAAATCTTAAAATTTGTATGGAGACAAAAACGACACCGAATAGCCAAAACAATGTTGAGGGAAAAAAACGGAGCTGTAAGAATCAGACTCTCTGACTTCAGACTATACTACAAAGCTACAATAATCAAGACAATATGGTACTTGTACAAAAACAGAAATATAGATCAGTGGAACATGACAGAAAGCTCAGAGATAAACCCACGCAACCATGGTCAACTAATCTATGATGAAGGAGGCAAGAGTATACAATGGAGAAAAGACAGTCTCGTTAGTAAGTGTTGCTGCGAAAACTGGACAGCTACATGTAAAAGAATGAAATTAGAACACTCCCTAACACCATACACAAAAATTAACTCAAAATGGATTAAAAACCTAAATGTAAGTCTGGACACTATGAAACTCCTAGAGGAAAACACAGGAAGAACACTCTTTGACATAAATCACAGCAAGTTCTTTTTTGACCCACCTCTTAGTGTAATGGAAATAAAACCAAAAATAAACAAATGGGATCTAATGAAACTTAAAAGCTTTTGCACACCAAAGGAAACCACAAAAAAGATGAAAAGACAATCCTCAGAATGGGAGAAAATACTTGCAAATGAATCAATGGACAAAGGATTAATCTCAAAACTATATGAACAGCTCATGAAGCTCAATATTAAAAAAACAAACAATCCAATCAATAAATGGGCAGAAGACCTAAATAGACATTTCTCCAAAGAAGACATACAGATGGCCAATAGGCACATGAAACATCACTAATTACTAGAGAGATGCAAATCAAAACTACAGTGAGGTATCACCTCACACTGATTAGAATGGGCATCATCAGAATATCTACAAACAACAAATGCTGGAGAGGGTGTGAAGAAAAGGGAACCTTCTTGCGCTGTTGGTGGAAATGAAAATTGATACAGCCACTATGGAGGACAGTATGGGGGTTCCTTAAAAAACTAAAAATAGAATTACCATATGACCCAGCAATCCCACTACTGGGCATATACCCAGAGAAAACCATAATTCAAATAGACACATGTGTCTTTATTCCTGTCCTGCCCCTAGGTTATTCAGAACTTTTTTTTTTTTTTTAGATTCCATATATATGTGTTTGCATACAGTATTTGTTTTTCTCTTTCTGACTTACTTCACTCTGTATGACAGTCTCTAGGTCCATCCACCTCACTACATATAACTCAATTTCATTTCTTTTTATGGCTGAGTAATATTCCACTGTATATATGTGCCACATATTCTTTATCCTTTCATCTGTTGATGGACACTTAGGTTGCTTCCATGTCCTGGTTATTGTAAATAGAGCTGCAATGAACATTGTGGTACATGACTCTTTTTGAATTATGGTTTTCTCAGGGTATGTGCTCAGTAGTGGGATGCAGATGTAGAGAATGGACCTGAGGACATGGGAAGGGGGAAGGGTAAGCTGGGATAAAGTGAGAGAGTGGCATGGACATATATACACTACCAAATGTAAAATAGATAGCTAGTGGGAAGCCACTGCATAGCACAGGGAGATCAGCTCAGTGCTTTGTGACCCCTTAGAGGGGTGGGATAGGGAGGATGGGAGAGAGACACAAGAGAGAGCAGATATGGGGATATATGTATAGCTGATTCACTTTGTTATAAAGCAGAAACTAACCCATCATTGTAAAGCAATTATACTCCAATAAAGATGTTAAAAAAATAGGATTAATCATAAAAAAAAAAGACACATATACCCCAATGTTCATTGCAACACTATTTACAATACCAGGTCATGGAAGCAACCTAAATGCCCATCAATAGATGAATGGTTAAAGAAGATGTGGTACATATATACAATGGAATATTACTCAGCCATAAAAAAGAATGAAACTGGGTCATTTTTAGAGACATGGATGGGCCTAGAGATTGTCATACAGAGTGAAGTAAGTAAGAAAGAGAAAAACAAATATCGTATATTAATACATATATGTGGAATCTAGAAAAATGGTACAGATAAACTGTTTGCCAGGTAGAAATAGAGACACAGATGTAGAGAACAAACGTATGGTCACTAAGGGGGGGAAAGTGTGGGGGTGCAGCAATGGGATGAATTGGGAGATTGGGATTGACACATATACACTAACATGTATAATATAGATAACTAGTAAGAACCTGCTGTATAAAAAATATATATTAGAAAAAACTATTTAATTGTTAAAAAAAGTGTTATGAATGTAAGTAAAAATCTTATTAAAAGCATGCTCAGTGTAACTGTAGTTAAGGATCTTCATGTTAGACATTTGTCAGTTATCACAACCTCTAAGTAAATGAAAATATCCAAACTAAACAAAAGTAAATAGGTAAATGAAAGGGTTCCAGAATGGGATTTCCCTGGTGGTCCAGTGGTTAAGACTCTGAGCTTCCACTGCAGGCAGCATGGTTTCAATCCTGGGTCAGGGAACTATGATCCCACATGGCATGGCCAAAAAAAAAAAAAAAGGTTTCCAGACTACTAATGCTCCATGCTCTCCAAGCAAATGAAAGTCCTCAGTGAAGGAATGCACCTTCATTTTACACCTCAAAAACTCCCACAAACACTTTTGTAAGGATTATACACATGGCCAAAAATCAGAATACCCCAGGAGACAAAACTTCATGAGTAAAATCCAGCAGAAATGGAGCCTTTAAAATGTCAAATATTAAAATAATAGCACTCACAATTTAAAATAATTCAAATATATGCTTAAAAATAGTTTCAAGAAATTTGAAATATGGTGTAAGAGATTTGAATGGCAATGAAATAGTTCTTTTAGAAATGATAAATATAATAATTGCAATAAAAAACTCACTATAAGGATTTATCAGCAGATTAGATACATCTGAACAAAGACATTGTAAAAGGAAAAGTAGACCAAAGGAAACACTTCAAAATGCAGCATGGAAAACAAAGAGAGAGAGAGAGAGAGAGAGAGAGAGATGAAAGGCAGCTAAGAGACAGAGAATATTGAATAAGATGGTGTAACATGTATAACTGAAGTTCCAGAAAGAGAAGGAAGGAACTGAGGCAATAGTGCAGGGAAAATTTTCCACAACCAATAGAAGACATTGATTTATAGATTTAGGAATTGTAAAAAATCCCAAACAGGAAAAATATTTTTTAAAAAACCTCATATCTAGTCATATCATAGAGAAATTGCCTAAGAAAGACCATTGGGAGATTTAAGGCAGTCAGAGAAAAAGATGATTACTGTCAAAGGAACAACATTTAGACTAATGGCCACAATGGTAGTCATAGGAAAGTGGAATGATGTCTTCAATTTGTTGAGAGAAAATAATTGCAGACCAAGATAAAGGAGAAATTATCTATTTTTAGAAAAAAGAGTTTGTCACCACCAGACCCTCGCAAAAAGAAACTTTAAAGGAAAATAATCACAGGTAGATCTGATACAACCAAGGAATAAAATAACACAGAAAGTTATAACTACTATAAGCATATATAAATGAATATAATATTTAAGCATATATGAGTGATAGTAAAAATGTAAGCAAATCATGTTTAAATTACATAGATAACTTGACCTCTTCTCACTACTTCCATTGCCACTGCCCTGTTCAAAACCAACATCATCTTTTGCTTGGATTATTGCAGTGGTCTTTCTGACCTGTCTTTCTCCCCCTGCCCTCAGTCATATTGATCCTTTTTAAATGTAAATCAGTTCATGACACTCCTATGATCAAGACTCTCCAATTGCTCCTATATCAGAGTAAAAAATCCTACAGATCTACAAGGTGCACGGGATCAGGGCCCACCTAACTGAGCCCGCCATTTTGTCTCTAGCCTTATTTCAGAATACTTTTCCTCATTGTCTTTATTCCAGTCAAACAGGATTCCCAACTGTCCTTGAGTACACCAGCATTGCTGCTGTCTCTGAGCCTTTAAAAGTTATGCCCCCTCTACTTAGAATGCTATCCTTCAAAAAACTCTTGACTCTCTCCCTTATCTCCTTCAAGTCATTACTCAGAAGGTACCTTTCCAAAGAGACCTGACTGAGAAAAGATACTCTGGAGGGCAACTTCTAATCAACAAGCAATGTTATATTCCTTTTATTACTTCGCTGTTTGACTTATAATCAGTCTTTAAAATCATTACATACAGTTTATATACTTCTCTGTGTATTTCAACACTTTTAAAATGAAAAAAAACAATGAATGAATGAACTAACAAAAAATAAACAATGTCTGTTGATTGGTAATTGTCTTTTCCAGAGGGCTCTTACCTTGGGCTTCATATGACATTGCTGCTCACATTTGGGGAAAGTTAGTTGAGCCAGATGCCATCCCTCTTGAAATTGCTAGCAGTCCTATGCTTCTTAAAAGAACACGGAGTTTCTCTTTTAAAAAATAACAATAGCCATTCTTAGAAACTCATTCAATAACATTTTTTAACAATCATTTTTTCCTTTTTAAAAGTTTTTTATCTTCAAAGTTCCCACTAAAGCTTTGGATTTTGTTTGCTTTTTGTTCCTAAGCCAAACAATCTGCATAACAACTGTATTTCACTTGAAAGTTCCATGCAGTTGTTAGAAGCTAGGTGCCTGCCCACTGTTTGTGGCATGATATTGGTACAGCTGAGGATTAGCCAACTAAAGTGATAGCTTTAATTATTTACATTGTATTTAACTCCTACTCCTTTCCCAAGCTTATGAACAAGTTTTGGAACTGAACCTGCCAATGGTCAAATCCTACCTTTGCCATTTACTAACTGTATAGCCTGGAGTCATTCTATTAATATCTCTGAACCTCTGTTTCTTCAACTTTGTAGGATAGATATAAAGATTTGAAATAAGGTAAGGTAAGATATCTCTCACCAGTATCTGATGCGTATTAGATATTCACTAAATAGGAACAATAACTACACCAGAGTACATTTATTTGGCCAATTCACAGCTGAAGAATATGAGAATGGGATTAACAGAGTCTAAGAGGAAGACTAGAATCCATTTCAGTATTAGAGACTGTCTGTCCTGTTCACGAAATGTATTTTCAGTTTCCAGCATAATGTCTAGAATATTTGCAGAATCCATAAAATGCTTACCAGCCAGGTCGTCTCTTGTGGTTTCAGTCTCTGTCCTTGTAATGTGAGAACCCAGAGACAGAATCAGTTATGATCTTCTCTTAATGTTCTTCTGATGGTACACAGCAAGGTAGAGTCCCACGGTGACCCACAGACAAGTTTTGGTTGATCTGCACAGTGACCTAAAATTTTTTAATTAAATGCTGAAAATCTGGAAATTCATATGTAAATTACACTTGAAAAATCAAAAAACATGACAACATTGTGCCAAGCAGTTTGCTCACCTGATGTGAGTCAGTTGGTTTAAATGAGATCTGCTCTCTCCAGTGTGCTTCACTCCACATCATTCCCTAGTACTCACCACAGCTCATTTCATCCATTTCCTTTAACTCTCTGGTCCCTGTAGACATTTGACTTTGTGATCCCCTAAGTCTTTCCTAAAACATAACACCCTTCCCATTTAATATATGGGAATATAGACACCAAAACATTATGTGTGATTATATTCATTTTCCCATTAAAACATGAAAATGGAAGTCAAATCTACCAAAACTCCTAGTATCCAAGCCTTTATATATTTCTCCTAGCTTTGAATGTTTTTCACTGCCGAGACTTAGCTGTCTCTCATGTAAAAGCTTTCTCAAGACTCATCTGGAAAATAAAAAATGTAAAACTCCATACAGTGGTAAAGTAGTTTTTGTAGAAACTGTAGCAGCATCTATATTTTATAGTTCTGAATCCATGATTTTGAAAAGATTAATTTTTCCATGAGTATTAGCTATACTTGGCCATGCCATTAAATTAGACAATTTCTCTCCCTCTGACCCTATAGAATATTATTTCTTGCATTGTTTGTAATAACCACTGTTAAGGGTCTAAGAGTCTTTCTAGTCCATTGTCAAAGGCATTGTCTACAGAAAGGCTGCTTTTGGAGAACAGTGGCTCTCCATGTTTTCACTGACAGAAGGGGAAAAGAGGCTCTCAAGGTCTGGGCACTTGCTTGTGGTCACAGAGCAGCTAAGTGGCAGAACTAGAAAAATAACCTGTATCCTTTAACCTTTATTTGAACTGTTTTTCCATTCCACCATGCTTACCATGCTGCTCCCAACTCCACTCTTTCCTTTTCCATGCTGCAGGGAGAACTGTTACTTTCCAGAACAATGGTGGTAATACATTTAATCAGGGCCCATCCTGCCAAGCACAGAGATGTCAACAAAGTTGTGGAATTTCACAGTTGGCATGGTTTTTTGCTTATTTCTCTAGAATCCTTCCTGTCTAAAAATTGAACTGTCACTCCTGGAAAAAATACTGGTTAAAAATGGAATTTCATTGGAAAATTCCACTGCTTTAATGTTGGCCATGACTAAATTTTACTCCATATTTAGAGCATTCTCAAATCATTCTCAATCTAAGAAGCCAATAAATCTATTAGTTAAATTAAGATTAAGATTAATTGCCCAGTTATAGACCATTCATTGTGTAGTGGGGAAAGGGTATCATAGGGTCTCTAAAACAAAAACAAGTCCAATCTGTGTGAGATCAGTTGAAAATACAGTAAGAATTCAGTGAACGGACTGATAGAGCAATCTGGATTAAATTGAACATGCTGCTTGGAAGAGATGGGATTCCATCTGGATCTTAAAGCAGAAGTAAATTACAGGTAAATAAAAAGTAAGAAAGGTAACAAAAATACATACAAATTTATAAAACAGGAGCAAGCATAGAGTGTCTATAGATTGCAAACAAGTATCTCCTTAATTATTTTAGAAGGAATATGTGGGGAGTAGTGGAGAAAAAGTTAATAGGAAGAGTGGGACCAGACACAGTATCTAGGACTGAATGACTCTCAAGAAAGTGGCTGAGTAACTAAATCTAAAAATAACAAAACTGAATATAAAAATGAAATAATTAATTAATTTAAATACATAAATTAAAATATTAAATAAAAATAACCAAATAGCAAAAATCTAAAATAACCATTATTTGTTCACCTTGTTTAATGATGGCTTTCCCTATTAATAACACTGTATTCCATTCTTAGGATAACCACACCACCACCACATATAATACATATTGTATTTGCTATTAAAACCTCAGCAATGCCTGCCTAAGAGAATCTACGTTCCTGTAGAAATTTTGTTTACTTTCCAGGTTTCGGAATACAAGACATAGGGATTACTGAGAGCCTTTTCTTTTCACTCTTAAATTTCATGTGTGCCTTTCTGTAGACAGGGGAACGGTGAAGTGGACTTTTGCCCCATTTCAAGTAAATTGGCTGCAAATTCACAGACCTGTTTCTAGGGCAAGTTTCCTTATTTGGTTTGTTTTTAAAGGCTTATGATTTATGTTTATCAGTACTAACATTTTCTAAAAGGGAGAAAAACCAAATTCTATATTTAAGAAGGACGGTAATAAGAAATATATTTTAAACACCTAAACATGCAGATGCAGAGAAATAAGTGGCAAGAAAACTCTTTTCCTTCCTCCCTCCCTCCCTCCCGCCTTCCTTCCTCCTTTCCTTTCTGCCTTCCCTCCTTCCTTCCTTCATTCCTGCCTTTCTCCTTTCTATCTATCATCTATGTATCATCTGTCTGTATCTATCTATATATTCCCTTATATTGGCTATTTAAACCACAATTGATTGCAGTGGCTTCATTTACCCTTGGGTAATGGGAGAAGATGGGAGTTTTATGCTTGGTCAAATACTTTGATCAACCACTTTGGGAATGAAACATGAGGCTCCTAGATCATGATCTGGAAGGAAATAAATAAAAGGGTAACAAGTTGTTCTACAAATGCAAAATGAAGAGAAATTTGAAGGTGGAGCAGAAAATGGGAGTGGGGGGGATTGAAGGGAAGAAGGAGCTGATCATCATAATAGTAGGAGGGATATCCAAAGCAATACCAGGTACCAAGAAATTTCCAGGGACAAGGCTAGCCAGATGACCATACAGTATTGCTAAGTACCTCCCCTCTGTCATTCCAAACTTAAGCTAAATCTCTAAACACAGAAATTACTAGTTGGGAAATTAAGGAAAGCAAGCAGTATCTCACGAATGAACCAATGGAGTGAAGAAAACAGCAAGGGGATATGAGGCATGAGTGAGTTGAAGAGTTCAGAAGGAACAGGAAATTGGAGCAAGGTCTGACCATGAGAATGTAAACTCCATGGAATTTGAAGAAATCTTGGTGAGTACTTCAGAATTTCCATTGGATGGGAATAGGGGTTTAAAGCAAATTCAATGTAATTCTCAGGATAAAATAATCTCATTGGCCATATAGTAAATATCTACACACTTGTCTATATGTCTATATATATATATCTTTACCCAAAGATAGATATAGCATCTTTGTGTGCATGTTCCTTTCTCTATGGATTGAGATCATGGCTTTAAGTACTTGTCAAGAAATTTAAGTTAATATACTAATCATCTCAGAGCCATTTACCTTGCAACTTTGTTTAGTCCTATGATTCTAAATGCCTACAGGGCACCTATACCTCAGCAAATACAATTTCCCATAATTCTCTCTCCCTTCTCTCCTCCTCCTCCTCCCTTCCATTTTTCTGTCTCTGGTCATATCATTCCTCTAGTCTCCTAATTAATGGACTGAAGCCTTCCTTTACTTCTTTCTCTCTTTTTCTTTACATTCCTCAAGCAAACCTTTGGGTGTTTAAAATATATTCTATGTGTGTGTCCTTGCTTTCCTATTTTTATCACTAATAATTATAGGTTCTTATAACTTTTATTCTCAATTATTAAAATATCTTAACTAGTCATACCACCTTGAGTCTTGCTTCTTCAACAACCATCTCTGCTTCCAAGCCATCTGTGTCGAGTTTGTATTTAGATAAACTGGAAGCATATTTCCCTAATTCCTTTCCCTGCATGGTTCTGGGCTGGCACCAGAAGAAATTTGTATGAGATTGGGAAAGTGAAAGTGAAGCAGCTGACATGACATTCTGAAAGTTGGTCTATAGTATGAGGTGCTTTATAGTTCATGCATGTTGTCACTGTTCTGCTGACTCACCTTTTGTTATAGGGAAATACCCAGACCTCCAACAGAGGCTAATTTCTTCCTCCAGCTTACGAGTCCTGGCCCAGGTGCATGGGAAGTTCCCTGATGACAGGTGTATGCTTCTTCCACATCAATCATGTTAACAGATTGCAGATGATGAGAGACAGGTGCAGATTCCAGTTTGTCCTCATGGGTTCCAGTGAGTCCTTCCTCTCCCCTGCTTCATGTCCAGCTGGCCCTGATGACCTATAGTGACGTTACACTCATTTCCAGATGCAGAGGTCTTCCATACGCTTTTTCACCAGCTCCCACAGGGTCTCAATTCTAATTTCTATAATAAATCCCTTATTTCTTATCTCTCAATATGGCTCTTGTCCCCTAAGTGATACAGAAATTGGTACCAGAAGTAGTTCTAGGAAAACAGAACTTTAAGGGTAGGTTCTCTGACTTAGTTCTGGCTAATCTGGGATTAGTTCTCTGATTTGGTTAAGTTTAAAGACACTAATGATTACATTGTCCAGTGGTAAAGAGGACACCAGTGGTACATGGCATGCAATAGCAGTAAGTGATACAAATTATCACTTATGGATACCTGCAATTAAGTGCTTAAAGAGAGTGAGGCTTTGGGTGAAAAAATAGTTGCTTTCATAAAATATCTTAGTGAAAATAAGTATAATGGGAGGGATTGGTTGCTTTTATGTATGCTGGAAAACTTGAGGGAAAAAAATTAATGAGTTTAAAGCTTTAAATTCCCAGATCACAGTTCAAGTAAATGACCAGAAAGCTTTTATGACTGCCCTGAAAGAAACCCTTATCTCCTATAGCCATGGGGCTATGATTTCTGAAAAATAAAACCAGTCTAATCCTGTGGATGGCTGCATTACAGCACAAATTGAATTCAAATCTCACAGGGGCTCCTGTGTTAAAGTTAGAACATGGACTGGTAAGGAGGGGACCTAGAAAATTGGGGTTGGGATATATGAGCAGGTTCTATTGAAGTGGAAATATTCTGCTTTTGGTGAAGAGAAGTCTAATTTGAATTGCCACAATAGAGAGTTGCATTCTTACAACCAATTCCCAGACCCCAGGCAGTTCACAAAACCAGAGTCCCTTGAAAGAAGGGGAAGTTGGGCCTACTTGAGAAAGGAACTTGCAACACAGCTTAAATTTTATACTATAAATCTTCCTCTAGCCATCCTCAAAGGGACATGCAGTCTTTTACCAAACTAACCATACTTGGGGGATTGCTGACCACTTGCTGTGAAATGACCATAACTCACATAGATCCAAATGCCCCTGTGGTCCCCCAGGTAGAGTAGAAGCTCATGGTGCGTAGGTACTTAAGGGCCCTTGGCTTGGTTACATCTCACCATTGGTCCAGTGGATCACCAAACTCACTCTATGATTATTTTTCTAGCTCTAGAATGCATCTTTGGAACAGACAGCAGGTGTCAGAATCCCCACAACAGTTCTTTGGCTCACGGAATGAGGGCTATAATGATAATAGATGATAGATGGATAGATAGATAGATAGACAAAGACAGAGATAGATAATAATATTATAATAATAATAAACAAAGTGGAAGCCACTAGAACTGCCTCTACCTACCAAAACTGTATACTCAAAGCAATACTGCTCTGCAGGAGGGATTTGAGAGATTTATGCTTCTATCAAAACCTTGAAAGATACACTGATAGTGATTTGTACCACATTCCCATTCAACTTATCTATTTGGCTGACAGATCTATTTGGTCAGCAGGTAACAGACAGATCTTGAAAAAAGGCAGTGGATTATCTTAAACATCAGGTGTTGACTTCAATTGCAGCTGTTGGTCCAGATGTGGTTCTTTGCTGGAGTAAATCAATACAACTCCTGGCACCTGGTGTACAGCTGTTGGTCTGGCTAATGCTTTTATCTCTATATCTTGTGGTCAAAACCAACAGAAGCAGTTTTCTTTCAGTTCACAGAGCTCACAATAGGCCTTCACTTTCTTACCTTAGGAGGTATATCAATTCTCCTGCCCTATATTGTAACATAATCTGCAGGGACCTCCATTAAACAGGACATCACACTGGTCCATTACATTGATGATAATATGCTGATTGGATCTGGTGAGCAGGAAGTAGCAACTAGTTTATATACCTTGTTAAGGCATGTGTGTACCAGCAGGTAGGTAATAAATCCCCCAAACCTTCAGGGGCCTGCCACCTTGGTGAACTCTATAGAGGCCCAGTGATCTGAAGTATATCAAGACATTCCTTCCAAGCTGATAGACAAGCTGTGGCATCTGGACCATCCTACAACTACGACACTTTAGTGAGTCTCTTTGGGTTTTTGAGGCAACATATACCCAATTTGAGCATGTTCTTCTGACCTCTTTACCAAGTAACCTAAAAGTTTCCCAGTTTTGAGTGGGGCCCAAAATAAAAAGGCTCTGTAACTTGCCCAGGATGCTGTACAAGCTACTCTGTCACTTGAGTCCCATGACAAGGATTCAATGGTGCTTTATGTGTTGATGGCAGATAAGAATACCATGTGGAATCTTTTGCAGACCCCTTCTCTGTAAGTCAATCACAGTACCAACCTTTAGGATTTTGAAGCAAGCTATCCCATCCTCCGTAGTTAACTCTTCTATTGAGAAACAGCTTCTGGCTTGCTATAGGCTTGCCAATTGCTTTCTTTTAGCACTTAAAAATATCGTTCCATTCTCTCTCATTTTTTTAAAGAAGTCACTCTCCAATTTATTCTTCCTCCTTTAAAAGTAATGTGTCATTTCTTTCCTTTGGCTGCTTTTAAGATGTCTCTTGGTCTTTGACTTTTGGCTATTGGCTGCTGATATGCCTAGGTTTTTGTCTTTGTTTTCTTTTTAATCCTGCTTTGGTTTGGTGGAGCTTCTTTGAAGCTGTGACTTAAGTTCTTTTGGCAATCTTTAAAAATCTTGGCCAATATTTTGTACATTAAAGCTTTAGCCTTATTATCTCTCTCCTCTTCTTCTTCTATAATATTTTTACACAGATATTAGATCTTTTTACTATGTTCTGTACATCTCTTACACACTTTTCAGTGTTTTTTTTTTTAATCCTTTATTCTTTCTGTGATTCAGTTTGGATATTTTATATTGTTCTATCTTCCAATTCACTAATTCTCTCTTTCTCCATCTCACCTGCTCTTACACTTATCTATTGAATTCTTAATTTCACTTTATCATATATTAGAATTTCTCTGGTTAAATTGTCTATCTCATCATCTATTTTCTTGAATGTATTCAGCTTTTTTTAAGATTTTTTTTTTGATGTGCATCATTTTTAAAGTCTTTATTGAATTTGTTACAATATTGCTTCTGTTTTATGTTTTGTTTCTTTGGCCATGAGGCATGTGGGATCTTAGCTCCCCAACCAGGGATTGAACCCACACCCCCTGCATTGGAAGGTGAAGTCTTAATCACTGCACTGCCAGGGAAATCTCTGTATTAATCATTTTTAAAGTCTGTGTCTAATGATTCTGACACCTGGATCACCTGTCTGTTAAAAATTGTGGCAATAGGGCTTCCCTGGTGGCGCAGTGGTTGGGGGTCCGCCTCCCGATGCAGGGGACGCGGGTTCGTGCCCCGGTTTGGGAAGATCCCACATGCCGCGGAGCGGCTGGGCCAGTGAGCCGTGGTCGTTGAGCCTGCGCGTCCGGAGCCTGTGCTCCACAACGGGAGAGGCCACAACAGTGAGAGGTCCACATACCGAAAAAAAAAAAAAAAAATTGTGGCAATAATTTGAGCCTCTTTCTGAGGTCCTCTTGAGGGGAGTTTTCTTCTTTTGCGGGGGGTAGTCAGATTATGAACAGATCACCTTATTTCACTCATGGACTGAGATGTTTTGGAGATGAGTTTTCATCTTTACAGAGGCATGTCTATTTCTGGTCTACCCTTACTTCTGAGGTATAGCCCTTCTGGGAAACTAATTAGAATTCTAAGTTGTTTACTAGGATCTTTCCTCTTCTGCCACCTTGATTTCTAATTTTTGTCTCCCCAAATTCATAAGGTAGTTTAAGCTCTTCTATTCTTTTCAGACTCTTAGCTGTCACTTTATACTTATTTTCTCCATGTTTTGGCTCCACAAATCTCATAAATTAGCAAGTACCTCAAGGAGAAAAAGTAACATGGAATGTCAAGCTTAAGAATGTTAAGGCTAACCTCACTGTGCCTCTTCTTTTACTGAAAGAGTCGGCTGCATTGCGTGCTCTTTGATACCCTCAAACATTTTTCCTGTGGTGGCGGTGGATGTGGGGTGGGAAGGGTATTTTATGCAGCTCTCCCAGTTGCTTTCTGTGGCCAGTTTTACCTATAGCAATCTACAGCACCATTACTGAAGTAGAAAATTCCCCCCTTGCTTTTTAAGAGAGTAATTTCTCTCATTTTACCTTAAAAAAACGCTCATTGTGTGCTTCATAGATGTAGAGGAACCTGGAAACACACATAATTACTGATGGTGTAATTCTGGTTTTTTGTAACTTCTCATTACAAGGCCAGAACAAGCTCTCACTGAGCACTTCTACATTTTTAAATCAACAAGTGTCCTTGGCAATAAATGAGAACTGATGAGAGGCCTCCGTGAGAATTTATATTCATCTTTAATGGCCTAATCGTTCAGCATTTTAAATTGCCATTAATTTCAATGCCAGTAATTCTTGCTTTCATATGCTACACTTGGCCGGGAAGAGGATAGATAATTGAAAACCACAGATAATCCAATATCTCTTTTGAACATTAGTTTTAAGCTTTATCTCCATGCTTTTTTTTCTTAACCAGAGATTTTACTGTACATACATGTTTTTCATGTTTCAGGGGACACAGAAACACAGGAGAAAATTAGGCACATAAGAAAATCCCCAAAGACAAAAGGGAAAGCCAAAGTAGAGGAGTAGGGTCCTAAAACATCTACAAATGAAAAAAATTGTCTCCAATGTGAAGGGGGATTTTTAAAATGGCTACTATGTATCAGGAACTTAAGATATATTTTTAATACTAACAACAGACCTGTAAGGAGATATTACATCTATTTACACATTAGAAAACAGACCCATTTAACGAATTGAGAGAGTGGCATGGACATATACACGCTACCAAATGTAAAATAGATAGCTAGTGGGTAGCAGCCACATAGCACAGGGAGATCAGCTCAATGCTTTGTGACCACCTAGAAGTGGGGGATAGGGAGGGTGGGAGGGAGACGCAAGAGGGAGGAGATATGGGGATATATGTATACATATAGCTGATTCACTCTGTGATACAGCAGAAACTAACACACCATTGTAAAGCAATTATACTCCAATAAAGATGTTAAAAAAAAAGAAAGAAAAGAAAGAACAGACCCTTTAACTAGTGAATGGCATTCCTAGACTTTCTATTATTAATAGGGAGATTTCAACCTTGTTTTAATTCTAAGTGATAAAAGCAAGTCAGAAAGAACATCCACTAAGGTTTTGAGTAGAGTAAAAAGGCAGTCTTTGAACTTTTAGTTATTTTGCACTTATTTTTTCATTGAAACTTTTATCGAGATAATTTTAGATTCTCATTCAGTTGGAAGAAATAATACTGAGCTAATGCCCCATTATCTCTTTTCCTCCAGTAATATTATCTTGCTAAGCTGTATTACAATATCACAAGCAGGTTAATAACATTGATACAATCCACCAATCTTATTCGTATTTCTCATTTGTATATATGTATGGGTGTATATATATATATATATATATATATATATATATATATATATATATATTTTGTTCTATACAATTTTATCACATGTGTAGGTTCATACGTCCACCACCATGGTTAAGATACAGAACAGTTGCATCCCCACAAGGATCTCTTCTGTGATTCTGTTATAATCACACCCACCTCCCTCCCACTTTCCTTCCCAGGTCCCTATTCCCTGATAACCACTACTCTGTTCTCCATTCTTAAAATTTTGTCATTTCAAAAATGTTACATAAATGAAATCATATAGGATGTAATCTTTTGGTATTGGCTTTTGTTTCCACTCAGCATAATTTCCTGGAGATTCATCCAAGGTGTCATATGTCTCAGTAGTTCATTGTTTTTTAATGCTGAGTAGTATTCCATAGTTTGGGTTTGCCACAGTTTGGTTTACCATTCACCCACTGAAGGACATCTGGGCTGCTCCTAGTTTTTGGCTTTTATGAATAAAATTACTATCAGCATTCACTTATAGGTTTTGGTATGAACATAAGTTTTAATTTGGGGGAATAAGTGCCAAGTAGTGCATTTGCTAGGCCATATGGTAATGCATATTTAAAGAAACTCCCAACTGTTTTCCACAGTGGCTGTACCACTTTACATCCCCAGCAACAGCAATGTAGGACTCATTTAGGGTCTTCACAACCTCACCAGCATTTGGTGTTGTCACTTTTTTATTGTAGTTATTTTGATTGGTGTGTTGATATCTCACTGAGGTTTTAAGTTGCATTTCCCTGAGGACTAATAATGTTGATTGTCTTTTCATGCTTTTTGCACTTGTTTTAATTCTATTTAGCACCAAGATTTGCATTATTAGTAACTGGAAGAATAAAAGAAAACTTGATTTAAAAAAATCCATCCTCATATTCTCTCCTCCATTGAGACTATAGTTCCTCCTGACTAAATTTCTTATCCAAAATCAAGTAGACCGTCACTAAATACTCTTATTCAGAACTGTAGTTATTATAAAGATGCTGAAATGGATATTCATTTATACACTTCCTTTGGAAAACTTTTTAATATGAAAAAATTTCAAACATACAGTAAAATGAATACTAACCATTATTTCATTGTAACCATTTTCACGTAACGATCACCTCAAGCTTCATTAATTACCAACATTTTGCCAATATTATTTCACCTACTTTGCAATTTTTATTATTTATTCAGAGTATTTTAAAGCAAATCCCTATGTCATATAACTTCACCCATGAATTAACACCTTTCCTGACAAGGTAGTCATGCGATTGCGTAAGCTGGAGGACATAAGTTGATTGTGGAGCAAAGGTTCAAAATGCTCTCTTTTTGTATTGTTGAAAAAAAATCAGTGCAGAACATGATCTATTAGCCAGGTGTACTTTTTGGAATGTTTAACTGAATTGCTTTTAACATAATTACTCTTTTTCTGTACTGAACACCACTGTTTTATACATATAAGTAGACTGATCATTTTATGCTATGGTCTTGATAAAATAAAAAAGATGTTTCCTTATTAAATGGAAGGTTATATGAGATAAACAGGAGCATCTACTCCATGTATAGGACAGTTGTTTCTCTGACTTTAAGCCTTTGTTTTTTTCCTTTCTACCATAAGAAATGACTTTTAAGTTTAAGCCTCAGTTAACTTTTGCAAACATGTCCAGTTCCACCACAAATTCCGCTGTCTTTGGAAGATTTCTGCTTCTCCATGATACTGTAGATGACAGTGAGGTCATTTCACAATTGCTTCTTTTCTGAAAAACACAGCTGGCTCAGTTTGGTCAGCAACATTCTCATTGCTGCATTTCCTAAGTCAACATGGTATTTCAATTGACCTCTTCAGAACAGATTGTATCTATGTAATATCCTTCCACAATAAAACCTGCATAATCAAATGACTACAATAGCCATTGAGTGGTATGTCCCTTACTCTGGACCAGAATTGTTCTATTCCATATCCTTTCAATAACTCTAGATCACTGAAACTTTAAAGTTCAGATTTTCTCAAACCAAACATAAGTGATGGTTAATGTTTGTCTTCCACCCACTCCTTACCAAGAGTACTGCATTGTTTGTGACAGAATTCCTTTTGATTTTGCATAGATCATAATAATTCATAAATTACTTGATTTCCCTATCGTTTTGTGTTTTGTTTCTGTTTGTTTGATTTTGACTGTTGAGTCACTTTAGCTCCTTTTTTCTAAACATGGTTACACATTTTATTGAACAACTTGTATATTTAAGGATGTGCTGAACACAAGCAAGTATGTTCAAGACCCCTCTAAAATAATCTCTCATGGAACACATATTTTTCCTTCACATGAAAGGAATTTTAAGTTTACTCTTAACTGTGATTATTTGATTGCGCTATATCTCTCCCTATATTGCTGTACTGCTGTATCCCCAGAACTTAGCAAACCACTGGCTCATAGCTGTTGCTATGCCAGCTATCAACTTATTGCATCTCAGCTCCAAATATACGCTTTACTGTCTGCTCCATGATAACGGAGATGGACCTAGCAAACAGGACTCCTTGGCCAACTGGCACAACGTTAACCCTTGTCAATAGAAAGTGCTGTGTAGGGGCTTCCCTGGTGGCGCAGTGGTTGAGAGTCCGCCTGCCGATGCAGGGGACACGGGTTCGTGCCCTGGTCCGGGAAGATCCCACATGCCGCGGAGAGGCTGGGCCCGTGTGCCATGGCCACTGGGCCTGCGCGTCCAGAGCCTGTGCTCCGCAACGGGAGAGGCCACAGCACTGAGAGGCCCGTGTACCGCAAAAAAAAAAGAAAAAAAGAAAGTGCTGTGTAGACCCTGGAGGATGAAGAGGTTTCTCCTCCTGCTGTGGTGTGCTTCTCCTCAGGGTCCTACAGCCCGGTTTTTCCACTGTCCAGCCCCTGCGGCACACACAGCTTCTCCACACCCAGAAACTGCAGCACAATTGACTTCTCCACTTCCTGGCTCCCGTGGTGTGTGATGGCCAGTGGGACCCAGTGCCAGAAGCTTCCCCCAGCACTTCCTCAGGGAGCTTAGCAGTGGAGTGAGATATCTTCCTGTGAACTGTTTCCCTGGCATCTCTGCAGGTGGGTTTCTGGCAACTTCTGAAGTGTTGCACTCCCCACGACAGCTTTCTTGGGCACCTCAGAGGCAGATTTCCAGCAAGTTCTGCTGGCATGACACCATAGTGACTTCTCTGCCATCCAACAAGCCACAGCTGCACACTTTCCAACAACGTCTGGATCACAGTCCTGGAGGCCTCTCCTTGGATGCCCTATCTCAATCCTAGGGGTAGTGGTTCCTCCTTATATCCACCATTCCTATGTTGTTTTGAGTTTTCTTTCCTTCTTACTGGCCAATTCCTCATCACTCCAATCCCTGTTACAGTTACTAATTCTTCATATTAAACTTTCCCTGTTCAACTTACCACGTAGTTTCTGTCTCTTGATTAGACCTTCACTGATAATGTGCTGAATAAATATCTGTTGAAAGAAAATAAGAAAAGAAGGAAAAAGAAAACGGAGGGAGGTAAGTAGAAAAGAGAGAGACAAGGAGAGAGAGAGAGAGAAAGAGAGAGCTCTAAATTGTTACTATCATATCCCCAAACCAGCTGTGTGATTATTTACTATTATTATTTGGAGTTAGAGATTTAAAAAGACAAACTGAATTTTTCTTTTTAAATTTTTGGCCTTGCTGTGCAGCATGTGGGATTAGCTCCCCGACCGGGGATTGAACCCACTCCCCCTGCAGTGGAAGCGTGGAGTCTTAACCACTGGACTGCCAGGGAATTCCCCTAAAAAGACATACTGAATTTTGTGAATATAATCTTGTGCCACTGAATTACTTGTAATTAATTTATCCACTCTTTATTCATTCCTTCACTAAAACTTTTAGAGAAACTGTTTTGCCAAGCTTATGATAACAGATTTCTTAGGTTAATGAGAGAATTGATAAATTGGCCAAGAGAATCCAGACTATAAAACCAGTAGAAATTTCTCTGAATATCAGATTTCAGGAACCCTAGATTTCAAGACTGACTTTAAATCAACTACATAATACTTCTCCTGTCCCTCTCCCACTCTCAACTCTTACCAATAAAGGAAATAATGAATGAATAAATAAATAAATAGGTAGGTAATTTAATTCCTGTTCTTTAAAATCTCACTGTCAGGAAATGCTGCTTAACATCTAAATTAAATTCCTTACCCACCTTTTCTATTCTTTTTTTTTTAGACCAAGGATATCCTTCATTAGTTATACATAGCCGTTCTTTAAATTCTTATTAAATCACTCCTTTAGCTTCCCTTCTGCAAGTTAAATATTCCAATTTTATTCTCTCACCATAGTTTTATTCTTCTTAATTCTGTCTTCCTGACCTTTTTCCAAGTTTTTCACACTTGTCTCAGTCAGTTCAGGCTGCAAATACCATAGACTGGGTAGTTTAAACATTAAATATTATTTCTCACAGTTCTGGAGGCTGAGAAACCCAAAATCAAGGTGCTGGCAAATTCAGCATCTGATGAGAGCCCTCTCTCTGGTTTGCAGACAGCTGCCTTCTTGCTGTATCCTCACATGGCAGAGAGAGAGGATGGGGGACTCTGGTCTCTTCCTCTTCATATAAGGGCACTATTCCCACCATGGAAGCTCCATCCTCATGACCTTATCTAAAGCTAATCTAAACCTCCCAAAGACCCTACCTGCAAATACTATCACAGTGAGGATTAGGGTTTCGATACATGAACTTGGGTGGATAGGCAGAAACATTTTTTCGACAGCAACATTCATCCTAAATGGCACTGTACTTTCTTCAGCAATCTCTTGTCAAGTTTAATACTCCTGATTTAATGCAAGTGCCTTCTCAAATGCTTTGGCCTTCTATATGCTTGTTTGTGTATTTGGGTATCAGTGATATGTTAAACACCTTTAGTTACAATATTAAAAACTTTTCACAGGTTTAAAAATTAAAAACTTTTCACAGGTCAACCTGTGTATACCTAAGATAGAAATTGTATATATGGAAAAGACGGGAGTTAGTGGAGAAGGACAGGAGGACCTAGAGACGTACCTGGAAAGCAAACTGTGATGGAAACATTACATAATAAGCACTTGGACTACTTGGAAGAACTGTTTTAAAGACTATTTACAAACACACTAATAAAATTATTGACTCTTTTCTATCCATAAAGCAACTCCCTAAGAGTCTTTTCCTATGCAAGCAGTTCTGTGTGTACTTGAAAGTTATAAAGACAGGTTTCTTTAAATTCTTAAATCAGACACTATGCTAATTCAGAAAGAACTTAGAGGACCCTTTCAATTCATTGATCCCAATATGAATAATTTCCCCCATTTTAAGTCTTTAGAATCGGGATGCATTTCACAAGTGATGGTATCCTGCTATTGGCTTGGCTCCTTCAGCTTCTGGCAGCCCTACTCCTCCAGGAGAAGCTGAGACAGGCACCTCAGCTCCCTCTCACTCTAATCCTGACCTGATGTCCACCCCCAATCTGTTCCTTGGACAACTTGAACTCTCTTGTCAGTGAGAAGCCCTTGATAGTAAATGCAGACTTCAAGAAGGGTGGATTTCCTGGGGCTATTAACTGCTTATGATGTCTATCAGCTGAAGAAAGCATCCATTAATGACCCTTCTTTTATTTTTTAAATTTATTTTACTAAAGTATAGCTGATTTACAACGTTGTGTTAGTTTCTGCTGTACAGCAAATTGATTCAGTTTATATATATATATATATATATATATATATATATATATTCTTTTTCATATATAGTTCCCTGTGCTATACAGTAGGACCTAGTTTTTTATCCATTCTATATATAATAGTTTGCATCCCCCAATCCAAAAAGGGAATACTAGGCACACTCACCTGAGACTGAGGGAAAGTCTAAAAAATATCTTAATGTGCATATAATAAAATAAGTGATAAAAAAGCAAACAAAGTCATTAAAAAATAAGCAAACAAAATCACAATTAATTTTTAAATTGATGGTGTCTTCACACATATAGACCAATGGAAAAGAACAGACAGCCTAGAAATGAACTCACGCATGTATGATCAACTGATCTTCAACGAGGATGCCAAGAACACACAATAGGGATATGATAGTCTCTCCAACAAATGGTGCTGGGAAAACTGGACATCCACATGCAAAAGAGTGAAATTAGACCCTTATCTTACACCATACACAAAAATCAACTCAAAACAGATTAAAGATTTAAACGTAAGACCTAAATCTATAAAAACTCCTAGAAGAAAACATAGGGCAAAATCTTCCGCATATTGGTCTTGGCAATGACTTTTTAGATATGACATCAAGAGCACAGGGAACAAAAGCAAAAATAGACAAGAGGGGTTGCATATATATAAGAAACTCCTACAACTCAGTAGCAAAAATTTATATAAACCAGTTTAAAAATGGGCAAAGGTACATGGTTGGTGGGAATGTAAATTGGTGCAGCCACTATGGAGAACCATATGGAGATTCCTTAAAAAACTAAAAATAGAGTTACCATATGATCCAGCAAGCCTACTCCTGGGCATACATTCAGAGAAGATGAAAGCTCTAATTCAAAAAGATACATGCACCCCAATGTTCATAGTAGCACTATGTACAATAGCCAAGACATGGAAGAAACCTAAGAGTCTATCAACAATGAATGGATAAAGATGTGGTGTACACACACACACACACACACACACACACACACACACACACAAATATTACTCAGCCATGAAAAAGAATGAAATAATGCCATTTGCAGCAACATGGATGGACCTTGAGATTATCATACTAAGTGAAGTAAGTCAGACAGAGAAAGACAAATATTGTATGATATTACTTATCTGTGAAACCTAAAAAATTGTACATATGAACTTCTTTACAAAAGAGAAACAGACTCACAACATAGAAAACAAATTTATGGTTATCAAAGGGGAATGGGGGATAAATTCAGAATATGGGATTGACAGATGCAACTACCATATATAAAATAAACAACAAGGACCTACTGCATAGCACAGGGAACTATATTCAATATCTTGTAATAAACTATGATGGAAAAGAATAGAAAAAAAGAATATAGACATATAAAATATATACGTATAACCAAATCACTTTGTTGTACACCTGAACTAACACAATACTGCAAATCAACTGTATTTCAAAAAAAAAAAAAATGTGCAAAGGACTCAGTCATTTCTCCAAAGAAAACATACAAATGGCCAATAGATACATGAAAAGATACTCCTCATCACTAATCAAGGAAATGCAAATCAAAACCGCAATGAAAAAAAAAAAGAAAAACCACAATGAAGTATCACCTGACACCTATTAGAATAGTTATTATCAAAAACAAAAGATAGCAAGTGTTGACAGTATATGAATAAATTGGAACTCTTGCATGCTGTTGGCGGGAATGTAAAATGATTCGGCTGCTATGGAAAGTAGTATGGAGGTTCCTCAAAAAATTAAAAATAGTGTGAGCATATGATCAGCAATCCCCTCTTGGGTGTAAAAATAATTGAAATAATTGAAATCAGGAACTCAAAGAGATATCAGCACTCCCATGTTCACTGCAGCATTCTTCACAATAGCCAAGATATAGAAACAACCTAAAAGTCTACAGGTAGATAAATGGATAAAAAAAATATGGTGTACACATACAATACTATTTGGCCATAAAAAAAAGAAGGAAATCCTGCCATTATGTGATGATGTGGATGAACCTAGAGGACATTATACCAAGTGAAATAATACTGCATGATTCCAAAACTCATAGAAACAGAGAATAGAATGGTGGTTGCCAGAAGCTTGGGGAGGGGGGAGGAAATGAGGAGTTACTGTGCAACAGGTATAAAGTTTCAATTATACAAGATGAATAGTTCTAGAGATCTGCCTACTATCTTTCACCTGTACTTGACAATACCATATTTAAGGTAGATCTCATGTTAAATATTCTTACTATAATAAAAAAGATGGTGTCATATTCAAAGAAATACGATAATAACAGTTAAACATTCTCATATGGTGTGTATCTTGATGGCCCTAATGCCTTCCTACCCCTATACCCACCCTCAATAGCTCCACAGGCTCCAGGGCTGTGACTCGTTTTCCTCTTTCCAGGACCCAGTGAATGGAATGGCACTAGATTTCACCAGGCGATGCTCTCTCTGTGTCACCAATAACATATATTTTTAGGCTCCTAAAATCAATCTTATCTTTGGGGTTCTACTGAGTCTGAGCCACAACTCTGACTTTGAACATGGGTTAAGATTAATGCCAAGAAAAGCAAATTTCAGAAGGTGTTCAGCTACAAAGATAAAGCAATGCCCATCAGCCCCTCCTGCTGGTGTCAGTTGAGCATCCTTACTTGTGTGGTTGCCTACACAGGGCCTTTTATTAGAGCAAACCCAGTAATTGTAAATTTTTCACAGGGACAATTTGCCTCGTGGGTGCCATTATCCTTTTTTATTTTGACAACTACCCATTTCTTTATGAACTGGGTTGTGTACAAGAGCTGTGTAGACAGGAGGAACAAAACCTGAAGACATGTCCCATTAGGTTGAAAGGTTTTGAACTCTCTGTTTTGCAGCTTACCAGAGAGTAACAAATCTATTCTATTCAGGAATTTAATTCACATCTCATTAAGTACCTTGGCAAAATCCAACATTAGCCCTGAAAGGCTAATTTGATTAAAGAATTGATGGACATTACTTCTCTCAGACTAAAGAAGTTAATTTTAATGGAGGTAATAATATCTCCCTGGCAGATTATTATGAGAATGAATTAAACTAGCTAGTATATTCTAGGTGTTTGATACATTATAAATAATGCTAAGCAAATGTAGGTAATTATTCTTTTGTTATAGCCTCCAGATTCCACCTCTTATTTCTTTCCTTTTCTTTTTCCTACATCTTCCTCAGAGGTCTTAACCTAATTATTTAGCTAAAGGAAACCCTCAGGCCTGGCTTACTGTCACCTCATGTTTTCAACTAGTAAATTGGTTTAATAAACACATTTGGAAAGCTACCATGGGCAAGTCACGGAGTTGTTATACTAATATACAAGATGTTAAAAACAGCACACAGACACAATGTATGCTACATTCCAAAGTGAGGCCACTATGCACACATTTTGGAATATCTGGCTAAGAAACAGACAACCCTTAAACCCTTACTTATACTGGGTGCATAAAAGGGCTGGGAGCTGGAGATTAAAGGCGTATTTGTGGAGCTTTGGAGAGCTATTGGGCACTCTAACCCAAGAAGGCAAAGTAGGAGATGCTACCTCCTATCCCCAAATCAAGAGAGAGAAGCTTCAAATGCAACATCAGGGTTTAAATGTGAGCCTGTGTTTTGCCGAAAGCCTGCTTTCGGTTAGGTTTGTTGGATTCGCTGGCAAAATAACTACTCTCTCACACAAATAAACAGCTTCAATCAAATCTTTAATAGAAGGTGATTTAACTTAATTTCAATATACAATCATTAAAAGGAAAGGAATAAGAATATTAACAGAGTATATAAATTTCAATATACAATCATTAGAGGGAAAGGAATAAGAATATAAACAGTATATAACAGAGCATACATCACCGAATCGGGCCGACACCTACTTCCAGATCCAAGCAGCAGCTGGGAAGTCCCGAGTAACAGCAATCTGGAGCCCCAGTTGGGAAGGGTGCAATGTTCGCTGATCCCCGGGAACTGGCCAGATTCCCAAGGCCCAGGAAGCTTCGTGACTTACTCCCTTCTTTATCTGTTGGTTCCCAGGACTTGCTAGCACCGTTTCTGCTGAGCTGCATGCAGTCTAGCAGCTCGGCATGCAGCTCTTTCAGGGTCCTTGTTTAGTCAAAGGCCTATTGTTGCCTCTGAAGCCTGAACAAGACTATTTTACTAGCTTCCCCCATTATAGACAGCCTGGTCTATAATCTTCTCTTGAAAAATTTAAAGGGTAACAGATAGAATGCCTAGGAATGAGCCCAAAACATAAAATGACTGCATTAGGTACCTGGGCTCCCATGGTTTGTCAGTGGAAATAGGATCCTATGTGATTCATGCTAGAAAAAAGCCAGGGTAGTTGCCTGAGGTCGTTTCCAAGTGGACCACCCGGAGTGGCACCCCACTAAAGGCAATGAGGACCATGATAATCAAGCATGCTTAACCTCCACAAGCAAATATCATTTGTGTTTGATTGTGGCTTTGAGGGAAGGAATTGTCTTATTAATTACTTACCTGGATCGGTATGGGCATCACTCCCATGAGACTTGCTATGTGGTACATGAAAGGTGCCTTTGGATGATTTCACACAGACATATTTAATATTATGGAACGAGGACACTTCAAGTATATGTCACACAGTCATGCACTTAGACCACATGACATTTATTGATATTTATGCGTAAATCCACTTTGATATTCAGTATGGCAGTGGGAAGTGGGAAGGCAGTGTAGAAAATAAAAGGACAGGAACAAGAGACGATTCTGGTAGTACTGACAGACATTTTTAAAAGATCTGTCAGTATTTTTGCAACCAGATGTATTAATTATATTTTATTGAACCATGGTGGAAGATAATATATTCTCCTCATCTTAAAAATGAAGAATCTGAAAACAAGCTGAAGAAACTCAAGGTAATGTTTTATGAGGAAAGGGAAAAGGTTAGTGCAAGGAAACCCATCCATTGAATAAATCTCTGCTTACACTTCCACTGGAATAATTTTCAAAGTTGTGCTGACTATACTGCGATGTAGGAGAAAGAAAACCTCTACCCACAACCTTTCTATCCACTGGGTAACACCTATAAATGTTCTTACATGTGTTCTCTGGGCCCAGGGACAAGCAGTTTTGCTTGTATTCTGCATACCTTCTGTAGGAGACCAGATCCCTCCTAGGACTCAAGAATTACCAAAGCTGATTGAGTTCACACTCTGGGTGCAAGTGACAAAGGCATCTGCTCAATAATACATCTGCTCAAGCAAAAAGGGGAAATTTGGGGCTCATTTACAAGCATGGATGGAGAGAAGTTGGCCTTCGATATGTGCAGAAACAGGAACTCAAATACCACCAGGATGCCTCCTCCCTACAGCTGCAGTGTGTGTTTCCACTTCTTTCTCTCCACCTGGAGCTCAGCTTGTAGCGTGTGTGTATTGGGGTGGGGGTGGGGGGCAGGATGTTGGTGCCAGAGTCACATTCTTCTTATGGCTTAGGGAACAGGAATCAGAAAATTGGCTTCTCTCTCATCTCCAGTTTGTAAACAGAGGATAAATAACCTGAATGGTACATTTTGGGTCATACACCCACCCCCGGGTATAATCACGCTGGACAAAGGAGAGCTACCAAAAGAGGCATATCCTGAGCACAGGCCCAACTCCTTGGCCAGGGGGTGAGTCTGTTATGAGAGGGGCAACACAGATGCTGCGTAGACATCACTAGAGCCACTTCAAAATGCAAGCAAACGTAACACCCCACTGGGAAATTACTGATGTGTGTGTATCCTAAAGGAATGTTACATAAAAGCAAAGAAATATTAACACGTGAAATCTGGGATAATCAATTTTTATAGACAGATCATTGACTTTGACAAGGAGCAAAGTCGGAATTCATCTAGGTAAACATTTCATTTGTTCTTTCATGAAGGATAATAGCTTTTCTTTGGTAAGATCAAAAGAAAAAGCAGTAACTCGATTAGAAGTGGTACAGTGTGCTAACTTTATTATTGGCTCTTCCACCAATCTCTGTTGTATTATTCCCATGTTTAGGCATGCCATTCCCAAAAGAGAAGGACAATCACACCAATCTATATCAATTTGGAATACTTATTGTACATCTTAATGCATTTCTTAACATCCATGGTACTTTTTTTTTTTCACGGTACACAGGCCTCTCACTGTTGTGGCCTCTCCCGTTGCAGAGCACAGGCTCCGGACGCGCAGGCTCAGCGGCCATGACTCATGGGCCCAGCCGCTCCGTGGCACGTGGGACCCTCCCGGACCAGGGCACGAACCCGCGTCCCCCGCATCGGCAGGCGGACTCTCAACCACTGCACCACCAGGGAAGCCCCATCCACGGTACTCTTTAATCAAGAATATAAAGCCATCTACTTAGGATTTGCCACTCAAAGTGAAGAACATTCTTAGAATCACAGAATAAGTAAGTTTACAAATATAGCAACCATCAATATCACATTTTCCAAACCATAACTCTAACATGGATGTATATCATTTCTCCAGACCTGGCAAATTCTTTAAAAAGTCCGTTTTACCAGAACTGGGAGAGTATGCTTTCAACCATGCAGCCAGCCAGAGGGACCATTTTATATATGGAGTGTGCTTCTCACAAAAAAACCCTCTCCTTCCTCTGAAATGACAGAACTGTAGCTATATCTGAAGAGAAAGTGAATTTCAGTGGCAACCATCAGCTAAGAACATGCATAAATTCCTATATCTGGTATGAGAGAAATGGTGTATCGCACTGTACTATGCCTACCTCTGTCCAGAGGACAGCAATCTGGCCTGTCTTCAGGGTGCCTGGACTTTTCTCCCATTTGATACGCAGGATGCTTGGTATACTCCCTGGGGAACTGTTTGATACTGAGGATACCTCTGAGGAGAAGGTCCTTGCAAAACCTAATCCATCATATTTATTTTCTAAGAATGAAGTTCACTGCTCTTCAAATCCTGGATTTGCTCATCAGTATTTCCCTTAGTTTGATAAAGCTGAATTAAAAGTACTTTGTTCAAGGAACAAGCCTGGGCAGAAGAAATAACACTGTTCTTCAGAAAAAGGCATTCAACATTTAGAAACTTTTCTGAGCAGAAAAAAGAGGCCCTGAAAAGCAGGGACTTTTTTAACTCTGCTGTCACTGTTACTATGGGTTCACGATGAATTACCGCACAGCCCCTTTTGGTCTAAGAAGTGGTGTTGTATAAGAAGCCCACAGTAACATAGAGAAAGACACTTAATGGTCCCTCTGGATACACACGAATACTGTACGGTTTGAAAATGAGAAAACTGACTAGGTCAGTTAGGCCTATAGCCCTCTTGCTAAAAGCAACTTTAATCTTTGGCAGAGCACAGATGGTTATTTGGTTTGTTTATAAAGGCAACTTCTCGGTTGGATGTCAGCACCAATAGACCCTATACCCTTCGGTCTCTCCCACAAACCAGGTTACTTCTCCTACACAGAGATGTTCCTGTTTGCCTTCTTGGGCATCTACTTAGTTACAAAAAGTGGGGGGGGTTAGGAGGGGTGGGAGAAGGGATGCTCTAGGGAAACAAGATGTAATCACAAAATCAGAGGCTCCAAAAAAAAGACAGAGGAGGCCGAAGGAAAATCATAACCCTTAAGACAGCATTTCTCCTGATTAAAATTCACACAAATGTTATCTTTCAGGACTAGTACGATGCTCCCCTGGGTATACTCTGGGTGGAGTTCATTTTCTCCCTCATTCTTTTTCTTCTACGTGTCACGATTTACTTAGGAGGGAAAGTACATCAATGAAACTCTTCCTAAAGTAAGGGCCCATCTTGGTACAAACTGCACACAATTTAATGTACATACCACAGAAGATGAAGATAAACCCAATGTGAGCACCAACTGTAAATATGACCTTCTCAGCACTTATAAAGCAAATAAGATAGTATTTTTTTTCTTTTTGTTTTTCATTAAAATGTCACAGTACGCTTGAGAGAACAAAGTCTACATGGCTGTATAAAGCATTAAGATGACAGAAAACTAGTCAAAAACTGCTTGTTAGATATACAGTTATGATTACTGATGTCCTTTTAATAAAATCCCATGTGGTTAAAATGAAAAACACACAGCTTGGGACAAAAGTCTACTCCACATTTCAAGTTGCGATCTGCTGCATTGGTATGAGTTTTGGTGAAACCTGGTAAAAGAAAGAGAAATAAATAAGCAACTTACGAAAAAACCTCATGGTATAAACATCTCTACTTTGAATTTCCAAACCTGAGTGATGTTTGGAAACAAGCAGCCTTCTCAGGAACCTCACCAGGAGTTTCCTCGTTATTTTCCATTCTGAACCACTGAGAAAAAGAACACCTTTTCCATTTACATTTTGTATATTTAGTAGTTCTCAACCTTCTTGCATTATAGCTCTTAAATTAAGGATCATTGGGCTTCCCTGGTGGCGCAGTGGTTGAGAGTCCGCCTGCCGATGCAGGGGACACGGGTTCGTGCCCCAGTCTGGGAAGATCCCACATGCCGCGGAGCGGCTGGGCCCGTGAGCCATGGCCGCGGAGCCTGCGCATCCGGAGCCCGTGCTCCGCAACGGGAGAGGCCACAAACAGTGAGAGGCCCGTGTACCGAAAAAAAAAAAAAAAAAAAAATTAAGGATCATTAAGACTTGCAACTAGGAGGAGGTGGGGGAGGAGCCGCGGGAGACAAATAAAGGTCCAGAAAACCAAACTATCTACTGAAAGGACCACTGAGCTCTGAGATTGATGAAACAGAGACACAGAGCAAGGCACAAGTTTCAAAATCCTCAAAATAGGTCCAGTCAATTCACAATTTTTTAAAGAGATACTTAATGTAGTCTTTGGATGACAAACTTTTATCAGAAATTTCATAATCAGAGTGGAAATGATATAAAGGCAGTAAGAAGATACCAAGTTATTACAAAAAGGAGGTAACAGCATTAAAAATATTAACTATAATTATGTTCAATGTACAAAATAGCAAATGTATTCCTAGGAGTCCTGAAGCAGAGAAATATGAGGACAGATCTACATTTAATGGTAAAGGTGGTGGAAGAAGAAACCTAAATATAAGTAGTCTGGCTTAATTTTGACTGATTTTTCAAGGTGTAATGGCAGGTACAGATTTCTTCATTTAATCTGGCAAATATCCATTAAGTCCGAGTAACAGGCCCCATGGACAGCACAGTAAGGAATACTAAAATTTAGGTGATTTTTGAGACCTTCAAGGATGTGGCAATTGAAGTGGGTCTAAATTGCCTTCCAGAATAAACACTTAATATTTTTTTAAATGAATGAATGAGTGATTGGATTAGATAAGCTTCCAAGAACTAGAAGAAAGGTTTCTAATAGAGGTTAAGTCAGTATTAAGAATAGAAGGCAATCATTTGGCTTTGATGAAGTTTAACATTTCTAGTTCATTTGTAAATTGTTTATAAAGTCTTCACAGTGTCGAGAGTTAATGCCCCCTTCTCCATTTTTCTACCTAAAGAATGACATGTCTAGAATAAAAAGGATAGGAATGGCTTGGTACATATCCATATCTTAGGATAAATGAGAGCTCATTCAGACTTGCCAGCTCCAAGAACAGATATATCATAATAGACAAAGTAATAGACATTAATAGACAAAAGTCACAGCCCACATTTGCAGAGATATTCAACTCTACTGAAAAGAATAAAGATATATGGGCTCCGAGTATTTAGAAAGTGTGTCTCATAAACTATCGATTTTCTTTTTTTAAACAGAGCATCTGTGGAAATAATTTAATGAAATAAAACTCTTTTTTGACAACAGATCAATAGGTGATTAATGCCATAAAGCACTAATAGGTGCTTTATGGCATTACCTTTAAAAGGAAACTGGACACCTTGATTTTTTAAACTAAACATCTGATCCTTCTCCTTGTCATGTTGGCCCTATTTTCAGCTCTTAGTATCATTTATATCCTCAGTGTGGAACTTGACTTTTATCAGAAAAGAAGGTGAACCTTTATGTAGACTGACTTGGCCTGTCTATTTTTGTACAGAAAAACATCTACTGAACCTCCATTTTTCATCTGTTCTCTCACAGTCTCATCAACATTGTAAGTCTGTGTAAGCTGAAGCAGATTATCCTTCCAAAGTGATCTACAGGCTATGCACAGGACTATATGATTTAAATGCATAAGATAAGCTAACGAGTTGTCTTCCCAGTCCATTGAAATCCAAAGAGTATACTGTTTAATTCTGGTATAATGCCAGTTCATAATAGATATTGAGAGTACAAATTTATTCAACTTGGCAAAGAATGCTCACAGCTGGCTTCTTTCAGATTCCACTGCAAACATATAAATAGGCAGGATTCTTATTTGATGTTTTGCCACTGGTGGTTTAGGTGTATTCCTACCTAGAGAACAAGACCAAGGCCCCTAGGAGGAGGAACTATACCAATTTGTTCTATTTTACTCACATTTCATAGCTCAATATGGGACATACACTTGGGGTTTAATAAATAATCATGGATGACTAATAACCTCTGGAAGTTTATTCTACCCCATGATGTTCAACTATGGATTCAATTTATTTAAAAAGTTTTAAGTTAAAAAAGAAACAAATATTCTAGTTTAAAAAGGTCCACAGACATATATAGTAAAGAAAAACTTATGTAACTCAAGCATGCATCAGAAAAGAAAGAAATGAATAACCAATTGAATTAACTACTCACTGAAAAAGATACTTTGCAGATCATGGAATTTAAGTGGTGGAATGTCACCTTCCTTTTTTCTTTCTATTTGACCCATCAAATAGCTGGCAGTAACACGCTAAGTGATGCAAGTATAGCCCAAAAAATTTAAAGAAATTTAACATTTTCATTAGCTTGTCACAGCTATAATATGAGGAACTGTGCAGTATCACTTTGACTCTTTGAAAATGAATTATTATTGGATATTTATTTAAGAGACAGAATATTTTCAAAATGTGAGTGCCCTGGGAAAAAAGTAAACCAAAGGACTCCTTAGTTATAAAAATGTTGGGAGCTAGTAGCATTAAAGAACAACAGAAAAGCATTTCTGCATAGCATCACAATCAACCATTTGTAGAGGGTGAACATGTGTGTATGGCTCTACCCAGCAACAGTGCTGGGGTGGAGCATTTATTCCCACTTCTCACATTCCCTTCCATGTGGAGGGACACCTCCTAGTGTAATACTCTGGCCTCAAGTGTGTCCCTTAATGGCTCAACTAAATGATGATTTGGGCAGAGGAACTGGGGTATGTGAAACTCAGCCCAACTCTTCTTCCTCATCGGGATCAGCCTTCTGTAGGCAGCACATGCTCTATTTTGCTCTCAGTCACATGGAAAGAAGCTCAGCAGTAAAGACTCACCCTTGTGTAGAAGGCCTATGATTTTCCATGGCTGCCTATAACTGGGAGCTGAAGTCTTCCCCACTTCAGGGGTTCATATCTGGGAAGGCTTTTGTGGCTGTACACCAAAGCCCCATCCTTCATTCTGGGCTTTGTAATGATGATGTTTTTAACCTCAACTTGCCCAGCTCCCTTATCTCTCTCAATAGATTTGGAACTCAATCCCCAAGAAATATAGAGGGAAGTCCCTTTCTTTATAACAACTGCATTTTGAAGGAAAGTGATGGTATGGAACAAGATCTCTGTCCATTATGGGTTGGCTTCTCTTGCTGTGAACTACTCCTGACCAGAATTTTATTTTAGAAGTGTGATGAAGGTTCCAGAAATATAGTCAATATCTGCATTTTTTTTTTTTTTTTTTTTTTACAAAATTTCCACAGCTTCCTTTGGAGTTCTAGATATAACATGACCCTTAAGAGAGTTTCCTCCTAATTGAAAAGAAAACTCTTTTCAGCTGGCACTATGGTTACTATGAATTTTTTAAGCAGCTATTTCAGGTGATACCTAAGGGACACATTTTCCTTTCACATTTCTGTTGTTGTTTTTGTTAATTGCACTGTGGCACACAGGAAAGTCTTAGTGATTCTTTTTTTTTTTTAATGCCCAAATAGTTCATTATAACTATTATTTTTAATACCCTGAAACCACAATTTTGTCATGCCCTGTTATCTGATGCTGTCATATCTTGTCTTTTTCTTTGAAATTCGCAGGATTTTCTCAATCAGCTTATATCCACATTCTGTATCCTTTGCCCATACACTTGCCCATATTCTTAGGTATAGAGGACCTTTACCAACACATTTTCACAATTACTTTGACCTAGGTTTTTACTTTTTTTTCTTTATGCAACAACCTGTCTGTCTAACTGTTATGCAACAACCTAACTATTCTCTTCTAGAATGTTCACTTCTCGGTATACAGTGAAGGCTGAGAAACAGAAATCCTTTCTCAAACAGAAATCTTGAGCAAGTTGTAATGTAGTCAGATATAGAGTAAAATGCTACCTATGCAGTAATAATCTTATGAGATATCTTCTGAATTATGACATGGAATACCTCTGAATTATCAAATAAAGAGATGTTATCCCAATGTACTTTTATTATTAAATGTATCTTACTGATAACCCAGCTATTAGGCAAAACATCTTATTCATTAGAACACTCCAGACCCTAGCCTTACAAAGATTTTGATACACATGACTTCATCTGTCAGGGTCTAAAGAGATGCCATTGATCATCAGATCCTCAAAATCCAGTTCTTCTGTCAAGATGGTTTAGCTGATACTACACCTTTTCAGGGCAACACTGACATAAAAATTAACATTTCATTTCAACAGCCTAATTTGGAGGAAACAAGATTACATGTCAATGTCAAAAGAGAAGGAGGGGTGGTGGTACTGTGATAAAAGAGGGGCCATAGAGATATTTTTCAATGTATCAAGACGTGGAAACTAGCACTTTAAGAAAAAGCAAAAACAGTAAAAATACATCTTTTTCATTCCTGATTTACCTACGTGACTAAAAAAAAAAAACCCAAACCTGATAACAATGAGGATCTTTTTTGCAATTCCCTTTTGCAGCAGAGACTGGAACATTCTATAGACCTCAAAAATGCTATCTGCTGAAGAAGAGACTAACTCATCCACATAGGGAAAAAATATAAAGAATAGCTAATTAAGTAAGAAGAACTGTTTGCTTTTATCACTGGAGTAAGGAATTCTAAACAGTTAAACTATAAACAAATCCCATTTTTTACCCCCTGGGGTCATTGAAAAGTTAATTAAAGATGAGCTTTTCATGTAAGGTATTGTTGGAAAGCTCCTTTTTTTCCAAAGGGAAATTCAAAAAAAGGTTAATAGACAAAGACCTTCATATAATACCAGACACAATTATATGTGGATAATGAATTATGCAACAAAATTGTTTTTACAGACATTTGTTACGCACTGACAGGTACCAGCCAAGCATGTAGTACCTAAGGAAGAAATGTATGAAATACATGCATGATTTATCAAGTAAGTTTTATTAAATTACCTTCTCCAGGATGGGTAGCTGCAATATTTCTTCTCATTATAAATATATTTCATTTTAACACATAGAGCTGTTCTTAAAAAGTTATGTGAGAAGTGAAGTCTATTTCTTCATTTTCTCAGACACATTTCGACTTTACATTTGATTAACTTCAAATGGACTGAGCTGTCCTCTCGACCCCCATTAGGTAGGCGATTGGTGATTCATAAACAATCGCTTAAAGGGCGATTATTTATATTACAGTATTATTCTCTTAGTTTTAAAAAGGGATTTGGAGATTTCTTAAGGGGATACTCCCCTGATGTTCTTATCTGCTTTGTAAGCAGAGTTTTATGCACTAAGTTTTTCTTCAAATACAGAGAACACCTATTTTGTGACTATAAATCTGGTGGTGTCAAAAGCTCGACATTCTAATATCTCCGAGGGATGGAACAATCAGGCAAAGAAGTTAATCAAAGAGAAAGTCATAAGCCATAGATGGGTTTAAAAATAAGGAAGTACCGTTTCTCTGAGTGTGGCTCGCCTTTTTTAGTTAATTAAGTTTGGCCACAGCTGATACGTAACCCAAGAACAGAGGATTGCAAGGGACTTGACAGAAAGTAGCTTCGAGTTGAAGCTCAACCTGCTGTTTCCAGCAGCTCCTGGGGTTTCCTCTCCCTTCTGACTCCTGAGCCAGACCCTGGCCCATGAGCCACAGCCTGTTCCTGCTGCCACCTGCTCTCAGCGGAGGCACCCTTCCTTCCACTCCTGTTCTCTGCTAAGGTCAACTCCAAAAATGATCACAAATTAATGGTTCATGTCTCATAAACACCCATTAATCAAGCTCAGGATATAGGACAAGTGGCTGGATTTGTTCACAGAAACACTTACTGCGAAATCGCACCCAGTGCTCTTTTTTATGTCATCCACTGTCAGGCCTTCCCAGAGTTCAATCAGAGTCAGGCCTTTCTTGTTGTCCACGTCAAATACAGCCTGTAGAAGTCAAGAAAATGACAACGACAATTTCTATTACAGTAATTATTTATAGCACAAAACAGAAATAACCTCTCAAGTTCTTTAAGGAGAGAAAAGACTCAGGATAAAAGACTGAAAATCAGCAATGAAACAGTGTAAACCGTAACTGCTATATTTTGGTGAGAATAAATGCCAACTCCCTAACTGGCAGTTAGGGAGCTCTGCTGATGCCAGAAAATAAATGAGTGTTGACTATTGATGGAATTTGCTACTATAATAACCAGGTTTTTTTTTTTGTTTGTTTGTTTTTTTGCTGTACGCGGGCCTCTCACTGCTGTGGCCTCTCCTGCTGCAGAGCACAGGCTCCGGACGCGCAGGCTCAGCGGCCATGGCTCACGGGCCCAGCCGCTCCGCGGCATGTGGGATCTTCCCGGACTGGGGCATGAACCCGTGTCCCCTGCATCGGCAGGCGGACTCTCAACCACTGCGCCACCAGGGAAGCCCCAAACCAGGTTTTTTTTAAACTTTCTTTTTGTTAGATCTAACACTTTGGGTCAATTTGATGATGAATAATGGTTTGAAGAAAGAAAAGAATGAAGAAAAGCAGGGAGGGAGGAGGTATTTGGAAGGGGAAAGCACAGGGATGATGGGGGAAAGCTGATCAATGCTTCTGGGTAAACTACAGGAAACAAAAGAAGGTGCTCTGAAGTAGCTAGGAGTAATTATAAAGGGATAGCTGGCCCTGAAAGACCACCCCCATCCCCAGGTAAATAGTAAAGCTTTCCCTTTAAGTCCTATGAAAACACATAGATCCAAAAGTAGAGCATGAGAATCTCCCTCTGGTATGGAAATCAAATGAAGATGCTTATGTTTAGGACAGCATGAGAAGGCTCACCTCACCCTAAATATTGCATGACAACATTCTGGTTGGTAACACTAGGTGATGGTAGTGCCAACTGGTATAGCTTGACCCAAGCAACCTGTCATGTCTGATATAGAACGCACATGGTCACACTCAGTAATATGACAACTTGAGTGGAAGGGACCAACAAAATCATGTAATATAACCTCCCACCCAAGAATTCTTTAAAACATTCTTCTGAGATGGTCGCTGGGGCTCTGTTTAGAAACTTCCAGTGGTGGGAGGCCCCCTGTCTCAAGGCAGATTGCCTGTTGATAGGAAGCTCTAACTGCAAGAGCCATAACTGCTTCCCTATGACTTTCACTCACGGGCTCTACAGTAAGTTGTCCTCCCATGCAACAGGCACTGTTCCCTCTTTCAGTTGTCATGGTTAGTATTCCTCAGACTTAAATATTATTCTTTCCAGATTGCTCCTCTCCTCTGGGTTGACCTTAAATTCAGCTATTATTTTCAGGCTTAGAATCTTTATTTTCAGCTAGCTTGGAAGTCAAACCCTAAATTGTCATTTTTAAACACACTCCTGGTTAGGAGGCTATTAAGAAGACACAGCAGTGTGTACTCCAATATAAAATTTTAAAAAATGTTTAAATAAAAATAAAAAAGAAGACACAGCAACATGCAGAGCAAAGAACCCTGGCTTTCAAGGTGGACTGGAATTCCAGCTCTGCCAACACTAGCTATGCAGTCTTTGGTGAACCTGTCTTCACATGTGTAGATGGATATCAAACAAACTTACTTCCCAAGATTTTTATACAGGACAAATATAATAACAAACCTACTCTGAGCAGCTGGCCTCATGCCTGGGACATACAGCAAGGGCACCAAAGAGGCATATGCTTTTCCTTAACAGCTTAACTTACTGTCACTTGTGCGTGAACCCAAATCAAAGCACCCAAATGCTTATTTGTATCCAGTTAATTGATATTTCTCCTCAGGAGGAAAACATCAAGGGGACCAGTGATACTTGCCTTCTCTGTTTGTTTGATGAATTCATAGATAACCTGGTTGATTTTACTGGAAAAGATTATTTAAATTTAGGAGGAAATATTTCAGCAAACTTCTTTTTTGTTTGCACATTTTTATGTTCCCAAAGAAACGTTTTTTAGCAGAAATGTATTTTGAGGGGGAAAAAAATGATCATCTAGGAATGTCCATATGCTTCAGTACGTTATTCAATTCCCGAACGACAATTACAAATTTTTTGTGGTACGCGGGCCTCTCACTGTTGTGGCCTCTCCCGTTGCGGAGCACAGGCTCCGGACGCGCAGGCTCAGCAGCCATGGCTCACGGGCCCAGCCGCTCCACAGCATGTGGGATCTTCCTGGACAGGGGCACGAACCCGTGTCCCCTGTATCAGCTGGCGGACTCTCAACCACTGCGCCACCAGGGAAGCCCACAATTTTTTTTTTTAATTGGACACTTTTCCTTTGCAGAAAGTGTGTCTGGAGCATCATTCATACTGATTTTCTTTCCCCTGTATTATGAACAACTACAAATTTATCAAAATGGAACAAATAAGAGAAAAAGAGCCTTTGGGGTGTGCTATTAAGAACAGGCAGGGAGAGGATTTGGGGAGAAGACAACTTTGGTATCATGAATATAAGACTTCAGTGATTGAGAAGGTGAAATCTATGGCAAATGACTTTAATGAACACCTGTATCAATCCCTAATTAGCTCTCAAGGTCAAGGTCCCTAATTTCCTCTCAAGGAAAACGAAGCATCTATGATTTTTAAAAATGGGAAATTTACTTTTGAAATATTTAGGAAGATTTCCATTTAGTGGTATCAAGTGTAAACAAAAACTTGATAAAAAAAAAAAAAAAAACTTGATAAAAATGGACACTAAAACCTAAAATCTACAATCAATTGTTCAACTGCCAAGAATAATATTTCGACTACTCTGTTTCACAGATGATACTTCTATTATTTTTTCACCACCATAACAGGCTGCATTACGGACAAAGCAGTCAGTCACAGCCCAAGTGCTGGTGAGGAAGGCCTCTTTCATCACATCATTCTAGCAACACGAAACCAAGAAATCAGGGTCATAACATCTCCAAAGCCTCTTTCAAATGGCAGGCAACTAATGGAATTTTCCTTAAGAGCTGAAAATGGAATTCAAGTCCCATATCACTCTGGCAGAGTGTCCAGAGTCAATGTCCTTAATGGCACTGCAAAATTTATTAAACACCTACCGGATACGGCACAGGGGTAAACGCACCACTCCCTTCCCTGGGGCACTCGAAGTTCCATATGTAGCTGCCTTTCACTTTACTCCTTTTTGCTACACAACACCATCTGCCGTTAAGCCTCCAATTATCCCCGTCTGCTAATGAGTTCACACATCCGTTCCAGTGATGATTTCTCTGAGCCCCAGGTGCCCGCGGATGTTCCGGATGTTAACTTACTCCGGAATATCAACTTGAGTATGTTCAAATGGCACCTATTCTTTTCCTCTCTCCCCTTGCTCCTCCCTTTCTCTTCCTATAGACCCAGCCTTCATTAAGGATACAACAGGTCGACCACGCCTCTAGCCAGAAAATTCAGGAATCACCTCTGCCTTAGCAACCACGTCCCATTCATCATCGAGTTAGGTTGAGTCCATCGCCTAAATCTCTTTGAAATCTCTCTTTCTGTCTTGTGGTTAAGGACCTTGATATTTCTGGCCAAGATAACTGAAGGAGTCTCATCTCTTCTCCCCCTACTCTACGTAAAAGCCACAGGACTCTTCGTAAAATGCAAATCTAATCAATGGTGTCCCCAACTATTAAAAATCACTGAAGGGCTCCCAAGTGCCTTCCAGATAAAACCCAAATTTCTTAACAAGACATTCACACTCCTTTATAATTTGGTCCCTTACTGGCTTTTCACCTTCAGCCTTCAGAATCTCTGGCCATGCCCTCACTCCACATTATCCCACTCACAGGTCCTTGAGTAAACTCTGTTTTCTTAATTCCTCGAGGACCCTGCCAATGTTTCTTCCCTTTGCCTAGAAGGGCCTCTTTGGTCTTATTCTCACTTATAAAACTACTTATCTTTCAAGACTCCTCACTCAATCTATTAATTTTCTCATTGAGAAAAGTACAGTATTTATTCAACAGGCTTTCACTGTGTATGGGTCAAGCATTATCCTAAGTGTTGGACAAATAGTGATGAGTGAGACAGGCAGAGAGCTCAAAGGTTATTTCAATACAGTGATCAGTGCTGAGTTAGGGTAAGTACTAAGACTCACGGAAGCACCCAGAAGACTTGGGGAGGGATAGGGAAGACTTGCCAGCGAAGAAATTATATAGGTGAGACATAAAAGATGAACAGGAATTAGCCAGACGGTTGGGGTGGGGAGAACATGCCAGGGAGAGAGACAGGATGTGCCAAGTCCCAGAGGAGCATGGCGGGGACGAGGGCAGGGGATGCAACATAGTGCACAACATTCAGCATGGCTGAAGTAGGGAGAATGTTAAGGCGAAATGAGAGAAGCTGAGACTGGAGGAGAAAAGATCCAGACTGGGAAAAAGTTAATATTTGACACCACTCTCCCCAGGCTGTTAAGCAGCCTTCCTCTATGTTCTCAGCTCAGCATTTGGCATGTCTCTCTCTCATGGACTTTATCTGTGTACCTCTAATACAGGCTGGTACTGTTGCTGTCTACTCTCCTTGAATGTGCTCCTTGGGGGCAAAGACTGTCCTCCTTTCTGTTTCCACTGTTGGCAATAGTCGGCTTCAGAGAAGGAGCTTAAAAATGCTTATTAAATGGATAAATGTATGAAACAACAATGTGGATAGAAAGGGTAGAAGAATTTTTTAAATGGCAGTAAAGTTAAGTAATGTATGAGTAATGTCAAGTAATGTATGAATAATGTCATGAGAAAATGTAGGTATTAGATGGTAAGTGCCAAAATGAAAGGTGGACCACTCTGAAGATGAAGTTGTGAGTGCTAAGCTATCTGAAGCCTCTTCATGATGAAGATGGAAATTGCATTAGACTTAAGGGATGGATAGGATTTGGACAGGTAGAGTTGAGTGGGAGTTGTTGCACGTAGAAGCACTAAACTGGTAAGAACAAGGTCAGGGCATACGTGGAGTGGGGATGTAGGGAGAGGGCTTACCTGGGGGAAGAGGAAGATCAGGGGTAAAATGTTGCTGGAATTATCCTTAGAAGCTGTACCACCTTACTTTATTAAAGAAAACAGGATCAAGGACTGTCTTGTCTTTGATTTCAAAGTAATGGATTCTTTTCAACAAGTCCTGTCCATGGCTTTGGAGGGGTTTATGAAATGATAAGACTCAAGGAATAAATGGTGAGATAAAATATTCTGCACTTTTATCCACTTTTTCTTCTCCACACGTCATCTTTATGGATTCCACATAAACAACCCTAGAGCAAGGCACCATTTAGGACAGAACTCTCCTTAAAATGTGGCTTCTGGAAAGTATTATGAGCCTTCTAACCTACTTCAAAAGGCTGCTTTAGGGTGCTTCATACCATACCTGAATGAGGGTTCTAAAGCAGATTAATGCCAAAAGGAACAGCATCATTAAGAGAAAACAAAGGAACAAACGCTGATCTAGAGAATTCTGTTTTGTGGTTCATCAAGATTCTGAATCAAGAAAATGACACCCTTCTAGCTCATTCATGAGAACTATGTCATTCCAACATCTTAGGTTCAAATCTGGGTCAGAAAGGTGACTGTAGCAACCGCCAGTGATGTTTCTCTCTGATCTGAGCAGTTTCAGTTGTACCACTAACCAATATTTTCTATTTAGGAAGATAAAATCTAGAGGTACACTACAATGGCTGGTGCGTTCTAAAGTCTGCCTTCTAAAAGAGGGCTGAAAGCATGCAAGAATAAAAGAATAGATTTCTTGGTTCACTGTGGGGCCTGCATTGCAATTTGCACCTAAATGATTAAAACCTAATTTTTACTGAGTTTCCTAAAATGAGATCCAACAATTTGTACTTGTGATTTGGGAAAGCAAAGAAGAAAGGTAGTCTTAACTTTGAATATATCATCCATTTTAATAGCCCAAGTATAAGGATCAGTACAACTTTTATTATATCACACTGTCAAAGTTACCAAGGACAGTATTTCAATTCTGTGTATGTATATGCATATTTCCAGAGAATTTCACATTAAGAATTCTCCATCTAGAAACATTAAATTGAAGAATCTTCCTATTAGGTCTACCCACGGATTAAATTAATCCTATGACTACCAATATAACACACTTTTAGAAGGTAACAAAAAAGTTCTAAAATGCTTATTAAAAAAAAAAAAAGGTGGTAGACATTTAGAGGAAATAAAAGAGAAAGGCACTTTACCTTTTCAGTAATGATGCGGTTGACACATTGTTTTCCTGTCAGTGGTAATGTACATTTCTCCATGATTTTATGTGCATTGCCCTGTTTGAAAAAAGAAACATTAAAAAGAGTAATTACAAACCAATTCTTATTTAGAATTGGTATAACACAGGACAAACAGGAACTGTCAGATAAATCGTCTCCTAAGTACAGTCTGCTTGAAATCTTTGCCCAGTCATGCTTTTTACCTTCTTTCTGGAGGCAGCTTGTGTCCCTAAGATAATTTAGGGAGAGTGCCAAATGAATAGCCAAAGGCATAACTGATTTAGTTGGGAAACATCCTGCCGCAGATCTGACCCCTCAAGCCTCAGCCCTTAGATCATATGATGGAGAAATTTCACTTCTAGCATCCTGCTAATTTTTCTCTTCCAGGGAATGGTCTCCTTGACAAACGACCTATTATTTACCAAGGGTAGGAAGCATACACAGAATGCAAATGCATAATATACCTTTTTTTTTTTTCATAATATACCTTTTTAAAAAAGTTTTAATTTTATTTGTTAAAAACATAACATATTCACAGAAAACAGCAGTTCTTGCCTCCCTTCTGTATGCTTAGACCTGCTCTGAACAGAAATCAAAATTCAATTTTTTTAGCATTTACTTATGTACTATTTTACATTTTCTTCCTACCTCTGCATTTAAAATTTTTTTTAATTTTATAATAAATTTTACTTTATTTTCCATTATGGTTTATTACTGTATATTGAAATATAGTTCCCTGTGCTATACAATAGGACCTTGTTGTTTATCCACCCTATATGTAATAGTTTGCATCTGCTAGTCCCAAACTCCCAATCCAACCCTCCCCTGCCCAGCCCCCTTGGCAACCACAAGTCTGTTCTCTATGTCTGTGAGTCTGCTTCTGTTTTATAGATAAGTTCATTTATGTCATACTTTAGATTCCATATATAAGTGATATCATATGGTATTTGTCTTTCTCTTTTGACTTACTTCACTTAGTATCATAATCTCTAGGTCCATCCATGTAGCTACAAATGGCATTATTTCATTCTTCTTTTTATGGCTGAGTAATATTCCTGTGTGTGTGTGTGTGTGTGTGTGTGTGTGTGTGTGTGTATACCCCACACCTTCCTTATCCATTCATACACACCCACACCCACATCATCTTTATCGATTCATCTGTTGATGGACATATAGGTTGCTTCCATGTCTTGGCTGTTGTAAACAGTGCTGCTATGAACATAGGTGTGCATGTATCTTTCGAATTAGTTTTGTCTGGATATACGCCCAGGAGTGGGACTGCTGAATCATATGGCAACTCTACTTTTAGTTTTTTGAGGAACCTTCATACTGTTCTCCATAGTGGCTGCACCAATTTACACCAACAGTGTAGGAGGGTTCCCTTTTCTCCACACCATCTCCAGCATTTGATGGCCATTCTGATTAGTGTGAGGTGATACCTCATTGCAGTTTTGATTTGCATTTCTCTAATAATTAGCAACGTTGAGCATCTTTTCCTGTCCCTATTGGCCATCTGAATGTCTTCCTTGGAAAAATGTCTGTTTAGGTCTTCTGCCCATTTTTTGACTGGGTTGTTTGTCTTTTTGTTATTGAGTTGTATGAGCTGTTTGTATATTTTGGAAATTAAACCCTTGTTGGTCTTATTGTTTGTAAATATTTTCTCCCAGCCTGAAGATTGTCTTTTCATTCTGTTTAAGGTTTCCTTTGCTGTACAAAAGCTTATAAGTTTGATCAGGTCCCATTTGTTTATTTTTGCTTTATTTCTATTGCCTTGGGAGACTGACCTAAGAAAATGTTGCTAGGATTTATGTTCTCTTCTAGGAGTTTTATGCTGTCGTGTCATATATTTAAGTCTTTAAGCCACTGTGAGTTTATTTTTGCGTGTGGTATGAGGGTGTGTTCTAACTTCATTCATTTACATGCGGCTGTCTAACCTTTCCAATATCACTTGCTAAAGAGACGGTCTTTTCTCCATTGTATATTCTTGTCTCCCTTGTCAAAGATTAATTGACCACAGGTGTGTGGGTTTATTTCTGGGCTCTGTATTCTGTTCTATTGAGCCTCTGCATTTTTTAATACTATGTTGACCAGACTATTTATTTCCTAATTAATCAGCTTTAGATATTATCTACTAACTTCTTATTGGGGTGTATGAAGACTTTCTTACAAACCCCCATCCTTCATTATGTTCAGTTCTCCCAGCACAGCTATATCACAATTTGTAGGTAACTCAATAGTCAGAATTTACACCTGCTGACAAAACGGCTATGTAAAATGGCTCATTGCTGGGCCAGGCAGTGTAGAAAACCATGATTATATTCACTTTCTCATATAGTGATTTGCTTTTCCTGGAATTTGTCTGAGCCTCAGTTTGCTCATTGGTAAAATGTGTGCATTGGTCTATAGTCCCATTTTTTCAAAGTTTCCTTTAGCCACGGTACACTTTTTTCAAACATAAAAGAGGGACTGAGAGTGGAAAGCAGGCTTTCACCCATTAACCCCCTTCCCCCACCCCCTACCACCCCCCAGTATAGAGGTGGCCTCTGGGTCACATCTATGGAGCACAGTGGAAACATTAGCTCTGATGATTTGATCTTCAGATCATTTTCTTCTGATTATGATTCAGCTCCTTTCTAAGTATCAAGCACCAGGAGCCTAAATTAATATTTCCCTTGAGGCTGAAGGCTAATTTATCACATTTTAGATCTTCTATTTAAAAATGGTAAAAATGCTTCTATTGCTTCCTTCTGGGATATGAAAGCACCACACGTGATGTCATCATCATCTTTAGCCATCTCAATGTTTTACCTTCTGAAATATGCACCACTACCTGGTTTACCTCTCTCTCAAAACTGCTGCCGTACCAAGTACGATCAGAGGCAAGAGATTTCAAATAACTGGGCTTAATTAAGATTTTACTGCTTGTAATAATCTGTCAACTCACCAACATACTAGTCATTAAGAGGTTTTAGTATACTTAACCCAGTGTATGGCATAAAAGATACTCAACATTTTTTGAATGAATGAATGGGAAGAAAAAGGGAAGTCTATTGGGAATCTTGGGTGGATTTCAAAAGAAGACAAACTCTATTACTTTAATTTAGTCAAAAGTAGTGCTAAATACACATAGAGTAGGTAGATGTTATACCTTTAACAACAAGTTACATGCTTCTGGGTCTTAATTTGTAAGACAATTTATAGCTGTAGAAATGAAACCTCATTTTTGCTTCATTTTTAATGATCCATTTTCATTCCCAGATTTCAAAGAAAGCTTGCACGTGTCACAGAAGCTTAACTAAAGAGCTGAAATTAACGATGAACATTCGAACTTCAATAGTTGTCAGGACTCCTTACACTTAATATAACTCAAATAAGACATGTCACAATGAATTCCAGGTTTGCCTGCGAACAAAGTGAACAATCTGTGGGCCTCCAAAGAACATTTGCTGCAGGGAGCTCTTACTTTGTTCTCATTATTTGAGCAAGATCTACACCTGGTGTGAAAGCAGCCCCCTGGATTTCAATGAACAACCAACGCTGGTTTAGGATCAAGCGTGTATTTCAACTGACGGAATTAACTGTGCCCTACCAACAGAGACCTTTTAGAGACCCTTTTCCATGTAAACAGTATAGCTCAGTGGTTCAGAGTGGAGCCAAAGGACCTGAGTGCAAAGCCTAACTCTACTCCACACTAGCTGGGCAAGGTTCCTGTGTCTGTGCTTATCCATCGCTTTACCTCAGGGGTTATTGTACGTGTCCGGTACTTAGCAGGTGCTCAATAAGTTTGTGCTGTTTTTATAACCTATATTTAACATTCCAACAATCTACCAGGAGAATTCTTCAGGAGCTCTTAAGTTCCTAAATGAAGCTGAACATAGAATTACACAGAAAATGGCCTAAACAGAATTCCTGAAAGCCACAAAACTAATGAAACGGCAACACGTATTTGGGGGCAAACCATATGGCTGGCACCAAGAGTATTCTTGCAGTGAGAACAGTGTAGCTAGATGACTCCATTCACTCTGAGCTTCAAGACATAACACAGATCAAAGATAAAGAGAAAATGGGATGCAAAGAGAGATTAAACAACGTCACAATTTCAGTATCCAACAATAGGTTAGCTATGAAGCCAAAATATGACTAACGCCCACCTGAGCATTCTATTCTAACCACGCCAGGCTGAGCCTTACCAAGTTCTATGATTCACAAAGGAGGAACAATCACTGCGTTTTTAGCATTTAAAAATAAATCCTGAAAAAGAGATGCAGTGTAGTGTGGTAGCAAAGAACACTATATTAGGAGTCCAAAGACCCGGTTTTGAATCTTAACTCTGCCACTTAAGAGTCACTTGGTCCCTTAAATTCTTTGTGCTGTAGTTTTCTGTTCAATTGCCTTGTCTTCCTCACCTGATCACAGTAGGAAGAAATGTTCTGCAAGTGCAGTAAAGTAGGAGGGGTTGAATCTACATTCCAATATTTTGGGTGAGTGGGGTCTTGTTCATCCTCATCATTCTGCTTCTTTCTTTCTCCACGAAGAAAGGTCAGAAAAGGCAGAGGAACGGACACCAAGTGTAGCATTAAAAGTTCTCTGACTAGACCCGAGGGGCTCCTGATTTTGATATTTCCTTATTTCCTAATTTCATCATAACCTTGGTGAATAGCTAAATCTCTTTCCTCCACCTGCCTCTCCAGTTTCTCTTTTCCCCACTGCATCACTTACAGGCCTCCTGCAAAATCTAGGAATCCACCGTTTTTATTTTGTATGACCGAAAGCGTTAATACTTTCTATTACTTGCTTCATGGTGATCTCTTTTTAATTCATTAGATATCTGTGTGCAATTTATTACTAAATTCCTCAGTAATAAACGACTCTGGTTAAATGATAATAAATTCCCTTGTTATCATTACAATAAGCTTTGTGTTATCAAAATAGACTTAATCCCAAATAACAAGCTCTCTTTTTTACAACATGATGATTTTTACATTTCATGTCAACATTTCTTTCACCTGAGGCAATGGAGCATTCACGTAAGATTTTGCCTTACATAAAACCCCATTTTATGCCCATCTTTTTTGTTAAGTATTTCTTCAATGTGGCTACAATATATTTCTTCTTTGGGAAAGCCCTAGTGATTAAGTACAAAGAAGGCAAAGTCTAGAAGTTGGTTGATCCTTAAGGGACCGAGTCTTTACGGGTGTATTCACGCCATCTGAAACACACACCACCCTGTACTCCTTCATCCCACGTTCGAATGGCAACACCCTCCCTATTCTTCACGACTTAGCTCAGGTGTCAGCTACCCTGGAGAAACCATCTCCAACATCCCCTATCCAGTGCCGCCACTCCAGTGTCCCAGGGACGTTCCTAGTCTGGTGCACCTCGTAGGTGCTCCTGTGTCTCCTCTACTCTCCACACATGTTGTAATTGTTGCCCTCTCTTTCCCCACCACTGGACTCTGAAACAATTTATCTTTGTATCTTCCGCAATGAGTAGAGTACTAGACAAACCACAGCGATCAATAAATGCTGTCTATTATAATTCCGATCCAAGGAACTCCAACAGCATAGGAGCTGTAAAATACCATGTGACTGAGTGGCTATGGACCACTGGAGGCTGCTTTTAGTCCTAAGAAATGTACTTGTACATTCCCAGCATCTCTGAGCTCACGAGGAGAAGTGCAGCTAGCAGAGGTGTGCAAAGGGGCTTACGAAACTTGGGGAGGCAGATAAAGGCATGAGCAAAGGGAGTAGCAAAGACACCTCAAGACTGCAGTATGGGGTGTTCCCTGGTGGTCCAGTGGTTAGGACTTGGCGCTTTCACTGCCGTGGTTCAGATTCAATCCCTAGTCAGGGAACTAATATCCCTCAAGCCATGCAGCGCAGCCCAACAAAAAGAAAAGACTGCAGTATGAAACATACAAATGTATAAGTAAAGAGAGAAACTGAGTGAATTCTACAATACTTATTCTACCTCTTCTGCTTGCTCTCTCCTACAGCTGCAAGGCTTGCATTAATCTGTTGAAAAGCGGGGCTACAAAGGCTGACCTTGGCAAGGGAATACTCCATACTTTGTCCGGTGGCACAATGAAAGCAAGGACAGGTCTCTCTTAGGGCTTGCCAAAATGTCATGGAGGGAGCTGGAGTGCTACCGCCCTTGCCCCTTCCTTCTATACACACACACGAACACACACAAAACAGATGATATAAAAATTGGGGAACGCTGTATTACAAGACCCATGACTGTCACATCACTACGATGATTGATGTGGTGCCCAGAAAAGAAAAATGGGATTTGCTAAAGAAAGAAATTCAAGGTACACAGAATAAAAGGACAAGATGATGATGATATTACTCACACTGAGTTTATCCTCATGGGATATTTTTGGCCTTTACACAGCACCTATTTGGTAGGGATCCCAGCAACCCATATAGGACTTCAGTGGAAAGGCTCGGCTAGCTCTGAAGCAGAGAACGGTTGCTGCTACAAATGGCTTTTATATGTGGATATAATAACAGTCTGTGGTTACACAGGCACATCCCCAGGGGAAGCCTAGCCAAATGAGACAATAGATACAGCGAGCCATTTCCCTGAAAATAGTCTGCAGGGCTTTGAGATCTTAGAATAGAAGGCCATTTTTCTTCAATATAATACAAAAATCTTTATCATGGCCTTTTATTTTCTCTCTAAAGACTGCATCCTATGGTCTCTAGACTAAGGATGGCAGAGCCTAGGACTGAGCAGGAATTATTTTCTCTTTCCATCCATGAATTGCTGTGATACCTTAGAAAGCTGCTCTCAGTGTCAGCTTTCCTATCAAGAACTACGGATGCTCAAGGTCACAGAATGTAAAGTTATTTGCTTAATTAAATTCTGTAAGACATTTTAAAGTGTTTATTGGTTGATGGACTGTGTTCTGCTATTTTCTTCCATTATAACATTTTTTTGCAGGCATGTCCATCATTAAAGGACAAATAAAAAAGACAAAACCATGTAAGGATTTCTATTTTTAATGGTGAATATCGTTTTTTCCCAAACAATCCTAGCCACGAAATAGTTTCATTAACAAATTATAAAATACTGACAAGCTTTTATGAATGGAAAAAAAAATTAAACCAGATGAAACTATGTTAATTACAAATTATCCTAACAAAAGAATACTTTATCTTGGGATACCTTTCAGTGTTGCTGAAAATTGTCTCAAGGATGCTTCCAAGAAAGCATTTTTAGGAACTCTTTTATATTTGCTGGCTTTTGGTAACACATTTGGTCCAAAATAAAAAGGATTAATAAATCTCATTTACTTTTTATAATTCCTCTGCACAAAAAGCAAAGACAAGGTAAAACAGTATTCAAGATTTCTAGGGCTTCCCTGGTGGCGCAGTGGTTGGGAGTCCGCCTGCTGATGCAGGGGACATGGGTTCGTGCCCCGGTCCGGGAGGATCCCACATGCCGCGGAGCGGCTGGGCCCGTGAGCCGTGGCCGCTGGACCTGCGCGTCCAGAGCCTGTGCTCCGCGGCGGGAGAGGCCACAACAGTGAGAGGCCCGCGTACCGCAAAACAAAAAAAAAACGATTTCTATATGACACTGCTATCAGATATGAATTGGACTTAATAAAAATATTATTCACAAAGATTTATTCTCAACTTCATAACAAAAAAATGATACAAATGAACTTATTTACAAAACAGAAACACAGACTCAGACCTAGAGAATGAACTTATGGTTACCAGGGGGGAAGGTTGTGGAGGAGGGATAGATTAGGAAGTTGGGATTGACATGTACACATTGCTACACTTAAAATAGATAAACAACAAGAACCTACTGTATAGCACAGGGAACTCTGCTCAATATTTTGTAATAACCTAAATGGGAAAAGAATTTGAAAAAGAATAGATACATGCATACGTGTAACTAAATCACTTTGCTGTACGTCTGAAACTAATACAACATTGTTAATCAACTATACTCCAATATAAAAATTAAAACATAAATTACATTTTTAAAAAAGCAAACACAAGGTAAAACAGTATTCAGGATTTCTATATGACACCTTTGCTATCTGATACAGATTGGACTTAATAAAAAATATTATTCACAAAGATTTATTCTCAACTTCATAACAATATAATTATGACTCTTTTTATCCTTTAGAATCCAGACCTCCTACTGTAATACAAATAAAAACTAAGCCTGTTTTAGAAATAGCACTCTCATTTATGTTCTCGAAAATAGGTACCAGAGCTTTGCCTGTTTCCAATAAATGACAACTGTGACTGAATTTCTTTGTTTTTGTGCTCTGAGAGTTATACCCTTAGGAACACATTTCCAGTACACAATATTAAGAACAAAACACTTTCCTTTATATTGTTAGTGGTGATGGTATTTGCCAGACAGAAAAGTTTAGTAACAGAAAATGGAGGGGCTGGATACATAGGCTCTCAGTTTGCTTTTGCTCTTAATTTTCTACTTGACTTTTATTGGAATGTTTAACCCCTATGAAATTTGGTTGGTTTACCTCTGGAAGGGGAACAATAAGACCTACCTCACAAGAGTATTGTAATGATAAAATAAAGGCAATAAACATGTAACTGCTTGGAAAAAGTTAAAAGTGCTCTATATGTTCAAAGTATCATTATTATTTGAAGAACTAATGAATTCAACAATTATTGATTCCTAATATGCACCAGGCATGATTTTCCTTAGTTGTTATGATAGAAAGAGACCCTGCCCTCATGGAACTTCCATTCTAGTGAAGAAAGGAGATGAAGAATCATCAGAAGAGGGGGGAATTCTGTTTTTATAACAGTCAGGGAAAGCTTCTCTGGTACCCTCAGCAGAGGCCTGAGTGAATGGAGGAAGTGAGCCATGTAGATATCTGAGGAAGAGCTTTCCAGATATAGACAATAACAAGTGCAAAGGCCCTGAGGCAGGAGGATGCTTGGAATGTTCCAGAAACTTACAGGAAGAGAGTCTGGCTGGAGCTCAGTGGGCAAGTGGGAGAATCCTAGTAGATGGAGTCAGAGAGGTACTGGGATTGAAGCTGACAAGCCAGGGAGGGCCTTAGGGACAAAGTATAAGGAACTCTGAACTTGAATCTAAGGGAGATGGGAAGCTGTGGAGGGTTTCTGAGCCCAGGAAGAAGTGCTATAACATGATTTATATTTTTAAAACATCATTCCTATCACTGTGTGGAGGATAGACTCTGTGTGTGTGTGTGTGTGTGTGTGTTTGTGTATTTCCACCCAACTCTTCTCCCTCTGCTCTCTGACAACAGGGACCTAATTGTAAATCCCTCAGCATGCACTGCCCTTTCACACCCCAGTGCCTATTCCCTTGACCTGCAACACACTAGTCCCTTCAAACCCTGCCCCATCCTTCAGATCTCCATGCAAATGCTACATCTCATGGGAAGCACTCTGTTTTGTACACTCTTCTATTTTAGGTATTGGTTTCTATGACTCTATCCCCATGAGACTCTGACCTGCCTAAAGGAAGGACTATGCCTTTCTATTTTTCATTTCCTCAGACTCTATCATAGTGCCTGACATATAGTAGGCCCTCAATAAATATTTGATGCCTGCATAAACAAGTAAATTAACATACTCACATAAGATAATTCTGCCAAATTTCAAGACAAAGCCTCGAAGAATATACATTTAGTCATTCATCATGTCTAGAGGATGGAAGACGTTAAGCCAGCAAATTCACAAGTGTTGGCTCATTTATATATGATGGTGTAGAGGTAGGAGTGAGTCAGATAAAGGGGGAAGGGGAACAGAGTGTGGAAACACCTAAGAACAGGAAACAACATGAGTGTGGAGATCCTAGCAGAACTGAAGCCCTGGAAACAAGGATAACGTAGGTTGCTGGGGAGCTGATGACAAAAGGCTGGCAGGCTAAGGGGAACTAAATAATGTGGACCTAACTCGATCCAGCTTTAGTTTGAGACCAGTCACTTTGGCAGTGGTGTGCTTGATTACCAGGAAAGACGGTCAGTCTGGCAGGAAGAGGGCCTCTGGGATGCTGCAACAGTGACCCATGTAGATGTGACAGGGACATAAACAAGTAGAAATCCACAGGATGGAGCAGATTACAGGGGTATTGTAGATGCAATATGTACAGTGATTGGTATAGTGGGAGGGGCAGAAATTCCATGAGTACCTTTCCAGAGAGGGGCTAGGAGATCATCACTTCTCCAGTTGAGCTAGCAGATGGAAGATTTTTAGGGGAAACGATGATGATTTCACTTGTATAAGTGTTGCGGTTGAGGTAGCTATGGAACAACCAGGTGGAGGTGTCTAATAGGGAAAAAATATAGTTATAGAGCTCATTAGAGAATTCCAGTGAGGAAATAAGGATTAGGGAGCCACTGAGTGAAAAATAATAGTTGGTGCCAAAGATTTAGAAAGCACCCAAGAAAGGTGCAGAGGGTGAGAAGTACAGAGGGCCAAGGATGAAGTTATGAGGAGTCCTGGAAGGAACTGATAAAAGAAAAGGATGGGGCAGCTAGTGATCTAGGTTGGTGGGGCAGCTCTGCAGGCCTCAGCACGTGGTTTACAACTTTGGTTCCAAGGCTGCTGTTGCAGTTAAGGCCTTTCTCAGAAGGCTAGAGGGGGACAAAAAATAGTCCAATGAAATCGGCTTTCTCTTTAAGGACATGACCCAGAAATTGCACAAATGCTCAAATCCCATTGACTTAAACTTGGTCACATAGATGAATCGACACGCAAGGGAATCTGGGAAATGTAGTCTGTCACTGGGCTACTCTGTGCCCAACTAAAACATGGGAAGATTCTAATACAAAAGGGAAGAAGAGGAGATGGGTAGTAGCGGGCACAATTCTGAGACTGTTTTCTTTTAAATATTTTGCTGATATCTATCTCAACAAGGACAGCTTTGACCAGGGAAAATGAAAAAGGGAAAGAGGTAATTCTGCAACCTAAAGCTTTCAGAAAAGGGCAGGTGTGGATGGGAACATAGGTGAGGATGCAGCATGGTATGATATGATGAACATGACTAGACCAAACTGAGGGAAACTCCTAGCTCTGCCACTTACCTGGACAAGTTTCTTACCTGCCTACATTCCAGCCTTACATCGGAGAGTCGCTGAGAGGTTTATAGATCCAGTATGTACAATGCCACACACAGGGCCTCGCACCTAGTAAAGACTCAAACTCCTACTCCTTTCCTTCATTTCTCCCAATTTTTAGAGGGCAAAAAAAGGACACGCCAAGAGATCAAAAGAAGCTTAAGTAAGAAGGTGGCTAGACACCAAAAACTCTGCCTACTTTGCAATTTTGCCTGGAACTCTGATGTCTAAGCTTAAATGAAAGCCACACTCCAAGGCCAGTCTGGCGCCAGTGCCTGCCACATGTCTCCAGAGGCAGTTTTAAGGCAAAGGAAATGTTATTCTGGTTACTCTAGAGCAACACAAGCAGGCAGCCAGGTTTCAAATACCAGAAGCTGCTGGCTGCTTGCAAAGACTTGCAAGGAAAGAGTTTCCTTTGTCTGATTAAAGCAACATTTTTAAATGTCAGGTAATACTGTATTTATAAGTGACCTGCATCTGTAACCCTATAGATGAAGAAAAGGAGCAAAAAAAAAGCTGCACCTGAAGGCCAGTTGATGGCTCCACCCACTTACTGGGGGAAAAAAAAATCAGCAGCACAAGAATACAAGATTATATTTCTTTTCTCAGGTTTTAGTCTTTCACTGCAAACTTTCTACTCTGTGTCTTAGAAAACTCTGAGGATTCTCCCCCTAGGCTGTTCACTTACTCATAAGGCAGCAGAAGTTACCTGGCATGTCTAAAAGAACAGGTCATTAACTGGAGAGGCCACCAGGAGTGAAAGATCTCGCCTCTCTATTTCCTTTCCAACCTCTACCAACCTTTAGGCAGACAAAAGATGCAGGAAAGAAGTGGTGAGGTCCCCATGTTCCCTTGAGTTGGGCCAATAACAGTAAGTCCAGGGGAACAATGTACAGTAGCAACCACACATTCTGGGACCAAGAGTACAAAGTGAAGATGGCAAGAAAAGAAACTTCTGTTGGTTAGTTTTCAAGGTTATCTATTAAGTATAAACAAATCACTATTATTATTTTAATCACAAATATATTTTTTGTTAGTTTGTCCAAATGAAAGTATGTAGGGAAAAATATCTAACTTCAGTTCTGGCCTAAAACTTAGTGCCAATTTCCCCACTGAGAGAAGAAAAAGAAGAAACGCTAAAAAACATTATCTTGCTTCTACGAAAAGCTTTAATAAGGGACTTCTAATTGGAAGTTTGAAGCACCATTTTTCCTCTGTCAGAAATTCCAGTTGAGGAGAAAGAAAACACTTTGGGGGAAAAAAGAGAAATACAGGCCCAATGTTTTGAAAACGAATGCACAAAAATAATCTGAAATGAGTCGGACTTCAGTGCCTACGTGTCAACATTAAAGTAACAACAAAAGGAAAGTCGGAAAGAGTTTTCTCCAAATGGACATTATGTTCCAGAAAACCTTTGGATTTGATTTGCATGCGTGGCATCCTTTTGCCTCTGAAATGAAGTATTTTGGATGCTTTTGCCAGGCATCCTCAGTAGTCACCTGTGTTGGTTTCATTTCTATTGTCCCACATTTATGCTTCACTGCTCACTTCACTGTTTACTAAGCAATTTATGCTAATTTCATATTTATTACAGTTTTCACAATGAAACTGTTTCATGGCACCCATCACTCTGTAACAGAACTCCCCATGGGAAGCAAGTCGGATGCAAATCTTCCAGATCCACACTCTCCCACAATGCTGCATCACAAAATAAAAAAGGGCAAACGAACTACCACTTCCACTCAAAATAGCAGGTATCAAGGTGAGAACAGGTAGCTTTTGTTTTAAAACTAAGAATTATAAAGGAGAATGAGCAAAGGTATAGAGGGTGAAGAGGGTACCTGACACCCAATATCAACTTTGCAAATCATCAGAAGCCCAGGGATTCAGGTGGGGAAGGCAATTAAGCTCAGTTGTTTCAAAGACAATGACTTGGAATAGGAAGAAAGTCATACTGATAGCTCAGTATTTAGAAGACTAGGCTTCGGAGTCAGAGGTATCCAGGCCAAATCTCAGTTCCACTAGTTGTGTGACCTCAGGCAAGTTACTTAACCTCTCTGAAGCTCTGTTTCTGGACCCACAAAAATACTTATATCAAGTTCATGGGCTTTTACAGGCAAACATACACAGAGAGCTTAGTGTACTGTTCATGCACAGTAAACTCAATGAATGGGAGCCATCACTATTACAGGCTGATGATATCATCATTAAATGTAAGTGCCATGCGGTCAATGATTCTTGTCTAGTTTTGGTCGTTGCTAAATTCCAGCAGTGCCCAGCACATAATAGGTATTCAATAAACACTCAACAATTTATCAAAATAAAAGTATAATATTCTTCAGAATAGAACACTTGCTATCACCAAGTCCATCATTTTCTAACACTGTCTCAAAACGGCACCTCCAGAGACTTGGTAAGAGGCCATATTGTCCACTTGAAAATAACTGCTGTTAAAAACGCACATTCTGCTGTGTTTTTCATTTTGCACAGAGATAGCAACCACTATAATCATCTTTAAACCTGAATCAGAGAATTCCCATGTGGTTCAGCGGTGATGACTCTGTGCTTCCACTGCAGGGGGCACGGGTTCGATCCTTGGTCGGGGAACTAAGATCCTACATGCCACTGGGTTTGGCCAAAAAAATAAAAATAAAATAAAAATATCTATAAACCTGAATCAACACATCTGCCCTAACATCTTTTCACTGCTTTTGAAGACATTACAGCTTTTACTTTTAATGTGTGTGTGAGGCAAATAATCAAAGAACACCCTGATGTTTGCTTCAAAGTTAAAACAAACATTTAGCTGAATGATAATAAATAATGGTCTTTATTTGTAACGTTTTCCTCTAAAATATAAACGCTCTCAAGCTGAGGGATCCAGAGAAAACAATAAAAACAATGGTCGCATGACCTGGTGAACAGGGTTTCAGTGTAGTGTGAATTTCCAAAAGCAGCTCTCATTACCTTTGCAGAGTGCTCCATGGTGACCACCACTTTCGTTTTGGCACTGGACACTAGATCCATAGCCCCTCCCATTCCTTTCACCATCTTCCCCTGCAAAACAAACAGAAAATAAGAAGTACTTCTTGGGACTTCCCTGGTGGTCCAGTGGTTAAGAATCAGCCTTGCAATGCAGGGGACACTGGTTCGATCCCTGGTTGGGGGAATGAAGATCCCACGTGCTGCGGGGCAACTAAGCCTGTGTGCCACAACTAGAGAGATGCCCGTGCACAACGAAGAGCCCACATAACGCAACGAAAGATCCCGCGTGCCTCAACTAACACCCGACACAGCCAAAAAATAAATAAATATTAAAAAAATAAAAAGAAGTAATTCTCTTTCATGTTTTTAGTATGTGGCAGAACAAAATTAACTTGCAAGAAGAAGCCGCTGGAATAATTAGTGAAAAAAACTCATTGACCTTCATTGCTTAGTACTTGAGCTTTATGACCTTAATATCCTGTTGTTCTATTATTCTATGGCTGAAGAATAAGTTCAGGATAAATATTATGATGTTACATTCACTGAGTATGGCTAACATTACTTTGTCAACGCTATATTAGCAATATGTCAATCATTGGATAAGAAAAAACTCAAGAACCTTTCCAAAATTCTGGGCACATTACTCTTATTACAATAATATGAGACTGAAATCCACATGCCCCTGACATACATTTCTTTCTTTTTAAACATATACTTGGCACCACTGAGTCTTCAATCACAGACACTTTCTAAAGCACTCTCTTGGATTTCCTGCAGATTAAAATACCATTAGGTAGTAAACTAAGGCATTAGTGGTGTTTCCCTAGTAATGATTAATATGAAAGGTGGGTCTGTCTTTCTAAAACCTGGCACTTATCTTGCTCCTAGAAAAATACATCAAAACGAAACAAGAAAATATATTTCTGTTAAGCAAAAACAGAAAACAGAAGCAGACTTCAGGATCCTTTCACCAAGACCATTCTATTTTTGTTCATCTATCTATCTCCTCATTCATTAAACATTTACCAACCACCTTCTCTGTGCCACACACTCTGAATAATTCCCACTGCCTAGTCTGTCTCCTGGTTACAGAGTTTTGGAAAAAGCAAGTGTCCCCAGAGATGATGAAATAAATTCTTAGGTAGATTGAAAAGAAATGTTTCTAACATTGAAACCTCCTAAAAATTTAATTTATTTTTTTCTTCTTGCTGATTTGACAGTAAACTCTTCCAGGGCTTTCAGCTCCTTTCCCATAATTTCATACCTTTAAGGAAATCAGGCAATACACTCACACCTGGCTTTAAGACACGGTCTCAAATCCCCTGATTTCAGAAACATTTTAGAGGTCAGTGCAACACTGCACGAACATGAATTATATGGGCAGTATAAAACAAAGGAGTTAAGTAGTCAGGATATCTTCATGGTTTGGAGCTTGCCACTAAATGACATTGGGAAGCAGCTGGCAATGGTTGGGAGGTGGTGCAAGGAAGGAGTGGAAGGGACAAAATGAGTCTGTCTTCAGACATGTAAGGTTGCCATGAAGCAGAATATCCATGTGGAAATGTGTAATTTTATACTTCTATGAGCCATACCGTCACTGCAGTTTTAATAAGTAAAGCACCAGGTCATAACATTTCTGAAGAGAACACTGATACTTTATGGTACCAAATATGGATAAGTTAGAGATAGAAGCAATGAATGTCTATCATAAACTCCAATACTAAGGAAGTTTGGGATTTTTAAAACATCAAAACACACTAAAGCTATTCCATTTAAAAATGTCTCAACATGTTCTTGCTGTGGTGAGAACATCCAGCCAGTCTGAGCTTCCATAGATAGTGTCCTTGGGCAGACTAAGAGTGTAAGTGCCAGAAGAATGAGGAAGCCAAAGAAAACCAGAAACCAAGCTAGTGTGTTAAACATTCCTTGAATTAAAAAAAAAAAAAAAAATTCCTTGAATTAGAATATACCACAGGCAAATTTTGTCCCCTGTGACACAATGATACTGGTAAAGCTTATGACAGCTTCTAACAGGAAGCTTGTCCATTTTAGGTGCATCTGATGTACATATTTTAAATCATCATCAGTTATTTAAAAAAGATTTATAGAGCACCAGCTGGGTACATAACACTGTGCTGGCAGGAATATAAAGTGCTATAAAACAAGTTGGAAAGAACCATCTCTTTGTGTCTGTTAGAAAGAACTGTATCTCTTGACTCAATGTAAATGAACAGTCTTCATCACTCAAAGAGATTCAAGTGGTCTCATGTCTTGTCTTCAAAGCACACGCTACAAATTTCAAAGCACTATTTTGATACTTACATGTTTGTTTCCAAGAGTAAAAAATGCACAAGATTAGGTGCAGAACATCTGAGATCTATTAACCCACTGTGTGACATTTGCAAAACACCAAATCTCTTTGTATCTAGCCTCATTATCTATAATCCAGGAATAAGAATATCTGCCCTATCATAAAGTTGTTATGAGGAATGGATGTGGAGTAAACAGAAATTTATAAATTTATTGCCTTACATCTTCAGTCAATTCATTTTACTGAGTGTCTAATATGAGCCTGTACTGTACTGGGTGCTGGACTTAGAGATGATCAAGACAGGCTTCTTTTCTCATAAACTTCATCACTGGGGGAAGGGAAAGCATCCATGAGTAATTAAAGAGACTTGAACCAAATTTCTTCCCTCTAAAAGAAGCATTCCCCACCTCTTCCTCATCCCCAAGGTAGAGTTAAGTGCCTTTTCCCTGTATCCTTGGCACTATTTGGTATGTAATTCTATCACAGTGAATTTCAACTCTTTTCTTTCTTTCACCATATTATTATTATTGTTATTGCATTATAAGTGCTTAGAAGAATGAGTGGATGAATGGCTTCAAGTAACAGAGGTATGTTCAAGTTCTAGCAGAGCACCGAGGATGCAACTGCTAACTGTGCCTGGAGAGGCAGGAATGGGAGGAAGAGGCTCAGCAGGATGTCACAGAGGAAGTGTTTCACAAAAGTCTGCCAGATGGGGAAGAGAACAGCAGTGTCTCCTAAGAGAAAGCATTTCTAGCAGGTTAACCGGAAAACCTCCAAATATTTGGTTTTTGTATTTTTTAAGTAAGTTCATTGTATTAGAAAAAGAAATGAAAACATTTTCTTCCATTTCAATTCCGAAGTGATTTCTGAAACAGAATCAATTACTAAAGGAAAATAATTTATTCTATCTATACCAGAAGAAAAAAAGAGATATAAGACATCCTCTCTGAAGCAAGTGGGAAATTCAACGCCACCTTTCAGCCCGGCTCAGTGGGCACTCTTCTGGGAATCAACTACTTATATATCCCAGTTCTCTACTGCAGCTGGGGTAGCCATGTGCCTGAGTGCTAGACAATGGAAGAGAGGGAGGTGCTACCTGTGGTTTCAGGCTCTGGCCCATAAAAACCTCTCACGTGTAATCCTTCACGCTCCTTCACCTTCTGCAATCTGGACACTGACATCCAAGGTGTCCTCGCAGATGACTGAGCTTCCCTCAGGCTGGGTCCTTAAATGACCACGTGTAGCAGAGCCCACTTACTCAGAAACACACTGCATTGCTCAATATGAGTGAAAAACACAGGGTGCTAAACCACTGAAATCGGGAGGCTTATTTGTTACAGCAGCTGGTATGACTAATACAGTGGTGTGTTGCCCAAATGAATTCTATGGAAGGGAGAGAATTGTGTAGAATTAGTACTGTTACAGCTGCATAACAGAGCGGGGACCTGAGAAGGCCTCTTAAGGAGATGTTTTACCACTGCTCTTTGAGGGAGGTGACTATGCCAGATACTGTCCTCGGCACTGTTATCTACCTCTTTATCGAAATGTCCAGCACACTGCTTGACATTTGATAGAGCTGAGATACAGATCTTACCTCCGTCTTCATCTCCCTCCCAGAAACCCAACATCCTAATCAATATACAAAATAAAAAGCTGATAAAAGAGAGAAGTTAAGGAGCTAAAAATGCACCTTTAAATAAATCAAAAGAGAGAAAAGTGATACTGAGAAAAAATAGGCCTATAATGAAGAGATTATGGTCATGATTGAAGCACTGCGCCAGGGTGACACAAAGCGTGGCTTTCTTTTATATCTCATCAGCAAACATATATTTCTTGAATGGGGCAACTTTAGTTCTAAAATGTATTCTGGCTAGCATAATGGAGAGATGATTGCTGGATACTCATTTCATAGCCAACTCATTTTTTTGCAGTTAAGGACTGACTCTGACATCAAGTACGGAAAGAATACTGCAATAAAATGCACTAGAATGCTGCACAATTATAAAACTTTTCTAAAAAGATACTGACTCAACTGTTATCCTCCATTCACAAATATTTTCAGGGTCTATTATGAACCAGGAACTAAGATAAGAATTAGGAATAAAAAATGAACATGATCAGGCTTCCCTGGTGGTGCAGGCCACAGCAGTGAGAGGCCCATGTACCGCAAAAAAAAAAAAAAAAAAGAACATGATCATCTACCTTTTTTCTAGAAAATATATTTAAACCAAAATCAATATTTTAAATATATTTTTATTTACTTTGATCCTAGTTCCTAATATCAGAATTTTAAAGAAAGTGAAAGAAATTGTTAAAATGCCATTTAAAATAAAACATTAGTTACCTCTAAATATTCTGCTCTTAAGTGAGAAACAATGTACAATCTACAGAAACAATTTTTAAAGCATTTTAAACTAATGCTATGTGCCCCACTGGTAAATGTAAATCAACTGTAAGAAAAAGGGAAAAATAGCTGTGATTTATTTATAAAACTAGGGCTTGTTGTTTAATATTAAACACCAGAGCATTAAGTATCCACCTCAATCCAAATGTAAGCCTCTTTATTTCTGTCTCACTTTCCCATTATTAAAAAATGTTCTAGGAAAGAAAGCGGTCTCTAAACATGTTCCTAGCTAAAGAGCAGGAGAGAGGGAAAATAAAAACATGATATCAACATTTGTTTAAATACAAAGAGAGATGTTATAAAAGATTTTAAAAATTTGCCTTAGTTTAGCAAAGTTATAACAAAGGTACAGCAGAATATTTCTCTTTTCTGTTATACTTTGTATTCAAAACCAAGAAAAATGTGATTTTCCTTTCCAAGTTTAATTGTATTTCCCAGGACAGGTGAACTGATCATGTAAACCAATTAATATGTAACTAGAAATATAATAATATGTTTATTGCTAAGTAAGTTAACAAAATTGCTTATAACAAATATCAGTTATCAATCATAATATGGGCTCAAAAAAAAAGCATGTCGGGCTTCCCTTGTGGCGCAGTGGTTGAGAGTCCGCCTGCCGATGCAGGGGACACGGGTTCGTGCCCCAGTCGGGGAGGATCCCACATGCCGCGGAGCGGCTGGGCCCATGAGCCACGGCCACTGAGCCTGCGCGTCCGGAGCCTGTGCTCCGCGGCGGGAGAGGCCAAAACAGTGAGAGGCCCGCAAACAAAAAAAAAAAAAAAAAAAAAAAAAAAGCATGTCAAAAAAGCAGCACTTGGATAAATTCAAAATTTCATTTTAGTAAGCGCTGTTGCTCCTGTTCTCTCCGAGATCTTGTTTCAATTATCCCCTCTCCACAGCCCCTCTCTATAGATTCTTCAACACATTGAAGTCCAGTTTCTCCTTGACCATGCCCTTGAAGTGAGAACTACTCAATCCAGTCTCTAATATTTAATCATTTGATTCAGTACACACTTTGTAGGTTTACTTTATACATTCCGGAAACTTTCTACTACATTTTACACTGTGTTCCATCAACATCTGTAAATTCTCTATACTCATCGGCTTCCATGGTATAATACCTCCTACCCTGAGGTTTTCAGGCTCCTTTCTAGCATCCTTTTCCCACACCAGCTTTGTGTTGGCCAACTTAAAGCTCTGCCCTTGGCCTCCTGCTCTTATTGCCACTTGCTCTCCACGAGTGACTTCATCTATACACTTATGATATAAACCGGCCCTGTCTCTGATGATTCCTAAAGCCATATGTCTAGCTCAGATCTTCCCTGAGTTTCAGATTTCAATATCCAAAAACTTCCCAGTCACCCTGTAGCACAATCCGCTGGCTGATTCCCCAAATTGTTTCCTCTTGTTCCTGGGCACAGAGGCCACATTTCCCAGCCATCCCTGAAGTTAGGACTAGTCATATGAATAAGTTCTGACCAATGGAACGGGGTGAAAGTGATATATAACACTTCCAGGGCTGGACCATAAAAACTTCAAGAACAATGCTCCATGCCCTTGCCTTTTCTGCAAACTACATGTTGAAGATGGTGCAGCCACGGAGTGGAAGGAATCTCAATCCCTGAATTACTGCACAGAAGAGAGCTGTCTGCAAATCAGGGATATTCACTTTGGTTCTATGTGAGTGAGAAATAAAAACTTCTGTTATCTTATGTTAATTATTCATGCCTCAACTCAGTATGGTCCAAAGTAAATTAAGCATCTTTATCAAGGCAAATCTCATCTGCCCACCTATTTCCTATTTCAGTTAGTGGCCAGTCAACCATCTCAGGATCCAAATCAGAAACGTCTTTATCTCTTGCCTCCCCTTCATTATCCGTGTACAATCAATGAATCATTCAATCACAAGGAACTTCTATTTTCCCAATATTTCTTGAACTTGACTATTTCTCACCCTAGCTAAGATCCTTATGACTTCTCCCTGAGTGGTGTAACATCCCTCCAGTCAACCTATGTCCAGCCTTGTCTCTCTCAAATCTTTCCAACTCATAACCACAAAAATAATCTTCTTAAAATGAGCATTTTATATCAATCCTCTGCTTAAAACTTTTCACTAGTTCCCCAGTGGTTCAGGGTAAAGTCCAAGCACCTCACTCAGTCTGGCATACAAAACCTATAACAGCGTGGCCTGGACCCTCCTCACTTCCTTAGGCTCCAGTTCCCATTTCTATCCCAGGAATAGTGAGTTGCTTGTCTACAGCGTATGGCTTCATACTATGCTGAAAGGTCCCACCCTCATTCTATCAGGTGTGCTCCAGCTCACCCTTAACGCATCAAATCATGACTACCTCTCCCAGGAAGCACCTGCATGCCCCTGGCCCCACCCCATCAACAAGAGAGATGAGGGGCCTCTCTCGGGTGCTCTCACAGCATCCTAGCTTATCCCCACTATAGAGTTTGCCCCATGACCTGCATTAAGATCAGGGCTGATGTTTCACTGGCCAGCAGAGACAAGGCCATCCAGGTAGTTATAACTGAAATTCTTCCTCATGAGAGGCATCCCATCCCCACTCTAACAAACCATGTCCCACCCACTACTGCCATCTAGCAACTTAAAACACAAGAGCAGGCCTCCAAGACCTATCCAGCTACGACGACCATGTGTTTTTTTTTGTTTGTTTTGTTTTGTTTTTGTGGTATGCGGGCCTCTCACTGCTGTGGCCTCTGCCGTTGCGGAGCACAGGCTCCGGACGCGCAGGCTCAGCGGCCATGGCTCACAGGCCCAGCTGCTCCTCGGCACGTGGGATCCTCCCGGACTGGGGCACGAACCCGTGTCCCCTCCATCGGCAGGCAGACTCTCAACCACTGCGCCATCAGGGAAGCCCCGACCATGTGTTTTGATCGATTACATCTATTCTGATTCATCAGTACCTGTGCACTTAAGAAATCAATTAACTTCAAATGGGACAAATGAACCCTGTTCCTAGCTATTAACGACACTGATGCTCTCCTTTTGCAAAAGTATAAATACGCTCAAGAGTGTCTCCGTCATTCACTTTTGAAACCTCAACTGCTCCAAGTAAAAAAAACTCCACCTTTGTGCAGGAAATTACTAAGAATTTACTAAGTGAATAGTTAAAAGTATAAAACTTTCACATTTTCTTTTCCTAAGGTATAAGCAATGTATGATGAAGCTTCTTTTGGTTATAAATGAGGCACTTTGGATAGGTTAACTTCTTTGTACAAGGTCAGACAGACTGACTCTGATTACTTTGTTTGCTGGATTAATAAAATGGACAGCAGGAGAAAAACCCTATGTTATTCTTAGCTCTGTTGTGAAGCTATAGGTTCAGTTTTCATAGAGTCTATTCATTATTCTTCAAAGGTGAAAACAAACGTCAAATAAACTGGCTAGGTGAGTTCGCCTTGTTTTATCAGGCCTCCTACAGAAATAGAAAGAGTTTGAGCAAATGCTCCAGGACAGATATAAGGGGATTTGTTTTTATTTACCATGATTAAGTATTATTACTTAATAATAATTCAGTAATAATTATATATTATGTATAAATAAGATATTTAATTGAATTTATTAAATACAACTAAGCACCGGCGTTTCTGGCCCTGTACATTATCCAGAAACAGGATAAGCACAATATTTAAAAATCCAAGGATAAGTTATTTTCTGCATTAAGAACCTCTTCTTTCCACTGAGTCACCGAGAGAAATGCATTGGAATCATACGCAATTGCCCCCATGTGACCATGTATGACCTACAAATACAGGAATTTCACGTGGTTGGTTCAAACTAATGTTCTAATGGTGGGAACACAGATCCCATTTACTATCACACAGAATTTTTTTAAGGGCTTATATTATTTTTAGGAAATCCCAAAAAAATGACAGCTAAAATACAAACGGAAGAATAACAATCATTTTTGTGTGTCTGCATGTACTAAAATATACCAACATCCCTCAACAACTCACTCACATGGAATATGAAATTATTACCATTCCTTTTGGAAACAGGAAATAGTCTTTCTCAGAAATTTTATTTTCCGATTCTTCAAAGGGGTGTGGATTGTTTGGGATGAAGAGGGGGGGCAGTGAGCATAGAACCATGGGCAGAAGCAGACTTGCTCCATCACCTCCTCCCACTGTCTGCAAAGCTCTAAAGAGCACAATTACAGAATTATTATAATTACACAGCCATCTCTGACAGCTGGATGGAATTTTCAGAGAGAGAGAAAGACAGTGACTAAAAGAACATTATTAAGGAATACATCAGAATCATTACCAGTGTTTTTAGCCACAGTAGAAAAGATTAAAAAATGTAGAAGATAATTTAAAAGCTAAACACACACACACACTTAAGAACAATTGTGAAAGAGCATGTTATGAATACTAAATGTAGGTGCTATATTAAGCAAGTTAGAGGTGAAAGAACATAAAACCATTTTGATTCTACACCAAATTAATAAGTACTCTGTTTATTCCCAAGGTGTCCTCTAGATTCAGCTGATGACCCAGTTTAATGATTGCTAAGTACCCACTGAGAGTTAACAGCTATGAACATTCACAGCGAATTGATAACCCTTTGGTCATTGGTGGAGTCTTTTAATTTCTTTCCTCCTAAGCCAGTCCTAATCTGTAAAATGGGTACCCAGTGCCTCTCAGATGTGAAGACAGTTCTCACCTCTGGTTTGCTAAGACAGCATACCTCACCTTCGGGATTAGGAGAACCATGGGTAACATCATTCCACAGAGATTCAGATCCTGGGACTAGTATGAGGTCTGAGCCCCAAGAGGAGAAGCATAGCATCATTGTGAGAATGACCCACTTCTGGGGGCAACACAGAATGCTAAGGAGCCATGTCACTGTGGGTGGGTCCTAGCATCACAGGCATAGGATGGTTTTAGAAATCAATGACACAATTTCTCCTCTGAAGACCTTGGAACTGCAAGTGCATGGAAGGTAAAAATGGCTCCTCCTCAAACTGGGGAGAATGAGGTGGAAACCAAGAATTTTTTCAAACACTGAATCAGGTTAAAAAAATTACTTTGGGGGGGCTTCTCTGGCAGTCCAGTGGTTAGGACTCTAGGTTTCCACTGAAGGGGGTGCGGGATCGATCCCTGGTAGGCGTGGCCAAAATTTATTTTTAAAAGCCTCTATTTAAAAAAAAATTACTTTGGGGAATTTGCCACAAATATTTTTGAAAGATACATAACGAGGGAAATTGAGGAAGCATTAATTTCTATCATCTTATCTTTTTTCTTTCTTTTTTTTTTTTTTTTGCGGTACGCGGGCCTCTCGTTGTGGCTTTTCCCATTGCGGAGCACAGGCTCCGGACGCGCAGGCTCAGCGGCCATGGCTCACGGGCCCAGCCGCTCCGCGGCATGTGGGATCTTCCTGGGCCGGGGCACGAACCCGTGTGCCCTGCATCGGCAGGCGGACTCTCAACCACTGCGCCACCAGGGAAGCCCTATCGTCGTATCTTTTAAAGTCAACTGTGCCAGAGCAAGCTCTTAGATGGTGGGAGGGAGATGGGGGTGGGGTGGGGGAATGGTTCTGGGACTAAAAGTGAAAAGTGAAGTGTCTTTAGAGAAAAGTAACAAGTAAAACAAAAAAACACCTTTTTGGTGAACATCTTCATAATATAGAAATCAAAACACCAAGAACAGAATGAAAAAATAAAAGATATTCTTTTGAAGTAAAATACAAAGAAAAATCAGAAGAGGGTAGAAATATAAACATATAAACTTTAACTTATTTTTTGATACGCCAGTGCTTTAACTCCCTATATTTCATAAGTGACCTTTTAAGTTTCTGATCTTGATGGTTTCAGTAACTTTATCTCTGTCTATAATACCAGAGACAAAACATATATGACAAAACAGTATGAAAAATCAATGTGTTAGCAAAAAACTTGATTATTTCAGACCTATTTTCTATGGAGCCTAAGTTGAGGTACATTCTAAATCTAATACCTTCTCAGGTGAGTAGCAAGAGCTACAGTAACTGAGAAGAATTTTATTTCTTTTACTGCTATAACACCCTGTGGCAGAAATGACTTCATTCACATTCATCTGGAACTCAGGCACGGCAAATATTTGGCGCTGGGATGTACTAGCTAAAAAATCATTTTTATTCCCTAGAATGCCATTTTTAGGCTCCACATTTAGAAGGAAACACATTCTCTTGATAACCACCTGAGAAGCTATTCAGGAAGGAGTTGCTTTTTCCTCTAACCAAAGTGAGCAGGTCTAAAATGCAAAGTTGTTTATCTTTATTATTCAAAACTGTACAAGTGTGGGTTCGCATGCATACATACATTACTTAGCTCTGTCCACTGAGAAGGTTTAGAAGCAATGACGTCCCAGTAGCAATAAGCACACCCAACACCTAGATCTTGGTTTCAAATACCATTCTCAAATAAAAGAAACCAGGGCTCCTTGGAGAAATAGCTGATACTAGGAACATCTTGTAGTAACAGAAAGGAAGTACTCAATGAAAAATAAAAATAATGGAGTTGTATAGGAGCCAACGTGAAAAAACTCCCAATGGCCATAGTTGGCACAAGTTGAGCATGCAAATAAATAACATGGTACTGGATTATAACTCAAAGTATAAAATATACATTAGCCCATACTGCCATAAACAAATAAATGGTAGAGAAGAGACAAATCTTCTCTCTGGAAGAACTGCAAATAATACATAATACCCCTCTTTTAAGTGATCTTTGAGGGTGGGCTGAATCTACTGACATGCTTCTAGAGGGAAAAATAGTAACTTTATAGTGAACAAACCTGGTAAAGAGTACCTTAATCAAGTGATAAAGGTCAATGTCAACAGTGGTATCATGTGGATAACCTAAATTCCCTAACTTGTGTGAAAAGGACACTTTACAATATAGTATTCTTCTAATACTATTCTAATACTGTTCTATAGTATTCTTTCCAAAAACTCATAACCTCAGTCTAATGATGAGAAAAACATCAGGCAAACCCAGACTGGGGAACATTCTGCAGGACTTCTGGCCAGTACTTCTCAAGACTATAAAAGTCATGAAAAACAACTGGAAAGACTGAGAAAGTGTCACAGACCAGGGAAGACTAGGGAGATGTGACAACTAAGTGCAATATGGTACTCTGAACTGGATCCTGGAAAAGAAAGAGGACAAATTAATGGAAAAACCTGATAAAATCCAGATAGAGTCAGGAGTTTAATTAATATTAATGTACCTGAAAGACCTGTACACTGAAAACTATAAAACATTGATGAAACAAATTTTAAAAGGCACAAATAAATGGAAAGAAACTCCGTGTTCATGAGTTGGAAGACTTAATATTGTTAAAATGTCCATACTACCCAAAGTAATCTACAGATTCAAATCAACACCTATCAAAATATCAATGGCATTTTTTAACAGAAATTTTTAAAAATCCTAAAATTTACATGAAACCCCAAAAGACCCTGAATAGTCAAAGCAATCTTGAGAAAGAATAACAAAGCTGGAGGCATTATATTTCCTGATTTCAAAATATATTACAAAGCTACAATAATTAGAAAGGTATGATATTGGCATAAAAACAGACACATAGATCAATGGAACAGAATATAGGGCCCCAATATAAATCAACACATATACAGTCAATTGATCTTCAACACAGTTACCAAAAATATACAACAGAGAAAAGACAGACTCTTCAGTAAATGGTGGTGGGAAAACTGTGTATCTGCATGGAAGGAATAAAATTGGGATCTTATAAGGATAACAAAAGGCAACAAAAGCAAAAATAGACAAGGGGGACTACATCAAACTACAAAGTTTCTGCACAGGAAAGGAAACAATCAACAAAATGAAAAAGCAACCTAAGAAATCGGAGACAATATTTGCAAACCACACATCCGACGAGGAGTTAATACCCCAATATATAAGAAACTCCTTAACTCAACAGCAAAAAATCAAATAATCCAACTAAAAAATGGACAAAGGACTTGAACAGAAATTTCTCCAAAGAAGACATAACAAATGCCCAACAGGTATATGAAAAGATGCTTATAATCACCAACCTTCAAGGAAACGCAAATCGAAACAACGAAGTATTACCTCATACCTATTATCAAAAAAAAAAGTGGTGACAAGGATGTGGAGAAACTGGAACCCTTGAACACTGTTGGTGTGAATGTAAAATGGCGCAGCTGCTAGTGGGAAACAGTATGCAAGTTCCTCACAATAAAATAAATAGAACAACCAGATGATTCAGCAATCCCACTTTGGGGTATATATCCAAAAGAATTAAAATCAGGATATTGAAAAGATACCTGCACTACAATGGTTATTGAATCATTAATCACAATAGCCGAGATATAGAAACAACCTAAATGTCGACTGACAAATGAATGGGCAAAGAAAACATGGTATATACATACAATAGAATATTATTCAGCCCTTAAGAAGGAAATCCTACCATACGTGACAATGTGGATGAACCTAGAGGACATTATACCAAGTGAAATAAGCCAGTCACAGAAGGACAAATACTGCGTGATTCCACTTATGGGAAGAGTGGGAAATGTAGAGTTGTTCAATGGGTATAAAGTTTCCATTATACCCGGTGAATAAGCTCCAGAGATTGCTACGCAACACAGTGCTTATAGCTAAAAATCTGTATTGTTAGGAGGGTAATCTCACATTAAGTGTTCTTACTACAATTTAAAAAAAAAAAAGCTGATTAAACCCCTCCCCCCTCAAATAGTAATGTACTAATGTGTGTTTTTTAGTTTTGACAAATGTACCACAGTAATAAAAGATTGTAATATTGAGGGAAATCAAGTAGGGCGGATATGAAAACTCTTTGTACTATCTCTGCAACTATTCTATAAATCTAAAATTATTCCAAAATACAAAGTTTATTTTTTTTAAACTTCAGTATATGGCTTGCTCCTGTGGTTTTTGTTTCTTCATCAAAATGAAAACAATACAGATTAGTTCTCAGATTTCCCTCTGTGAGGGCCTCTCCTACTAACTCTTTTAGCCTATTGCTAAAATGTTTTGCAAAATCTAGACTCTAAAAACAATAAATTTATGACAATTAAATGAATCTGTGCTTTGTTTTTAGGTATGATCTGTTTTCTTGTAGTAAGTGAACTTTATTGCAATACAGAGTACACTAGCTTAACAAAGTCACAATTTAGTATCTGGATAAAGAATAAGAACGATAGTTCTGAGAACTGTATACGTAGGTTTTTCTTTGTTGTTGTTTTAATTTTCTTTTTTCTTTTTACTTTTTGACACTCATTTCTCACACCTCCCACCCCCAGCCTCTGGCAACCACCAGCCTGTTCTCTGTATCTAATAAGCTTGTTTTTTGTTTTTCATTTTTTAGAGTCCACATGTAAGAGTGATCATATGGTATCTGTCTTTCTCTGCCTGACTTATTTCACTTAGCATAATGCCCTAGAGGTCCATCCATATTGTCATAAATGGTAAGGTTTCATTTCTTCTTTATGGCAGAGTAATATGCCATTGTGTGTGTGTATGTATACATACCACATCTTCTTTATTCATTCATCCATACACGGACATTTAGGTTGCTTCCATACCTTGGCTACTGTAAATAATCCCTCAGTGAACATAGAGGTGCATATATCCTTTCTAGTTAGTGTTTTTGTTTTCCTCAGATAAATACCCAAAAGTAGAATTGCTGGTTCATATGGTAGTTCTATGTTTATTTTTGGGGGAAACTTCCATACCATTTTCCACAGTTGCTGCACCAATTTACATTTCCATTAACAGTGCACGAGGATTCCCTTTTCTCCACATCCTCGCCAGCACTTACTTGTCTTTTTTTTTTTTTTTCCCCACTCCGCATGACTTGTGGGATCTTAGTTTCCCAACCAGGAATCGAACCCAGGCCCACAGCAGTGAAAGCACCAAGTCTTAACCACGGGACTGCCAGGGAATTCCCTTTCTTGTCTTTTTTGTAATAACCATTTTAACAGGTGTGAGGTGATAACTCATGTGGATAATTTGCATTTCCCTAATGATTAATGATGTTGAGCATCTGTCCATGTACCTGTTGGCCATCTGCATATTTTCTTTGGAAAAATGTCTATTAATACCTTCTGTCCATTTTTAAATCAGATTGTTTTTCTGCTATTGAATTATATGAGTGCTTTATATATTTTGGATATTAGCCCCTTATCAGACACATGATTTGCAAATAATTCCTCCCATTTGGCAGGTTGCCTTTTCATTTTGTTAATGATTTCCTTTGCTGTGTTTTATTTTTCCCAATAAACTTTGCCATCCACGTCATCATTATTTTGAGAAGCCTGTTCTGATGTTAGATAGCTTAGGTTTCTGATAGAACACTTTTTTCAAAAAATTAAAACATGGTAATGAGGACCTTTTAAAACAATGTTCTGCAACCATATTATTCCAAGTTTGAAAAAGTTAGGACTGGACCTTTGTTCTATGATATATAATTACCATTTCTACTTTTTACTATTGCTATTTCATTTTTCTTGTTATGGCTTACTTTTTCCATGCTGAGCCTCTTTTAATAAACACAATTTTATGAAGATAACTCCTCATTACGTAAACAGTACTTACAGAAAGTAAGTAGGTATTATTTACGTTTCCCTTACACAAAAGACAAAATACAACAATGAAAAGTTAAACAAATTACCTGAAGTTATAAGAACAAATCAGAAAAGAACTGAAGTCTTTCCCTAACTTCTAGAAAAAGGTAATTGAATCACCATAGAAGACGCTTCCTATTTTAAAATGTCCATTATGTTGGACTTATTGCACTATTTTTCTTTCTTATTGTTCCTAATCTGATGGATGGTGTTAATTAATTTAGTTAAGAGACAGACAGCAAGCCTAGAGATGCCCTGTGTAGTTTCAGTTTAGACAAAGTCTAAAAATACAGTTGGAGCCTTTAGGACTAAAATTTAAAAACTTTCCAAATGTGCTCATCAACAAACCATTTATCTTTCACCAACCTGAAAGCCATGATTTAGGCAAATTAAATTTCCTAAAAACTACATGATTATGAGAAGTCACATTCAGGATGGAAAATGTTAGCTGAGTAATAAGTTTATTTTTCATAACATCCTGGCAGTAAGAAAAATGTTGCATTTTTTAAGGGAGCTAGTTTGTTTGTGGATTAGTTTTTCAGGGTCTGATTATTTAGATGATATGCTTATTTTTCTTCATTTTACTGTGCACTTCTTTGGCCCTTTATTATCTGATAATAAGTACATGATCTCTACCAGAAGGTGGTGTTTCCAAAAACAAAAGACCCAAATCATAATAACAATTCACCAATCAGAAATTGCCTTATCGAAGACTGTTAAGGTTCAAAGCTATAACTATAATCCATAAATATGCAAACCAGATGAGAGGCTAAAACATGTCAAATCTCAGGAACTTGAGTTAAAGCTTATGAGCCTGCCTCAAAGGACTCTGGGACTTCCTGGGTGGCACAGTGGTTAAGAATCCGCCTGCCAACGCAGGGGACACCGGTTCAGTCTCTGGTCTGGGAAGATCCCATACGCCACGGAGCTACTAAGCCCAGGTGCCACAACTACTGAGCCTGTGCTCTAGAGCCCGTGAGCCACTACTACTGAGCCTGAATGCCACAACTACTGATGCACCTAGAGTCCGTGCTCCGCAACAAGAGAAGCCACCTCAATGAGAAGCCCGTGCACCGCAAGGAAGAGTAGCCCCCGGTCGCCACAACTAGAGAAAACCCGTGCACAGCAGCGAAGACCCAACACAGCCAAAAATAAATAAAATTTTAAAAAAAAAGTAGAATTTAGCATTAAAAACAAAAAGGACTCTGTGCCAGGTCTTCATGCAAAACATATTTACTCTTTTTATGCATGACTGTAACAAGACTGGTAATCTGGTTTTCCATCCAAAATTATAATTAGAAATTGGTACTTATACAGCTAAATTTGGATAATCTGAAAAAATATATGGAATATCTTATTCTCTAATTCTCAATAAATAATTATTACAAGTATTCCAATGATCTACTTGAGCTACTAAACGATAAAATGGGCAATGTTAATTTTATTGCATACAATAAAGTTCAAAAACTCTATCTGCCTTTTACTTAAGAAAATTCCACTATACTGACTAAGAAGGGAAAAGAAAGGAGAAAGAAAGCTTAAATGTAAAATGCTAGTGATTTTGCCTGGCATTCTATTTAGACACTGAAGGTCTGGAAAGAGGATAAGATGGGAAACTGATATTCATTCAGTCTCAATCCCATATGCCTCTAGTAATGTGAATTTACCAAGATAACTCTAGGGTTTAAAGATACATGTTGTCATATCATATGACCTCCTCCAAATAAAAGCCAGCTGATCTATCTGGTTCTTAACAATAACCATGATCTAATTTAGCACTGATCCTGAGGGTCTTACCAATACACATCCCACCGCTAATATGATCAGATAATGGAAGTCCTTTAACATTGCCCTGGTGGCGCAGTGGTTGAGAGTACATTTGCCGATGCAGGGGACATGGGTTCGTGCCCCGGTCCGGGAGGATCCCACATGCCGTGGAGCGGCTGGGCCCATGAGCCATGGCCACTGAGCCTGCGTGTCCGGAGCCTGTGCTCCGCAACGGGAGAGGCCACAACAGTGAGAGGCCCGCGTATCGCAAAAAAAATCCAAAAAAACAATCCCAAAAAACATTGCCACATCATATGCATTACACTGGTAAGGAATGCACGTAAGCCAGAAGGGTCAATGCACAGTATCTGCAAATAATAAAAGCATTTTTGGCTCTCAATTTTTTTCTGAGTCTAATTTTAATTATATCTGACATAAAGTTTGACATAAAATTTGACAAGCTTTGACATAAAGTTTTATTTTCATTTATTTCTAGGTAATTTATAATTTCAATTTTGATTTCTTTTTGATTTAATGCCCTACAGGAAAAGAATATGTAATAGATTTTATGGGTTTCCCAACCTTTAACAAAGAAGTAAAACACACTCTTAAGTGTAATTTGAATAATGTGATTTTTCACCTTAGAGGTTTTTTTTAATTTTTAAAAATAAATTTATTTTATTTTACTTATTTATTTTTGGCTGCATTGGGTCTTTGTTGCTGCACGTGGGCTTTCTCTAGTTGTGGCGAGCAGGGGCTACTCTTCATTTCAGTGCGTGGGCTTCTCAGTGCAGTGGCTTCTCTTGTGGAGCACGGGCTCTAGGCACGTGGGCTTCAGTAGTTGTGGCACACAGGCTCAGTAGTTGTGGCTCGCAGGCTCTAGAGCGCAGGCTCAGTAGTTGTGGAGCACGGGCTTAGCTGCTCTGCGGCATGTGGGATCTTCCCGGACCAGGGCTAGAACCAATGTCCCCTGCATTGGCAGGCGGATTCTTAACCACTGTGCCATCTGGTAAGTCCCTTAGAGTTGTTTTAGAAGCTAACCCTCAGTACAACTTTCTGTATTTCAAAACCTTTGGATCACCAAAGACTCAATTATTTAATGTTAGAAGCTTGAACTGGGTATGAAAAATTTGAAATTTTACCACCTCTCAACTATTAATTTTTCTAAGCATTCAAATGTCCCACTATATATCAGAGCATCTTCAGAAATATATAAATCTACAGCTTGAACGTTAAAACAAAATTTTATAGTTGGGTTCCCTAAGGATTTACTGAGTCCAAGACTTTGATTTAATAGATTATACTTGCACTGTCCCATAAAGTAGACCAGCCACATGTGGCTATATAAATTTGAATTAAGTAAGATTAAAAATTCAGTTATTCAGTCATACTAGCCATATTTCAAGTGCTCAAAAGCCACATGTTGCTAGTGCTACCATAGTATATACAGAACATTTCCTTCATCACAGCAAGTTTTTTTGGCCCACACTGGATTAGACCAAAGGAGAGAAAGTAATTTGTTGAGGATCACAATTTGTTAGTAGCAAAGCTAAAACTAGAATTCAGATCGTTTAAATTCTACTCTTATTTGCTTTCTACTAAACCACACACTGTCCCTAAGAACTAATGAATAAAGGATTTGACCACAACAAGCAATAAGTCGAATTTAATATAAAATTGCCCTATTTCCATGTAAAGTTTAGAAAAATGAATCATGTACTTGGCCATGAAGAAAACCTAATTAATTCCAAAAATACAAAGAATAACTCCCTCAAACCTTTGAAGAACAACAAAAAATTCTCCTAAAAAATTATTGAATCAAAAATGAAATTAAAAGCTAAAATTAAAAACTACCTAGAAATTAATGAAAATACAAACTTTACATCAAAATTTATGGTATACAATTAAAATTATACTACAAAAATAGAAAGCCTTAAGAGGTTTTATCATTAAAAGAGAAAGATTGAAAATTAAGTAAGCACTCAATTTGTAAATCTAGAAACTAGTATAAAATAAAACAAGTTAAATAATGAAAAGGATAAAATTAACAAATATATATATTTCTTAAAGTAAACTTGATTAATTAAAAAATGATTAACAAGACAGATTTCTTCTAAGCCTAATTAAAAGAGAAGAGAAAAAATGAACATCTACAGAATTAGGAATAAAAAGTAGATATGTTTTTGAAGATATTAAAGAAATTATATAAAAATATTACATGTTATTTTGGACCAATAAATTTGAAAATCCAAAAGAAATGAATGCTTTCTAGCAAAATACATATTAACAAAATTGCCACAAGAAATATCACAAAATTTGAGGTGACCAATAAGCAAAAAATTTTCTTACAGATTATTAAAAACTGATGATCTGTATTAAAAGAGTAACAATGATTCAACATCTATCAATTTTAAAATGACATTAACAAATTAAAGGTAAAGAACTGTGTGATTAAATCAACAGATTAAAAAACACATTGGATAAAATTCAACAGCCATTAAGTTTAAGAACTATAAGCAAAAGGAAACTTCTAGATCAAAAACAATACAAACAGCAAGAATAATATTAAAAGTTAGAATTCTAAATGAATTCTCATCAAAATCAAGAAAGTCCTCAATCACTACCACTCACTCATATTGGTTTTGGATATTATGTTAAGTAAAGAAAATAAACTAAGTGGCATGCATCTTAGAAAAGAAAAATTATTATTATTTTCAGATAAAAAAATTGTGTAGAATAAGAGAATTCTAAAAGAATTATGATAGCAAATAAAAGAATTTAATAAAATAGATACAAGCTAAGTATACAATAACCAATAGTTTACCTTTATATTAGCAATGACCACTTAGAAATTGAAATGGAATATCCAGCTCAAAATATTGACAAACACTTGAAAATAATTAGGAATAAATATAATGCAGGAGATAAAGGAAGACCTAAATAATGACTAAGTATACCATATTCCTCGGACAAGGAGACTTCACTATTGTAAACCTATCAGTTCTTCCTAAATCAGCATATTTAATGTTTAGTCCACAAGGTTTCACACAGTACCATCTCTCACCATTTTATCATATCCACTCCAGAAATAAGATTCTTCATAAAGAGGAGAACTGTATCAGGTTTGCTCACTGCTCTACCCACAGTGCCTAATACAAAAGGAGGGGTGGGGACCTAATAAATTTTGTTAAATAAAACCTATCCCATTCATCCAATTTTAAAAATAAAAAGCTGAGGTCTAGAAGGTTAAGTGCCTTCATAGAGACCCAGAGTTGCTTCTAAGTGTACTTGGAGAAAAATGGAAGGTTTTTTAATATGGGATTTTATATTTCAAAAGCAAACTCTTCCTCATATAGCATCCCTGTAAGACTATGAGACGGGAGTGATGAGTTCCAGTATTGGCTTAGCTACTAACTAGTTTTGTGACCTGAGTCAAGCCACTTCATTTCTTTGAATTCAGGTTCTCCATCAGTAGAAGGAGGGTGCTGTATGGGTAGATGACATTAAGGAACTGTATCCTAAATTCCTTAGCCCAGCGGCCATGGCTCACCGGCCTAGCCGCTCTGTGGCATGTGGGATCCTCCCGGACCGGGGCACGAACCCGTGTCCCCTGCATCGGCAGGCGGACTCTCAACCACTGCGCCACCAGAGAAGCCCCTAAATTCCTTACTGTTAATGGAATAACACAATTGTGGTTTATAAAAGGAATCTTTAACTTTCAGAGATAATGTAAAATATTTATGGATAGGATGATATGATGTATGGGATTTGCCTTAAAATAATCTGGAGAGGGGGAAAGTGACTAGGAGTATACATGAAACACGACTGGCCATGAATGGATAACTGCCTAAGCTGGACATATGCATTTTACTCTTCTATCTTTATACATATTTGACATTTTCCCTAATAAAACATTTTTTGACTATAAAAGTGCTGATCAAAAACTGTCCCTAAACCAAAGGAGTAAAGTAAGAAATAAAGCTTTCACCAACTGGAAATGCTCAATTCAGTCACTTAATAACATTTACTCTTCAAGATTCATTACCCTTGGGCTTCCCCAGTGGCACAGTGGTTAAGAATCCACCTGCCAATGCAGGGGACACGGGTTCGAGCCCTGGTCCGGGAAGATCCCACATGCCGCGGAGCAATTAAGCCCGTGCGCCACAACTATTGAGCCTGCGCTCTAGAGGCCAAGAGCCACAACTACTGAGCCCATGTGCCACAACTACTGAGCCTGCGTGCCTAGAGCCTGTGCTCCACAACAAGAGAAGCCACCACAATGAGAAGCCTGTGCACCACAACGAAGAGTAGCCCCCGCTCGACGCAACTAGAGAAAGCCCTGTACACAGCAACGAGAACCCAACACAGCCAAAAAATAATTAATTAATTTACTTTTTTAGAAAAAGAAAAAATTCCTTTAAAAAATGCATTAAAAAAAATTCATTAGCCTTTAGCTGCAGGGTCACATTTTTTTCAGCCCTTTGGCTTCGTTCCCTGCTAAGTCATATCAGAAGCACCATTATTTATGATATTACTAGTAATGGTTTTCTAAGGAGACCTCAACTATCATTTTTAATGTTTCCTCCCCTTCTATTAAGTGGGCTCTTTAATGAGAGGGGCTCATACAAATACATACTGCTGCAGTCATACAAATACATTATTAGCCAAAGAGATAATTGAAAATATCAAACCCACTCATTGTTCATTCTCTATAAATAGAAGGAGAAAGGAGAGAGAGAGAGAGGAGACTGATTTTAATAAAAAGGACCAAACTCGCATTTCATGCATAGAAGTCTGCCTTCCAATACCAGAGGAGGTGGAGAGTATGATCAAGTTCTCACAGAGCCGCCAGGAAGCCAAGTAGCATCATGGCCTGGAACCAATCAGATGTCTAGCTCACCTTTGTTTCAGTGTCTGGCTTAAATACATCTGAGTTCCAGTGAACAGTCAAAGTTCTTAGAACTAAGCAGCTGTTCACAAATGCATCATATGCAACCCCAAGGAGGAAAATATTTCCTTTCCTTCAGAGCAAAAAACAAACCCAGACAACAATCAAAAGACAAAATCTCTTCAAGATCACTGAAAATTGAGATATTCCAAAAAGAAAAATCTATTTCATATTCTCACGTCCCTTTGGTGGGGACCTAGGCTGAGTGAGCTGACTTGCTAATGAATTTGCTATCGTTCCTTCCTGATCTTAATTTTAATCTTTTCTTTTAACCTCTATTTAGGATTCCCCTTTTCATTGATTCCCATATTTCTATAGTTATGTCTCAATGTTTCCCATTTAAGAAATACTGAAAGCTAAAATTATAAAAATCCTCGTAGAGGACATGAACTCTTTCAAAGAACTCTTCAACTGGTAGACTATAAAAAACAAAATGGGTAGATAATGGATAAAATACTTCATACATGAGATTAATGTTAATTACATGTGATTAGGCAGTGGGGACTTTAGAATTCGAGTGAGGGCTTAAAAAGGTAAGATGCGGAAGAAAGAAAATGCAAATGGTCAACCCAGTGCCTTCCAAAGCCTGAAGCTTGTACTAGTATTACACGTACCGCATGTATCATTCCAACTGCAATAGCTTCTACCCCACACAGTGAAACAATACTTTATCAAGTTTATAGAAATGTTATAAATATATTTATTTATTTTTCAGGTAGTTTTGCCTCCATCACAAAAGGCATTAATTAAATACATCCCAAAAAAACCTTGCGGCAGAATGCAAAGTACATAAAAGCAGGATACTGTGATTAAATCCCCATTTCATAATTTGCTACATAGGTAAACTGGAATAGTTAACTCTCCTGGCTTGAATCTCTTCATCTATAATAACAGGGATCGTTATATTTAACTCAGAGTTATAAGGATTAAGTGACAATAAATATCCAAATAGTACCTGGCTAATGGCATGTGCTTAATTAAGAGCTCTTAGCTCCCTTCTCGTAAAAATATTAGATTTATAATTTAGCTGTGGCTTTTAAACCTTAATCACAACTTTTAATCGTCAACAGGACCCTCCAAGTAAGAGGAATTTTCCTTATAAAATTAATATGTCAACATGTTAGTCAATAAATACTTCTAGTCTGAAAAATATTGGATGTGAATAATAAAACTAAGGAGTAGTTTTCAACATAATGTTTTCCAGACAGTCATAGATTAAAGTATTTTTGGATAGCCAAATATAGTTTCCAAGTAAAGAACAATAATAAACAGCTTATATTCCTAATAACACCCTAAATTCATAAATTTCACTAATACTATGTTGTCTTTTTTTAAAGTGTATGCTCATTTATTAAACTGCAGTACAAAAATAAATCATTCTTTGCTCTCACAAATTCTGCAAGCATTAAATGGGTCTCTAACTGGCACAGGAGGTAAAGGTCTCTCCATTGGCTCAGTGCAGTTTTTATTCACTGGAAGAAGGAGTAGAGCTTGGCTAGGTTCTTCCATGGTCCTCTATTCCATCCAGGGCAACTGGGAACAGAATAAGCTAGGGGGATCGCCCTGATGTACAGGAACCATAGGTAGAAGATATCCCAGCATATACGGAGGCTTAGCTGAATATGAGCTTACAAGGGAAAAGTAATAACGGCAGCAAGGAAACAGCAGACCCACAAGCCAAAGCGGCAGTAACTGAATGTTAGATTGGGACTTTTTTGGTCCTGCTTTTGACTGATGTTCAAATGTGACCACTATGAAATACCAGCATGTGAGACATGTTCAGAAACAGAATTTTCAGAGAAAATGGTCAAAAACAAGTTCTAAGATTTTGGGGTCCACTGACAAGATCAAGGAGCAGAGTATGGGCCATAGCAGAGGATTCTGTATAAAAGAAAAGTGGGCTGTGATCCTACCCTCTCTGCCCCAGCAACCAAAAAGAGGGGTTAACTGCATGCCTACCCCTAAATCGACATCTCACAGAGCCTGGATGACAACGGGAGAGCATTCTACCCTCCGGAGAAAAGCCAGGATGCAACTAGGGAATGGCGTGTCTGACTTCTACCTTGGAAAGCAGAAGTAATCATTCTGGGGAAATACCTACATTACTACTGCAGGCGGAACAAGAAATGTGTGGATGCTTCCCAGATGTGGGCCATGTGGGAGAAGGCCAGCATGAAGATGCTTTAATATTTTCTCAGCAAGATGCTCTGGAAGGAAGAGAGGGTCCTATCAGTGAGAATCTATGTCCCTTAAACATCTGAAAGGACCAGAGAGCATGGAGGCAGCTTGTAACATTACCAGTCACCAGCCATGTAAGAACTTTCCTGCCCTACTTCCTCACTTCCCATTCTCCTGAATTTTGACCTTGTGGTGCCAAACTGAGCTGGTGGAGGAGTGAGTGGAGAGAAAAAGCAAAAGAACACCAAGCAACCTTCCCCAAATGTAGGCAGTCTGTGCTGCCTATAGCTGGGAAACAGTAGTGAAAGGAGATGCATTGCTTTTGAATTCAAATTGAAGCAATGTCCACTAGTTTGGACTGGATCCTTTAATTCTACACTCAAGACTGAGTTTGTGAATTAAAGTGACCCACTGACAGTTTATTATCTGAGACTGAGCTCATGCAGAGGGAAAGCTTCCCTAACTGAATGAAGTTAAAGGCACCACAGGAGATAAAAAATGTTGTGTTTTGATTTCATCCCACATGTAGAACTTGTTCAATATATCGGAAACAAAACACACACACACACACACACACACACACACACACGCTTGCTTGTTACAGCTGGTCTCTTAAGACACATTCCCTAACAGAGAATAGTCACCATAAATGCTGCTTTTGAAAATGACCAAAGATAGGGACTTCCTGCTGGCCCAGTGGTTAAGAATCTGCCCTCCAATGCAGACGATGCGGGTTCAATCCCTGGTCAGGGAACTAAGATCCCACATGCCACGGGGCAACTAGGCCCGTGCGCCACAGCTAGAGAGAAGCCCACAAGGAAGAGCCCACACGCTGCAACGAAGACCCAGCGTAGCCAAAAAAAAAAAAGACCAAAGACAGCAGTACTGGAAACAATATTTAATAAGAGATAATGCTAAAAAGCCAAAAGGAAGACCTTCAGAACAAAAGAGAAGAGGATTCAGTGCCCCTCCAGAAGAATAAGGCACTGCCTGCTCTTTAAACAGTCCCAGATGGCAGTTTTTAAAGAAATGCAAAATAACAGACTAGAATAACAGAATAGAAAAAAAGCAGATACCAGTGTTGGTGATAGAATGGAAACAGTGTGAGTGCAAATGGGATAATTTTTTTGACAGCAACTCAATATGTATCAAAAACCTTAAAAAATTGATATTCTCCTACTAGGGATTTTTACTAGAAAAATCATCCAAGAAATAGGAACCTAAGTTCAAAAATATTATTAGTAGTATCAAACAATTACAAAATCAGACAAAACAAAGGAAAAAGCATCTTTCAGACATTAGATAACAGGCAGTACAGGACTGTGATCTCTGAGAAAAGGGAAGCCAGTGAGGTGGGCCTACAGTTGCTCCAGGCTAATGTCTAGAGTTTACAGGCTGCGGTGCAGGGAAGGGAATCCAGGAGAAATCCAGCTGTCTCATTTGTGCTCAGAGAGCCCAGCTAGAATATGACTTCAGATCTCAAAATAACAGAGAGGTGGCTGCTGTACAGAGAGAGAGCTCAGAAGATTTGCAAAAGGTTAGTTCAAGTTGCTGGTGGAGTACTGATGTGTGTATATTACAAGAAAAAATTATCCAAGGCCTGGTGAAGAACCGCTAGGAAGTATTAGGCAAAAAATGTCCAGAACTCACACAGGTCTGGGAATAATTCACGTTCCTCCTAACCAGAGGGAAACCATGGGGCATCAGGTAGAATCCTCAGAAAGAAACTGCATTAGTAGTGGGGCTAATTAGACTGAAACTAAAGGCTGCTCTCAACTGACCTGAAAAAGCTTAAAAGCAAATATCAAAAGAATCAATCTAAGTGACAGCTATAAGACTTGCACCACAAGAAACATCAAAGGATGTCCTTCAAGCGGAACGAAAATAACATCACATGGCAATCTGAACTGATGTAAAGGATGAGTGAAGGAAAGGGCAAATATATTGGGAAAATAGATAAAATATACAATTTATATATATAAATTATATTTGTAAAATATGCAATATTTTTCTCATTTTTCAATCTCTTTAAAAGAGAGTTGACTGTTTTGAGCAAAAATAATAAAGTATTGCAGGTTTGTAATACATGCAGAATAAAACATATGACTAAATATTAATAGCAAATAGGATAAGAGCACAGAATATAAGTTTACAGTTGTATGGTTCTTTTATTATATGTAAAGTGATATAACTTGAAGTAGACTGTGATAAATAAAAGATGTGTATTGTAAAACCTGGAAGAACCACTAAAAATATATATATATATAAGAAAATAAGTCAGGACTTCCCTGGTGGTCCAGTGGTTAAGAATCTGTCTTCCAATGCAGGGGACATGGGTTCGATCCCTGGTCGGGGAACTAAGATCCCACATGCTGCGGGGCAATTAAGCCCACTTGCTTTAGAGAGATAGAATTTTTAAAAGAGGTCAAATTGTTAAAAGAACGTAACTATCTTAAGTACTACTACTACAACTAGTTGTACTACTGCAACTAGTAATGGAGCTCTAAAATATATGAAGTAAAAAGTGATACAACTGAAAGGAGAAATATACAAATGCACAATTATAGCTAAAGATGTCAATGCTCTTCTCTCAATAACTAATAGGAAGACTTGAACAACACCATCTACCTACTTGACCTAATTGACAGTTATAGAACACTCTAGTCAACAAGAACAGAATACACATTCTTTTCAAGTGCAGATAGAAAAGTCACAAAGATAGACTATATTCTAGGCTGTAAATACATCTCAAACTTAAAAGGATGGAAACCATATAAAGTATGTCCTCTGACTTCAAGAGAATTAAACTAGAAATTAGCACAAAGTTTTGTGGAAAATCACCAAATATTTGGAAATTAAATAACATACTTTTAAATAATCAGTAGGTCATGGAAAAATATCACAAGGGAGATAAGAAAATATTCTGAAGAAAATGACAATGAAACAAACAAAATAAAAATTTGTAGAATGTCACTAATACAGTGCTTAGAGAGAAATTTATAGCATGGCCCTTAATACATGCCTAATAAATATTTGCTGAATGAGCTAACTTAATCCCCAGATCAAGCATATGAGTTAAATATTCTCATTTTACAGATGAGTATACTAAGGTGAAATAATTTGCCACACCATCAGAAAGTAACAGAACACTATTTACTAATTCCAAGTTCTGTACACTTTCCACTACATTACATTGATAGAGAAAGAACACTACTGAATAACTGTAAAAGCATCATACCATCACATACATATTGTCCACCTATCCTTTCTCCTTACCCATGGTTTGTGGTTACCGGAGTGTTGGGACCAAATGGACAAGACACCAATATGTTAAAATCGTATCTGTATCTGTATGTTTATATCTTTTTCTATACCATAATCTTTATATTTCTATATCTGTAGCTACAGATTTAATATTTGGAGTACAACTGACAGATCTAAATCACTAGATTAAATCTTGAACACAACCTCCAGCCCCAGCTGTACAAGTAGGAAGACTAGAGAGAGAGTTAGCTTATTTAAAACAGACATCATAGATAGAAGACCAAATTAACTTTATGTACTCATACATGTAAGCATACGTGAATAAGACATTGATTTGGATTTAATCTTCTAAATGCACAAAGAAATGAAAAATATTAGGGAAAAACAAACACCTAAACATTCTATTTTCCTTTGCCCCAAGAATCTCTCATTTCAATTCTCCCCACGTAAAAGGAGGAGGCCCTTGGCTGCTATGTTGCTCATATACAGCCACATTGCCCAGCAGGCGGCTGTTGCATGTTTTTAAAAAACAGCTCCCATAGCTGATCCTACACATCAACTTCCCTTCACAAGTCAATCATTTATGGCAGCTGTTTCCCAAAAATAAACATTAGGAAAGCCAGAGCAGCTCTGAATGGAGTCAACGGATTGCACATCTTACCACATTTCCATAGCTTGCCTGGGGTTCTACCATCATCACAATAATCACAGAACTCGAAGAAGCCAACTACTGTTTCGTCACATTTTCTCTCTTTGGATGCTCGGGGCAGAATTTTCAAAACTCTGTGAAAATGGGACCCATGCTGCATACTAAGAAGCTATTAAAGGATAAGACAAATAGCATCCACACCATTTGCCTGCCTTAAAAGCTTAATGTTTATTATAATCTGACATGGTAATAATTCATGGGGATGCCATGATGCACAGAAACTCAAGGCTTTACAACCATTGAAAGATTATTAAACTCAGTAAAAAGATAAAAGTAAGTAAAAAATGATACAATAAAACTGAACTTTTCAGCTCCTTGACTACCAGACACTGCAATAAAAATATATCTGAATTTTATAAATCAACATAAATCTTTGGGGCAAATAGACATAGATCACTCACTGAAACTATATAAGGAGGCTAGGCTGTATCTTACCCATAACGAATAAGAACAAGAAATGTGTCTTCAGATTTGGTGCTTGAATATGAACTTTGGATACACAGGCTGTACTAGTTACTGTACAATATAGTCTTGCTTATGCCAGTGTATTTTAAGGCAAATACTCCCTCTTTAAAGTTAAGCAATAGCGCATTGAAGAAGATAAAAATAATAGCCACTATTTATGGAGTGCTTGAGGTCTTCACTTTTCATTTTCTTCTCATTTAATCCTAACAAAAACAGGTACTAAAGATTGTGTAATTTGTAAGCGGTAGAGAAGAAATTCAAATCAGATCTCTTCCAAACTAGAGCTCATAGTCTTGACTCTTAAGCTATCCTGTATCCAAAGGAATCAAAATATACACTGTGCGTCACATATAAAGAATCCAAGAAGTGATTATCAGTTACTAAAAGAACAAAAATGCTCATTCAGAAATGACACTACCAACTTCCATGACCAAAAGAGTGGAACCAGACACAAGAACACTTTTTATGCTTAATTCTTCTCCATGTCCCTTCAGAACTCCAGAGTTCCCTATCGCTGCCCCACTAGATCCAGTCCTTTGGAAACTCATGAGCTCCAAATTGTATTAAGAAATTTATAAAGTAATTAACAGTGATGTTTTAATCATTCACAGGAATCTCCATAGGATATGTAAAATTGTGATACATGTTGGAAAATCTTTCCTACAAATGACAACTACATAATGCATACTCTCACTATGACAGCTTCCAGCCTCACTGTGTGCTAAACCATAATAAAAACAAATCATATACTAACTTGTTAAAGATGCCCAAGTTCCCCGAAAGCAAAAATGTGTTGGACACGTTTCTGCTCCACACCTAGAACCACTGTGAAATTTGATTTCAAAACTCACTAATAGCTCAGAGAAATAGACTCTATTTAAAACTCTGTTGTTTCTGTTAATGGTAACCAATCCTATTCCCTTCTCTGTCAGGCATCTCCAACTTCTCCTTCTTAATTTATCAAATAATAACAACCTGTTTATCTAGCATATGCTGTGGGTCAAGCTCTGTGATACATACTCTGTATGCATTATATCATTTATTCCTTTATATAGTCCTATAAATTAGATACTATTATATCATTCCCATTTTACAGATGAGGAAAAATGGCAACTGCCTCAAGTTACACTGCTAGTAAGTGACAAAAATTGGATTTCAACCCAGGTCTGTCTCACTACAGGATCTTTGCTCTGAACTGCTAACCTGTGAAAGCCAGACGAGACCCCTGAAATTATCTATTCTCAAATCTTCATTTTATAGATGAGGATGCTTTAACCCAAAGAGCTTAAGTGACATGTTCAAGGTCACACGTTGATTACTGGTAGAGTCAGGGCTAAAACCCAGGGCTTGCTTTTCTATCCTCCTTCTACTACCTCCTATAGCCTTTTTCTACAATTTGAAAAAAGAAATGCATTCTTTCTACACAAATAAACATTCCTATAAAGTATCAATCTGACTTACTATACAATGCTCAGGAGACCCTCTCTGATTTCTTTGAAGCCTCCAAAAGCTGCCAACTCTTATAGCTATGGCTGATTTAGGATGATGAACATTTTTTCGTTTTTTGCGGTACACGGGCCTCTCACCGTTGTGGCCTCTCCCATTGCGGAGCACGGCTCCAGACGCGCAGGCTCAGCAGCCATGGCTCACGAGCCCAGCCGCTCCGCAGCATGTGGGATCTTCCCAGACCAGGGCTCGAACCCGTGTCCCCTGCATTGGCAGGCGGATTCTTAACCACTGCGTCACCAGGGAAGTCCCTGATGATCATTCTTTAATACACGCAAACTCGGTTCTCAAACTTGGTTACATGTTGTAATCACCTAGGATTGCTTTTAAAATGCCCAATTCCCAGGCTATATCTCAGATTAATTAAATTGGGATCATTAAGGGGGGGCACCGAGGTATCACCATTTTTAAAAATTCCCAGGTGCTTCCAATATGCAACCACGTTTGAGAACCAGGTTATAATAACAATTGAAAGTTTAAAATAATGTTTTGGGAGATCATAGATCAAAAAAGCTAAACTAACATAATCTCTAACATTGTTATAAACTATATTAATCCACCTTCCTCAAAAAATGAGTAGAGAAAAATCTAAGAAATTTCAAAAAACAAAAAACTCTCATCATAGAACATCAGCCTCAGTTACTTAAATTCCTTCTAACTGATAATTCAGAGAAACACGCAGAAATCCTTAAACACACACATTAAAAGAGTAACCTGAGGGCTCCCCTGGTGGCGCAGTGGTTGAGAGTCCGCCTGCCGACGCAGGGGACGCGGGTTCGTGCCGCCGTCCGGGAAGATCCCACATGCCGCAGAGCGGCTAGGCCTGTGAGCCATGGCCACTGAGCCTGCGCGTCCGGAGCCTGTGCTCCGCAACGGGAGAGTTCACAACAGTGAGAGGCCTGCGTACCGCAAAAAAAAAAAAAAAAAAGAGTAACCTGAGCTACCAGCCAAAATGAGCTCATAATCATAGACACACATTCATTGTTGTTTCCATACACACATCAGGAAGCACCAATCAGGAATGTAAAGAACCACACTCATAAATCAACTGATTACAGTCCTTTTTCCAAAGCTAATTCCAAGAGGCTTCTTCCTTGATCTAAGTCATTAGTAAATGAAAACTGTTTGCATTTCACAAGCATGTTTAAACATCACAGGTTTTGTATTCCATAATAGAAGAAAATGTGATTGATTACTCATGGGGTCACGTGACTAATCAAGAGAGGATTTTAATCACTGTGAATAAGAAAATAATAGAATTAACATAAAATTAATGAACTTAATTGTACTTTCTAGTTATAAAAACTGAGTTATAATAAATATTTGTATTTCTTACTTTTATCAGAGTATAATTAACCCATTCTTTTTTACCTTCCTCAGTTTTCTATTCCTCCATGGAAAATTATGCTTTGACCCTGATATTACCTATTTTTAGTCCCAACTACACAGTAAACTGGCAAGGCTAAATATTTTCAGTATTTCCTTTATTAGAATTTGATTGAAATAAGAAATACATATCAAAATATTTATTTTTGTAACAATTATATCTGCACTCAAAGCAATTTGACAAGATTTTTCTTAATACTTCAAGAATAACTATTCTGACCCAGGCATAATTCAGAAGAAAACATGTCTACTTACCGGTATCATCCAGTTAGCCAGGTCACCATATTTGGAAACCTGCATGGCTCCTAGCATTGTTAGATTGACATGTCCCCTGAGAAAGATAAAGAAGAAATATAAAGCAAACTTCACAAGCTTTACGTCCCTTTTGCTTGAGATTGCCAGCCATGAAAATAATAATTCTAACCTCCCCCCCACCAAAGTACATTTGCTCTCCTCCACTCAACACCTGATTTCCAAATAGATTGGCTCAAGCTAATGTAGAGAAATAACCATTAAGAGTTCTTTTTAAAAAATTATAGCCTATACTGTCTCCAAAAACAAATTAAAAACAGGTGTACACAGTGAGTTTGTTTCCTTCAGTGAGGGAGAATATGGCTAGATTTGAAAGCAAACACTAGCTAGAAAATGAAAACACAGTTTGTAGAAAATGTTAGGATCCTCAGAGCCTTAAAAGTGTTTACTTCAGTTTAGTTGGCACAGATATATATTCCATTTTGAGGGTTCCTTTGATAATAGCGGGCTGGAAGTTCCAACTGCCAACATTCAATGTGAATAATTTCACATCTTGGTGCAGCCAAACAAGCCCATGATCATTTTCTGGCTGGGAGAGGTGTCTATGTTTCAGAGTCTTGCTAACAGACTCAGAGAATGACTCAGCTCATTAAACGTCATGTGAAACATGAGGGGCTCCGTTATTACATACCCTCTAATCATCGCAAATGATTCATCGCTGGAGAAATAAGAGGCTCCTGGAAGAACAGTAACTGTTTCCTTGCCTACACAGACACACACACACAAACACACACACACGGGAGAAAAAGAGGAAAGAAAAGGCTATTAGATTTCTAAGAGTGGAAGTCATGGTGGAGACAGAGGTCTATACCTTCTCTGTTTCCTACAGAACTAAGGGTCCCTTAACCAAAATGTGGCAGCAACAGGGGTATGGGAGATACAGTGGGAACTGTTCACCTATGAAGAAGAGCATCTTGTCACTAACATTGTTCACATTTGCCCTTGCATGGTGATAATAAAAAGCACCCCAACTTTTAATTTTATTATTGTTTTGAAATTCTCTACAGACAATGCACCCCTCTACTGCCTATTATTACATAAGCATCCCCGCCTCTCACCAGACTCAGTCCCTTCACAAGCCCCTGTTAAATGCTAATAGGAGTGAGGAGGAAAGGAGTTGCTGGGATGCACCTGTCAAAACCCATGCTACTGTAAGTCACTAGAGCAAGGATATTGTGGAACAGACATGAAGGAATACAACTTGAAGGGAGTGACACAGGAGATGCTCCTCAGATATTTCTTAAAATTCAATAAATAACCTAGAAAGAAAGGTCCCACCTAATTCCTTAACATCACTGGGACTGAATCTCTTCTTCCATCTCTCTCTCTCTCTGCTTCATTTTTCTTCCCTTGCTCCTATGTTTCTATTAAAACCAAAGAAGGTCCTCTTGGAAGGACCTCTCACAAAACTTACATCTCATAATAAAAGTCCAGAACTGGAAAAGTTCTTCCAGGTCATCCAGTCCCCACACAACCTATAATATCACCTGACTCAAACTTGAGCTGCTTTTTTCATGTGACCTGTCTGTGCAGGAGCTTTAGGAGCCTAGGAGAAGCTTCTGGTCTCAGTAGAAAAGTGCTCACGTGCCACTTTGCCAAAGGTAAGTCAACTGTCTGATAACACCTCATGCCATGGCCCCAGTGTGACAGGGCAGACAAAAAGAAGGGGAAGAAAAGCGATTCCAAGATTAGAACAGAGAGAAGCTCTTGGACACAACAGGACCAGACCGATCTGATCGTGCTCAGCTGTGCAACAACAGCTATAACCTCAACTTCTCAAGTCTTCCCTGAGAGCTAACTTCTCCACCAGTATCCTGCTCCATTTGAGCTCAACTGTAAAGCAAGGGTAAGACTATTTATATCATGCTGAATTATTTATTGGCCAAAAAAGTTTGATTCTAAACAAAGGAAACATTTTCACATCTTTTAAAGGACCACAAAGCTGAAAAGCTTTGGAAAATACTTTCTGGTGCGGTTAGTAGGGGCTGGCTTTTAGACAGCACATGATATTTGAAGAATTAAATGAAATGGTACATGTGAAGTCTTTAACTCTAGTACCTGGCATAGAGAAAGGACTCTGTAAACATTACTTTTATTATTGTCATTGCTATTATTCCTCACTGCAAACCTGCTTGTGGAAAAGACAGTGCCATCACCCCTTTAGGGATAAATGCTACAGGGGCAAGCAATTCACTTTTATGGTGGGGTTATACACCAGCCCGTGAATTCCAGGTTTCAGGACAAGTGTAATACAACTAAACCTTATCCTAACACAACTTTCACGTCCAGCAAATACAGTTCCTCACCAATCCTGTGAGGTGGAGAGGCAAGGAAGAACTTGCAGGCTGAAAATGCAGAGAAACACAAAATTCTCCATTCTTTGTTCTCTATGTGATAAATCACAATGACTTCCAAAAGGCCGTCTCAACCAGCTGGTAGTACATAGAAGGCATTATTTACCACTTTATAGGAAACTTTGAGATCAATGCAGAGAGCTTCAGCTCTCCCCATGTGATTTATGAAGGATGGCTTTATAAAAGAGCCCAGAAAAGAATTCTTATGAAACAAAGTTATTCTCAGGCCCCTGCTAACACATTCTGGCATCTTATAAATACATTCTTTGGAAGCAAAGTTAATTTTCATCATTTTTAATACCCAAAATCTAAACAAAAAAAGGTATGCTAAAGTTGAATCCATGCTTTTCAAATGCAACATCCAAATTTAGTCAAGAAACAATTATAATCAATAACACAATCAATATCTTAAAGAAAAGGGTCTTTCTTATTTGATTTTTCCTAATTGATTTCTGTCTCCTCCAAATTTGCTCTGTGTATGTCTCTATCCTCTAATGATATTCAGGCAATAGAGTCATTCAATTTCATAGTTTTGAGTCCTTTGGCTCATGATGTAACATGTCATTCACTCAATTATCAAGTAAATGTCTACTCTGTGCCTTGAAGAATGTTACACACAAAATGCAGATGCCCTAAACGAATGGTTCTCAAACTTTAACAGCCATCAGAATCACATGGAGGGCTTATAAAAATGCAGACTGCTGAGCTCAACTCCCTAGAGTCTGAGAATTTCCATCGCTAACAAGTCCCCAGTGATGGGGATGCTAATGCTGTGGCTCTGGGGACCACACTTTGAGAACCACTGCCCCAAGAAAAAGGAACATCATACCCAGCAAGAGAGATGAATATACACAAATAATTACAAGGCAAAATGTGGTATGCTTATGAGACACTAGATGTGTTGTGGGTTCGAAGGAGGAGCACTTCTGAGCCACAGAAGGATCTGGAGAGGACAAATGAACTGGGATTTCAAGGATAGGTATAATGCATTTCAATAGGACATTACCAATAAAGAGATGGGGATAAAAAAGGAAGGGATAGAACAAAACAAAAAATGAAAGGCACAGCAAGAGCAAAGTCATGGAGGAAGGAAAGCACGAGTCATGGTCAGAAAAGATCCAGCAGTTCAGTATGGGTGGACTCAGAAGACCTTGTAGGGCGTAGAGAAAGATAAATTTGAAAAGGTCAGTCACAACCATTAGATAGATCTTGAATGCCATACTATTTGAACTTTAATGTTCAGGCCTGTGATTCTTCAGATGTGGCACACAGACCTCTAGAGCAGGCACTACTGATGCTGGGAGCTGGATAAATGTTCTGGTTATTGTAGGACATTTAACAGCATCCCTGGCCTCTACCCACTAAACGCCAGTAACACTGGCAATCAAAACTATCTCCAGACATGGTCAAATGTCCCCAGGGGAGAGGAATCACCCCTCTTTCCCACAGAAAACCATTGCTCTAGAGGTACATGGCAGGAACCACGGATATTCAAAAGCTGTGAGATTAACACGGTGGTTCTTTCTAAGTAGTTTTAATCAAAAGGAAGTCATTTAAAACATTATTTTGATATTAAAGAAAATAATATTAAGAAATAGGAAAGAATGCAAAATGCACATTAATATGAAAGCTAACGTGAGATTTATTAGAAATTTCACAATTCCATTGGGATACTGCAAATCTTCCTGGGACCTTGGAAATGTTCTAAGCACTGCCTTATGCACCTCTGTAAAACTCAGGTTATCAGTGGATAGAGCTCAACGTGCAGAAAAGGCCAGGGGCCAGGAGCAGGAGACCCTGTGTTAGTCCAGTCCCTAGCAACGTGATCTTGAGAACATCACGTCACTTTTCTGGGCTTGATTTCCCAATCTGTACAACAAGTTTTCACTTGAGGTTCAAATGATTTAATATATTTGAAAAAAGTATGCTGTAAACTATGTAGTACTATACAAGTGGTCATTCATTGTTATATAACCATATGAAATTATTATTTAGAAAAAGGGATCCTTAGAAATAGCTGTATTATTATTTTAAAATTTTAATACACTGATTATGCCCAGAAACATAACTCTTTATATTCCTTCCAAGGGATTTCTATAGAAATCGTATCAAATTAACACAAACAATGGGCTGATCTTCCTGGTAATTTCCAAACTTGGGGAATTGCGGAACCACCAATTTATATTCTGGGTTCTCAAGTTCAAAGTATTTCCTCCCTAACTTAGTTCCAAAGTCAAAAGCATCATAAATTCCAAACAGGACTTTGATGAAAATGATAGGATATTATTAAACTATTCTGCAGCCTGGCTTCCCCAAAGCAATGAATTCTTGTTTTACAAAGTAGTTTACGATTATACGTGATATCTCAGAAGTTGACATCTAAAACTGGTGGCTTCATCAGGATAGAGCTAAAGCTCAGTGGAATCAGAAACGCCTGCTGTCCAATGATGTCACTGAAAAGATTAACTACTTTTCCAAAGAAAGTGGGTTTTATGAGCTCAAGCCTGATATTTGGAAAATGGAGTTATTCATTTTGCAAATAACTCACTAACATTAATTAATTAAACCAAGCAGCAAATATTTTCACAGATCAACGAGCTATTGCTAAAGGGTACAGTACAATTAAATTACAGCCTTGGTTAAATGTCATTGCTTTACCACAGTGGGCCTTTCAGAGTTGAGTCGTGTTAACTAACTCAACTATTCAACCAGAAGCTGTTTTACTTTCAAAAATCCTAAGCATCAAACATCAGTTCTACTTGGCAGCTGGCCTTTATGTTCAGCTCTTACTTCTCTTCTGAAATTTACACACACCTGTTTCTGAACATGAAGTAACAATAATACTTTTGCGGGGGTAGAGTGAACAGGAGTAGAAGAACAGTAAAGAAAAACATGCTAGAATATAAAAATTAGCTTCTTATGGACAGCCCCATTCTAAGGATAATCTTTAGCCCTAACATGGTGGCAGTGCTGCCTCAAGCATGGGCAAAAGGTCTGACCTGTTTTTCCTCCTCTAGGCTGCTGCTACATGTGACCCTATGTCCCAGTCAAATAAAAGGCTAATAATAAAAGGCAAAGCATATGAATGCAGGAATAAAGGAGAAGACAGGCTAGAGTCTCCAGTACAAAGAAACTCTGTATTTATTACTTACATCACTGGGTTGCACTGAGTGGCAGAGTACATCCTTAAGCACCCTTGAACCTTTGAAGGATGCTCTCCTAACTCTGATGTCGACTAGAGGACAGAAATTATCAACCACAACAAAAACCTCAGTGCACCAGATCTTGGTTTTGGCCACTACGGATCCACTCCCCACCTTCTCATCATGAGAAAGCAGACCTATTTCAACCTGGGATTGGCCAATGGGAGGCACAAGCAGGAGACCCAGCAGAAAAGACCTCCATTCTCACCCTCACCCAGGTTTCTGCAAGATGGTCGTGTTCCTCTACAAAGACCCTGCTTCCTGTTAGGTGGCCCTCTCCCACAGCTGCCCCTTAAGGCCTAGGAGTGATAAGGACTCCCTGTGGTGCTTCAGCATCCTTTCTGGTTTCCCTTAATCTTGTCTGCACCCTTGTAAACTGTCCCTTCCTTTAATTCTCCTCGTTACCCCACCTGAGAGTGCTCTCAGGACACTGACTGATTGACCCACCAAAGCTCCTACCATTATATGTAGCCCCTCCTGCAATTTCTCCTTTATCTTACTCTGCCCTAAATAGGGGAGACCTCTGACAGGCAATCCAGACCAAGAGGGCACTAGGAAGGCTTCTCTCTCGCTTCCTCCATGAAAAATACAGTGGCATACTCTCCAGGAAAAGACAAAGAAACAAGCCCAACTCTTTGCTATTACTTGGCAGAGAACTAAATTAATAGCAAAGGAGAAGGCTGGAAAAACATGTAATGAGTGAGTTTACCTGCATTGATTAGATCTGCATCAACTTCATTTTTTAATGGGTAAGGACCCTGTCAAATAAAGCACATGTTCAATTAGGAAAAGAAGCTTCTCACTGAATCACACACTAAAACTGAAATAGAAGTAACTTTGCTTAAAACCCTAGGAAATCATCAAAAGACTTGAGGTGAACCTTTTCAAAATAATCCCAGTGTTTTCGTGGCTCTGTTTTCCACGTTGATTTGTCTTTTCTATGCTAAAAACTGTGCTTGGGTAAGTGAAAAATATTTTCTTAAAACTACCAAAGTCTGAAAGAAATGTTAAGCTGTTGGAAACACAGGTCAATAAAAAAGTAATTATTTAGTACCTACTATGCAGCCGATGTTATTCAGAAATCCTCCTGGTAGTATATCAATGAATACAAACTAAATGGCTGCCTTATTTGGCTATAAGGGTCTGGAGAAGCAGTTTCAGCTTTTTGGTATGTAGCACCTAAAGGCTCGGATTTGGAGTTCTAACCTTATCTCTCAGTCCATCTAAGTTTTGATACCTTTATTTTCTTTTTGCCTGGTAATTCTCACTAAGTTTTTGATTTTTAATTTTCTATGTATTCTTATAAACCATCTCTAATTACCTGGAGTAGTTTCATAACATAACATTTATTAAACGAAAAGGGAGGAAATGGAAAAAGGGAAAAGAAAAGGTCTAAATTAGAGCCAAGAATGAGGAAATATTGGCTGTGAAATTTTAACATACTTTCAAAAAAAGGGACCAAAAATTTATTCTTTGAATAAATTGAAATGGCAACTAATGTTTTAGACCTGTGTAAATTTTTCTTTAAACAGTGACCATGGGTAATTCATATTGACTTATTTCCCTTGTCTTCAAAATGAGGGAATTGGTCACTCTAGATAATCTTTAAGGTACCTTAAAAATTTAAGTCTTTGACTGCAATATGAATCTGCTTTTATCCAGACTCACATCATTTTTGTGTTTCTGAAAGTGATCACAATTATTGCCTCAACCAGTATCAACTACACTCTCATGACCATTATTTATATTTTAAATACTGGATATACATGTTCCATATGTACAATTTGTACTGCATTAACAGTTAAGAGCTACTGAAAAACAATAAAAGATTAGGAATATTATAAATTGTCAGACTATAAGTAATCTCTGCCATAATTAATAAGCAAATAAAAAATGTTACCCAGGAAGCTTAAGTATTTCTTAATTTTATTATAATATTGAATAAAGAGAATGGCCAAATTCTATGAGAATATTGAGCCCATCTGGAAGGTTAATCTTGAGGAAGGGAAAATTCTACCCTTTTGAACAACTTGGCCTCAAAACGAGTATTACATGAGGAGAAGTTCTTGAATTAATCAACTGTCAAAAAATGTCCTGTCCTAAAGTAGAAATGTTACTCTTCAGTTTCTCATGCTGAGACTTACTGATTTTTATTTAATGTAGAATTGTTAATGACCTTCATTATCTTGTTCAATCACACAAAGGTTAAAAGTAACTACCTAAATAGGATGGTGTGAGATCTCTGAAGCAGATGCAATAGGGGAGATGGAAGCTCATACAGGGACAAAGGAGGAGCAGTCGGAAAGCTCATAGTCAGGAAACCACCATCTACTCCAAAAAACACAACACGACGTGCTCACAAGTACCACCATGTTATGGGAAAAGTTAAATATTTTATTATGAGGATAAAAAGAAAGAAAAACAAGATTGGGAACTTTAAGGTAACAACTCTCAGTTATAAGAAGATTTCACTATATAAAATACCTCATTCTCCATCAAGATTGAATAAATAAAACTTCAATTTCTATCTTACCAAACCCAGGACTCCATTTTCACTTTGCAGATGGACAGTCATACCGGGGCTGATAAAGTTACTGGCCAGAAGCGGTATTCCTATGCCCAAATTAGCTGGAAAAAAAGAGGTTAAGGTCCAGCATATAAAAGATAGATTATGTCATAAATCTTCTACATGAATAAATCTGAACATAGGCCTTCTTTAAAGGTACTTACTCTGAATGTAATCACTGAATACATTCTCCCACCACCCTCTAGGTATTATTTTGTAATTTTTTCAAAAAGAAAATCTCTTAATCACAGCCTTCCCCATAAAGATATCAAAGTAGTGGCTTCAGAAAACTAGCCAAGAGGTCATTTTTATTGTAAGACATAGTTAGCAAATTTGGACTGTATTATGATTTATTATGACTGATGTCTGATATAACATGGCCTGACCTTTGTTTAAAAGCATTTTTCACTATTCAAAACTGCAACTGAAAATAAAGATGATTAAAATATTCTAAAACGGGCTACCATTTTTGAATTTTAAAAAAAGTTTTATGACAACACCAAAATGTCTGCCTAAATTGTATAGATTCCTTTGGATCACTGTGATAACATCCATTGGTAACTGAACCTTCCTTAAGACATAAACAGGATGGTGGGGATGTTTAAGCTTCAGTGAACACATTTGAGACCATATAAAAACAAAAGCTGTGTTACAGCATCAAAGAGCTAACTGGTTGGGATTAGCAAACTATTATATATAGAATGGATAAACAACAAGGTCCTACCATATAGCACAGGGAACTATATTCAATATCCTGTGACAAACAATAATGAAAAAGAATCTGAAAAAGAATCTACGTATGCATAACTGAGTCACTTTGCTGTACAGCAGAAGTTAAACACAACATTGTAAATCAACTACACTTCAATAAAATTTTTTCTTATGAGGGTATTAAATCTTCTTCCTTAGGTGATCAAAGTTCTGACTTGTATGCAGTGGTGTGGATTCGACCTTGCCTCTCAATTCAAGCAGGCTGACCAGATCAGAAATACTAACACTGTCTGTGGGAATTCCCTGGTGGTCCAGTGGTTAGGACTCGGCACTTTCACTGCTGTGGGCCTGGGTTTGATCCCTGGTTGGGGAACTAAGATCCTGTAAGCTGTGCACTTTGGCCAAAAAAAAAAAACAAACAAAAACTGACGCTGTCTGGAATTGCTGTCCACTACCACTGCAAACCACAGACTTTGACAGAATTAGTGCAAAGAATGATGGCACTCTGATGAGATTCTAATAACAGTGAGTGCTTTGTGAATGAAGTCCAGAAAAGATAAAGCTTGTATATGCTGCCATATTATAGACTACAAAGGCTAGCAGGACAACTCAATGTGCCAGGTCACCTCTTGTGAATACAGTAAGTCTATGAAGCTATGATGATAGCTTCTTGGTTCACCTCTTACCAAATCACAATCTAGTGTAGACTTATTTGTACTTCATTTCTCACAGTGATGCATGGAACACACTGAGGTATTAATTCCATTATAATTATAAGCAGGCATTTTCAGGTAAGGGCAACCCAAATTACAAGTTTTATACCCCCCCTCTTTCATCATATGCTATAATTTTCTCAGTTCTTTAGTATTTTTTAGTAAGTCAAATACCAGGGAGAAAAAAGCCTATGTAATTTGGGTTGAAAAAGAGTAGGTGCTATGGAAAGACCATTTATATGAACTGACTTGCAAATATTTTTCATAGGCAATACAATGACAGTGAATAAAGGATACCTAGAATCCATTATATCTAAAAATCAGCGTTATCATAGAGTCAGTGTTAAAATATCAATGATAAACCAACTGACTGGACGTAAGAAGAAAACCCAGAGACTAGCTTTCACCTGTTCAGTTCACTTGGTTGACTCTATATCTTGCTGATACTGGAGGTGGAAGAGGAAGCACTATTATACTCTCTTCCCCTATGTGAATTCCCACCATAACCCAATGTATAAACTGAAAGATAAAGAAAAATGAAGTGGCGGAGGTAAAAAGTAAGTAAAAAAACAGTTCTCCTGTCAATATCAGTCTGAAAGAAGATTTTTATGGACTAGGGGAAGCTCAGAGAATGGAGACACATGTCATGTTTCTACTACTTCCTGTCCCAGGCCTTTAAGTATGGCTTTACTGGATTCACCATTCAACAAATATTTATCTTATCATACACTATTTGAATTTATACGTATTATTTGTATTATATAGTTCAACAGTTGATGTCTTGAAAATCAACAAAATGGTGAATAGACTCACTGTTATTTAAACACATTCAAAATCCAAACGCTAATTGCACTAAACCATTTTCACCTACCTCTTTTTTGACAAAGTATTCAATATATACAGCAGAATTTGAATCATTCATTGAATACCCTTACAAAACATCAGACATAAAAGGGTACATTCACAGAATCTTTGTCAGGGGAAACAAGAGGTTGTTAAGAAGTTGGACCTTACGTTTCAATGAGTATGTAAATGTCAGAACACAGAGAAAGTAAATAGCACTGGTTATAAGCAGTACTTCTGAGATTTGAAACCCTCACCTTGGGTAATCTCTTCTCCCAATTACCCTTAGCCACATGCCAAATTATACTGAAATTCCTTATATATTAGAGAACAGCTAAGGACATTTTCAGTCACCATTTTGTTTCAAGAAGGCAAAAGGATTATAATTCTAATTTCATTTATCTTGATACCTTTAGGTTAGATGCCACATCTGTAAAAATTGATCAATTGCTTTAGAAGTTACAATGGACTAGAAAGGAATCACTATGCAGGAGGCCTAGTAACCTGATGAATATGTAAAAAGTGAGGGCTACGTCTTTGCCCAGCCCAGGGGGCAAGGAATAAAGGATACCATACATGCCATCCTCAAATTCAAGAGCTGCCCGCTTGATGATACGTTCCCTTACATTATCTCCAGGTTTACCAGATGTGGTTTTTACATCTTCCTCTTTCCGGATTGATAAACGCTTTAAAATAAACAGAAATAAATTATTCATGGTTGAGGTATACTTTGTATTTTAACACTAATGAAATACAAAACTCTCTCCCATTACTACTATAAGGCAAATCTGCAATATAATGTAGAGAATTTTTAAATTTAAAAAGAATACTATGGATAAAATTTGATGACAGAAATAATTCTTTAAAATGTAAGTGAAAAGACTTCCCCGGTGGTCCAGTGGCTAAGACTGCGCTTCCAATGCTGGGGGCCTGGGTGCAATCCCTGGTCAGGGAACTAGATCCCACATGCTGCAACTAAGACCCACTGCAGCCAAATAAGTAAATTTAAAAAATAAACAAAACAAACAAATAAATTAATTAATTAAATAAAAAGTAAGTGAAAGAGGTCAGATGTTTGAAGAGGAAGATATAATTGTTCTGTCTCCTTGAAGCAAATAATTCCTCTGTTACTGTCACACTGAGTGCCACTACTGTTACTCTAAGGCTCCTGCAACTGAACTCTCCTCAGGTGCTCTGGGATGGAGCCAGAATAAAGAAAAGGAAATAGACCTTGGGACTTTATTTCTGCAGGGCTGTGAGAATGTGTTTACCAGGTATTGCTGCTGCCAACTGCCTATTTCCACATGCAGAGTCTAGACTGGTTTTGCTATAACTGAATCATAGAAATATCCAGAAACCAGCCAGAAAACTATTTCTGTTACTAAATCTCCTTGATACAGACTCTGGTTTCTGTTTGCAAATGTCCCATTTTTGATCCCTGGCCCCTGACATTAGTTTTAGATTGTAGAATGCCTTTCTGTTTGATGTCCGCGGGTAGAGGGTATCTCTGAATCCACGGTATCTCTTACTGCATGTCTATTCTGTTGCCGATCCCTAGACACTTCTGAATCTTGATATCAATTCTGGTCCAGCTGGTCTTCATGCTCTCAGTAGCCTTAGAGTACCTCCAATGCTCCCGGTACCCACTCCTTGCCATGATCTCATACCCACCAGCTGCCCAGAGCCCAACACTCATGGGAAGTGATGTTCTGTCTGGACTCTATAATGTGCAAAGACTTCAAGATAGATAGACAGTTCTGAACACTCAAACACTAAGAGTCCAGCAGGGGTAAAGCCACCAAAGACCTGATTATCCTCCTCTACCCATTAGGACAGCCAGCCAAAACTATGCATCATAAATTAGGACAGTTACAAAAGCCTAGAAGACACAGCCTAGAGAAGCATGTAATTTGATGATATACACAAGGAACTGTTGAACTGGACAATTACATAGACAATCATGTCCCCTCAAGATAGACACATGAGAAGCTCCTATTAAGATTCAGAGCAAGACTTCCTGTTCAGCTCTAATTCCTTATCATCTAGAATAGCCCCAGGGACACATCTCTGACAGTCAGATCCATTATTACTGACAGACAAGCTAAGTCAATTACCTCAATTCTTTTCTCATATTTTTCTCCCTTTATAAGGCGATGTACATAAATCTTAGGAATATGAATGTCTTCTGGGGCAAATGATCCAATATCCACAATTTCTTCAACCTAGGCAAAAAGAAAAAAAAATTTAATTATATAGTGAGAGCTTAAACTGAACATTTTTTATTAAAAAAAGATGAAGTATATGCATCCTTACAACCAACTTAGGCTGGATGTACAATGTAAGTATACATATACACACACACATGCATGCACAAATATACATATAAATCAGAGAGAGAGAAAGAATAAATACATATGCAAACATACAAACTTCTAGATCCACAAAAATAGAAGAAATTCAAATACATGTGGCTGAACATAAAATACAAAACATAAAGCTCTAAAACTTTGCTTAAAACAGCCTCAGTTACAAATTTGTCAAATGGTTTGTCAGTACAGCTGCTTGAACTTCCACAAATTGCAGCTCAACTGTGCAAAATCTGAAAGCACATCCCTTAAACCCAGATTTTCAAAATTAATGGGAAATTTATCATATCAAAGACAAAAATCTGTAACAACATCTGCTTGGTCAATTGCTTTTTAAATATAGATACAAATGCTGTGTGTAACCATTTTTATTTATTCCTGTAATTAGCTTCCTAGGATCGTGATAGAACTGCAATTGCTGAAATAATTTTACTTTAAGATTGATCATTAACTTCAATATGGAAATTTGAAAAAGGAATTATTAACTAATAACTGGAAATTCTAAAAATCAGAATTAAAGTTATTCACAGAGCAAAAGGGAATTTTATAGCAATACTGAATGCCCCAAGCTAGTCTGCTATTTTAGAATTCATTTTTAAAGAAGATAAATCATTTTTTTACATCAACATAAAAAAAACCACCTCAGAATAACAAGGATCAAGAAAAACTACAGTCAACATCGTTGAGATCAAAAAATTATATTTCTGGGGACTTCCCTGGTGGTCCAGTGGTTAAGAATCTGTTTTCCAGGGCTTCCCTGGTGGCGCAGTGGTTGAGAGTCCGCCTGCCGATGCAGGCGCCATGGGTTCGTGTCCCAGTCCGGGAAGATCCCACATGCCGCGGAGCGGCTGGGCCCGTGAGCCATGGCAGCTGAGCCTGCGTGTCTGGAGCCTGTGCTCCACAACGGGAGAGGCCACAACAGTGAGAGGCCCGCGTACCGCAAAAAAAAAAAAAGAATCTGCTTTCCAATGCAGGGGATGCAGGTTCAATCTCTATTCGGGGAACTAAGATCCCAACATGCCGTGGGGCAAGTAAGCCCATGTGCCATAACTACTGAGCCCATGCTCTGTGGAACCCACATGACACAACTAGAGAGAAGCCCATGTGCCGCAACTAAGACCCAATGCAGCCAAATTAATTAATTAAAAATACTTTTTTAAATTAAAAACAAAATTATCTTTCTGGTGCCAAGAAAAATATCGTCTTGAAGACTGAGAGTGCTCAGCTTAATAGATGTCATACCCAAAGCAAAGAACTATCTGCAAACGAACTGACTTGTACAAGGAGAGTTGTATTATACTGTCTCCTTAAACTAGTAACTGAACTCTCCAGAAGTTTTTGAGGTTAAGCACCCCCTTCCTTTCTGCTATTCTACCATGTATGCCCACACCACACTCCCTCCATAATGAAAGAATAACAGGGATTAACAAGAGTCATTTTCATTATTGTGCACTACTTCTAAATAGCTGAAGAAGAATAAGACATAATGGATAAAAGCTATCTTCTCTGATAAACAGAAGGATCTTAACAAAACTAAAACAGAAACTCCGAAGAGTCGTCAATAAACGTGTGGGCATCCAAGTTGAAATAGTGGGTAGAGATGTCCATCTATACTCATATGAGAATGAGTCAGAAGGCAAGGGGACTCCCCATCACTGTACTCCATATCTTCTCCTCCAAACTTCTCTATGCGCTGATATATCAAGAGCATAGCCTTCACTTTCTTACTTATTCATCAGGTTACTAGGCCTCCTGCCTATTGATTCTTTTCTAGCCCAATGCATCCAAGGTGGTGACCAGGTAAACAGGAGGTGGACACAGGAAATGCAGAGCAGCTAAGCACTACTTCTACCTCTTCAACTAGTTGGAAATTTCAGCCATTAGGGTTCATTCACATCTTTACACTTATTCGATTCAAGCCTTCAAAGAAGTTCTTGACTTTAAAAATTTATCCTGAGGATATATGTGAAGAATGACTATTCATGAAAATATTGGCCACGGCATTTGTTAAAATAACAATGAGTTGGAAACAACCTGAAGGATCAACAATAGAATAATGGTAAAATATATATGGTGCATCCACAGGATAAATCAGTATTATGGCTCTCATAGTATTTAATGACATCTCATAACATAACGCTTCATAAAAATGCAAGATTCTATATAAATATTTACAGATATGCTCTTTAGCTCAATTATTTCTATATCTACAAAAAATTAAGAGGAAAAACACATAGGAAATTAATACTGAAATGTTAATCATTTTTATCCCTAGGTGACAGTGCCAAGCTATTTTTGTTTAATTTTACTTTTATAATCAAGAGGTGAAAAACCTATAAAATTTTTTTAAAAGCTGAAATAGACATTAAGTAGATAGTTTCCAAAACTAGGAAATACAAAAGTGGAGGATGTGATAAATTGCTTAGTTAGCCACGTACCAAAAGGACATGTTAAAAAGAAAATAGAGACTTAAGAAAAACTGTGATTTCTAAACTCTAAAAGCACTTACAACATTATGAAATAAGTTATGGAAACACTTCTAGTTTACATTTTTGAAGATAATGCAAATTATTCTCCATACCTAATGCTATTTCAAAAGTTCAGGCCCTCCTGTCTCTTGCTTGAATTATTGCATCAGCTTCCTAATTGGTCTCCCTACATCTACCCTTCTTCAGCAGGAGCGAGAAACATATCGGAAAAGAAAAAAAAGTAACCCTTTTCACTTAAACCAAAACTGTTGATAGTAACCAATAGCGATTTTCTTCTGGTTCCACCAAAGAAAGTTTTGACAAAAACCACCAAATTAAGACCAAGTTTCTTTACCAAGGGCAATTACATCATGACTTTCACAACAAATGGAGTGGAAGAATGTGTCCTGCTAAAACAACTCTGATGAAAAGTAAGAATCTGGTTAAACATAATCAGTTTCAGGCTTTGTCATCCTAATATGAATGATTTTCATATTGTCAAAAATGCATGGGCAGTATTTGTCAACACAATATCAACACTCAACAGTATTGAAAATTTCTATACAAAAATCAAAGCTTTCTCAGAGCTGGTTAGCAGAGTTAATTGCAGAGGAAGAAAATATTTGAAGTACAAACCAAAAGAAGAAAACATATGTTTTCAGACAATCTGTGAAAAAATTTTACAAAAAATAAAATAAAAAAATTAAAAAAAAAACTGAAGAGGCAGAACTACCTTAATGCTAGCTATTGAAGAAATTGAAGGCTTCTATACTGGTTTTGGGTGATCTTGAGAAATAACAGTGAGAAAGAGTCAATGTAGTGGGGGAGAGGGGGGATCTGGTGAGATCAGGCAGTAACATGAGAGTCAAAGGAAATCTGAAAAGAAAAAGATGAATAGAACAAGTTCGTTAAGGAAGAAGTAAAAATAAAAGCTCACAAGAGCACTCACTAAGCATGGCAGAAATGTACCTCCTGAAATCAGAAGTGGGTAAGATAGAGAATAAAGAACAAAGAAAAAGCCTCAGTGCAAAGCACTGGGCATGTTTAAGTGTCCTTGGACAAGGTCAAGATGTAGGAGAGGTGGTAGCTAAGAGCAACCCAGGCTTCTCCCTGGCACGATGCATAGTCCTTATGCAGCACCATCTGGTACGTCCAGAAATCCAGACACTTGAGGCTTCTCTAACTAGTACTTGTCTTTGGTTATTAGCAGGAAAATAGAGGCTAGGAAATGTTAATTATTATTGATTTGAACTTTGTTTTAAAAGGTTGCTTTCTCTACCCTGCACCCTTCCTACTTTATAATTCTGAAAAGTTGTACTTTAAAGTTCGGAGAAGGATAAGAATTCATCCTCAGGTGACAAGTGTTTTTGTTTTTACTTGGCGAACATTATATCTCAGGTAAGGTAACAGAGGAGCAGCAAGGCAATAACCTTCTTATTTTTTTATTTTATTTTACTGACAACCTCAGTCAGGTATAGCCACAAAAATGGGCCCAGCCCTGAAGGTTGTTAGTGGAAAGAGCTGCACACCTGCAAACCTCGCTGTGTAATACAAAGTGAGGCCTGTGGTGCGAGGAAGGGGAGGAATCACACTGTAGATACTTTTCCTGAGTCATTTTAATCTTCAAAAAGCCTTAGGATGAATATTCTTCTTTTGTCCAGAAATTTTCAAAGCAGACAATAACAGCAATAATGGCTAGAATCTTATAACACTAGGTAATCCCAAATTAGCAAAAAAAAAAAAAAAGCCTTGGAAGACTAGAAAAATGGAAGAGGGAAGCAATGAGCAATAAAGAAAAAGTTACAAGCTAGATGCAGAGGTGCTCTGGATACTAATTTAACCTAGAAAAATGGGGAAGAGAAAGAGGAAATGTGGAGCAAAAGGGGGGGTCAGCATGCAGGGCATCCCTCCCAAAATATCCAAAGGAGCAAGAAGGTGTACATCTTCTTAAGCTTCATGCTAAGGGGTAATTTGACTATAGTACAAAAATATAGGAGAAAATGGCATGAAAGCTAAAAAGGCCTGGGTCAAATACATAGGGTCTTAGATGTCCGTATAGAAAAGCACAAAGACTGAAAAGATTAGTGGCTATTAATGAATTTTCAACCTTATAAACGATTGTAACTACAATTGCATAGTCATTGAAACCTTGCAGATTGGATCTCATGCTAATGGACATTCTTCAATGTCCAGTGAAAATAAGCTGACAAAAGAACAAGCTATGTCAAGAAAATAGGCACATGCCTGGGAAGCCACTGACCTAGGATGAGATGTGGTAAAATATATTTAAAGTGACTTTAAAAGGAGAAAGAATATCACACTAATGGCCATATAATCAGAGTGCTCACCAAACTGAAGATGTAGATGGCTTATCTTTAACAGAAATGACAAAACTAACTCAGAAACAAGATAGTGATGTAAGATGGTGATATCATGGGAGATGCCAATTATTTGAACATCTTCTGTTCATCATATTCTGCTGATAAATTCTATATTGCCTTCTGACAAGTTCTAGTTTTCAGAATGAAACAGTGAGAGAAACCATGATTCAGGACTTCTAACCAATAAGGATAAACTGCTTGGTAAAGTAGAAATGATGGAAACCCTGAGGGAAAGTAACAATGTAAAACTGGAATTTGTAATAGACCAGGAACTGAATCCCGGGCATACATAGAAATGTATCCTGTTCTTTGAAGGAAAGCAGATTTCGAAAAGTTGAGAGAAAAAAATAAGGATCAGGATCAAGGGGTCAGAAACTCTAAATGACAGATGGATTCACGAGGGATGTGAGGCTCTCAAAACCCCCATTCTGACAGTATGAAAACGGATCAGCTTGACGATGAGAGAATGGTATATACAGAAAGAATATAACAACATGGATAGCCATGTGTTTCCTCATATTTTAAAAGGGCTATCTACAAAACAGAAACAGACTCACAGACATAGAGAACAGACTTCTGGTTGCCAAGAGAGGGGGAGAGGGAGAGGGATGGACTGGGAGTTTGGGGTTAGTACTATAGATGCAAACTATTACATTTAGATGCAAACTATTACAACAAGGTCCTACTGTAAAGCACACGGAACTAGATCCAATCCCCTGGGATAAACCATAATGGAAAAAGAATATAAAAAAAGAATGTATAAATGTGTATAACTGAGTCACTTTGCTGTACAGCAGAAATCAGCACAACATTGTAAATCAACTATACCTCAATTAAAAAAAAAAGAGCTCATACAAAAGAGAGACACACATGACCTAGGACAAATGGACGTCACGTGAAACTTTAACAAGTAGGTCAAAGGGTACAAAACTGTAATGAGATCAGTCCTGTGCAAATACTGAAGATGATGAAAGAATGGTTTCTGGGGTGATTTTGTTGTTGTTGCTGATGGGGAGTTCAGACATGGTCATCATGACTGCTAGAGAGAGAGGACAGAATAAAGCACAGCAGTTCAATTCCCTTTTACTCCTGACTTCATCATCAGGGAGAAGAAAAGGACAGAAATAATACGGCTAAGGAAGAACTGAATTCCAAGAAGAGATACCTAGATTCTCCAAATTAATTCTAGGCTGTACCCACAAAAATTATATCCCTGGATTCTTAAAGAGCCTGAAAATATGGCCACAGAATTACAGTCAAGTAAAAAATGGTACAGATGTCAGCAGATGGAGAGAGGGAAATACACAAATATACTCCTTTTCAAACTGGGGCTTGATTCACACCAGTGTCTTAAAATGGATTATTGGGACTTCGCTGGCGGTCCAGTGGTTAAGACTCTGCACTTCCACTGCAGGGGGCACGGGTCTGATCCCTGGTTGGGGAACTAAGGTCCCACATGCCGTGCGGCGCAGTCACCGCCCCCCGCCAAAAAGGATTATTGAACAAATGGCCTATAAGGTCATAAGCAGAGAAAAGAATACTGCTAGACACCAATACAAGTCTTTCCCCACACCAAACCCTGACAAATGAACTTCATTAACTTGCAGATCTAGCTAGTTCATTGGTGGGCCAAGAGAAAAGCACAGGGTAAGATTTCACAAAGCACCTGACCAACTCCCTCAAGTTAGAGTTTTATAGACATACTGGGAAAATGTGACTTGGTTTCATTCACTTTAAATCAACAAATATTAATTAAGCACCTACTAGATACAACAGAGAAGAAAACAGGGAACCCATTCTGATGTACAGATAGGTAGATAACAGAAGAACCACAGAAGTACTTGATGGCTTGACAAAGTCTTAGAGGTCTCTGATGCTGAGGTTTTTAACTTTGGGGGAAACATGTACTTCTTTTTTTTTTTTTTTTTTTTTTTTGGTGGTGGGGGCCCTTTTTTTTTTTTTGTCTCACCAGTTGCAGAGCACAGGCTCCGGGCGCGCAGGCTCAGCAGCCATGGCTCACGGGCCCAGCCGCTCCGCGGCATGTGGGATCTTCCCGGACCGGGGCACGAACCTGCGTCCCCTGCATTGGCAGGCGGACTCAACCACTGCGCCACCAGGGAAGCCCACATGTACTTCTTTAAGAATCTGATGAAAGCTACAATATCTCCTCACACAAAAATGTTTCCTGACCTGTAAAGTCCCTCTTAAGATGACAGGGGATTTGTCCATAACCATGGCCCATTTCTACCCTCTGGCCTCAGGGAGACCCCAGACTAGAAAAGAACCCCTGTGCTAGTGCTTTGATGTCTTTGGTCCTATCCTGTTCAATGTCTTTATCAAGGCCTTAAATGAAGACAGGGAACACATCCTGAGTTCATTATGGTTAAGGGGCAAGGGTCTGGGTGCAACAGGCAATTCTGAACAGATATATTCCCATCTGTGTCAGAGAAGACAATCTCAGGCTCATGACCTCCAAGTATTTAGCAAAAGTTTGGGTAAAAAAACAATGATTTAGGAGCCCAACCACTCTTTTAATGCTCCAAGAAGAGTATGCTCTTAGAGAAAACCTGTATCTTTATACCATAGTTATAAAGAGCTCTTTCTTGCAATTAAAACAGTGCCTAAGATAAAATTCTGTCTAGTTTTAATAGCAAGAATAGTTGTACTTCACTTAATCATTAGTTTCCTTTAAATTATATGTACTATGGTGGGAGGGAGGGATAAATTAGGAGTTTGGGATTAACATATACACACTACTATATATAAAATAGATAACCAACAAGGACCTACTGTATAGCACAGGGAACTCTACTCAGTATACTGTAGTTACCTACATGGGAAAAGAATCTGAAAAAGAATGGATATATGTATATGTACAACTGAATCACTTTGGTATACATCTTAAACTAACACAACACTGTAAATCAACTATACTCCAATATAAAATAAAAATTAAATTAAAAAATTATATGTACTATCAACTATATAAATTTTTAAAATTTATTTATTTTATTTATTTCTTTTTGGCTGTGTTGGGTCTTTTGCTGGCGCGTGGGCTTCCTCTAGTTGCGGAGAGCGGGGGCTACTCTTCATTGCGGTGTGTGGGATTCTCACTGCAGTGGCTTCTCTTGTTGCAGAGCACAGACCCTAGGTGTGCGGGCTTCAGTAGTTGTGGCGCATGGGCATAGCTGCTCCATGGCATGTGGGATCTTCCTGGACCAGGGCTCAAACCCATGTCCCCTGCACCGGCAGGTGGATTCTTAACCACTGTGCCACCAGGGAAGACCCTAAATGAGTAATTTTTATTTGACATCTTTTGTTTGCCATTACAGTATAATTTTTCATCTAGCCCTAGCTCCATTTTAAAGCCCAACCATTGCTTTTCTTTCTTCGTAGAGCCCTACTTTTTTTAAAAAATTAATTTATTTATTTGTTTGTTGTTTTCTGGGGGGGGGGGCTGTGTTGGGCCCTTGTTCTGTGTGCGGACATTTGCTAGTTGCAGCGAGTGGTGTGCGGGCTTCTCATTGGCATGGCTTCTCCTGCTGCAGAGCACGGGCTCTAGAGTGCAGGCTTAGTAGCTGTGGCGCACGGGCTTAGCTGCTCCATGGCAATGTGGGAATCTTCCCGGACCAGGGATCAAACCCATGTCCCCTGCATTGGCAGGCAGATTCTCACCCACTGCGCCACCAGGGAAGCCCCCTACTTTTAATTGATGTTATCTTGTATATTTTCTGTGTCTTATAAGCTACTTTACATCGTCTCTGGAATAAAATGTATAAAAATTAAACAGTACACTTATCAAATTGGATTATGACACAAGGCCAGAAAGAATAGTTGATATAATGAAGATAGAAAATGGCCTCTACTGATTAGGAAAATAAAATGAGCCAATTAAGTGAATGAAATTAAGCACGGATCAAAGTTAATATTGTAAAATAATACCTGGCCTAGTAACATTTTCTAGGAAATAAAAGGGTTTAGTTAACCACCAGCAAAAAAACCATAATGTGACAGAGATACCCAGAGAACAACAAAAGACTCTTCCTTTCTCCACTTGTCCAACCTCAGAGTTGATGATAATCACCTTCCACCTCATGTTCCTCATTACAAAACAAAAGCAGTTCTTCCTCCCTACAATGTCTCATTTAAAAACATGGGATGAGAAGGAAAATGGATGAAGCAGTTTGAACTCATTAGAAGAAAAGCTTTACCTAAAATAACCTAATTTACTAAAACTGTGCCTAGCAGCAAAATAGGACATACGGATTTAAAAAAAGTATTACTCACTTCACGGATTATCCCAATAGTTTATGTAGAATGGAAGAAGTGTTTTTAAACAAATTCAAAAGCAGTTAATGGTATTATTTTCATTTCCACTGACACTAATACGACATGTAGTCTAGTCCATGATGGCATTCTGTCTTCTCACTTTTTATTTAACCAAAAAATGCCAACCTTCACTAAGTATGTGATTTAATAACATGCAGGCAGTATTATAAATATCCAATTTTATTTGTCCTATCTTTTTCTAAAAGAAAATCTTATTAAGACTGTAGCAAATCCAAAGAAGTAATTAAAATGAGTACATCTACCCAAAGGAATTAAAATACTTCTAACGCATTCATTCAAAGCACCAGCCTTATCTATAATAGTAAGAAAAAAATTACACCATTAACACATAATCCAAGAAAAACAGCAAGACAAGATATAATTAATAGAATTAACTAGGAACATTTTTTAATGAAGAGAGTTATGGAGAAACAAGGAGAGAAAAACGTTTGTGTTGGGTTTTACAGTCACAGAAAAACTGCCTATTAGAGATGCTAAAACTTTAAAAGGTTAGTTTCTAAGACTGTTTCCTTCAGTTGGGGGCTGTTAATCATCCTTGGAGCTTTTTATAATTCAAGAACACAGTACTTAACACACAAACTGCAAAGAAGACTTGGGTTAAACTCTAACATTTCCAGAACACAGATAATAGTTGCTTAACCCAGCAGGGACTGTGACTCGAATTCAGTTTGTGAATGGCTCAATTCCTAAATTTAAAATCGTTTAGCATGTGCCACTTTGAATAAGAGTTTTATTTGTCATTTAATCTTCTAAATGTTCTCAGTATGTTTTCATTTCTAGGAAGCAGTAAGCAAAGTTGAATCCTATTTATTTCATTAAGAAAATTAAAATGCCATGTTCGTTTTCCCTGATTTAGTGTAATAAAGTAGTCATAAGATGCAAAAATAAATAAACATCAAAACAAAATACTTTCTTTCCTCTCTCTGTAGTTCAATTTCTAAAACTAGACCTTTAAGTCCTAAAGACATTCAAACATATTCATCACATTCTCAACTGTGATTTTAGCATTAAGATCAAATGACTCTTCCCTTAGGACAACTGGCAGAGACACACAATCAGTTTTACAGTTGGCATCACTTGTTTTGATACCGAGCAGGACCTGTGGGGCTCCTGGGCGCAAAAGTCTTTCAGTGTTCCCCATTTCTTGGTTACAGGAAATAGGTTTCAGCCTCCAGGACCTTCCCTGCATTCCAAAAGGCAGGTTCAAACAGTTGACAATTAGGGAAGGGAGGGGATGCAGAGACAAGGGAGGAACAGTCAAGAGAGACAATAATGCAGCCTTGGGGCGGGGTCCTGGTTCCCCATCAAGGGATATCCATAACAGTATTTTTGAGCTGTTTGGCAGATACTAAAACCCCCACTAAAGGGGAGAAATTAATGATATGCTGCTCACAAGCATGTAGACCCCAGACCAGTTGGAACCAGAAGGTTGAGAATGCTGAATCCCACTTACCTCACCACCAACCAATCAGAAGAATGTCCACAAGCTGATCATGCCCTCTTTGAACCATTACTACAAAACTTCTCAATACCCCCCCAGCTGGGGACACATGGTTTGAGGACATCAGCCCACTGTGGCCCCCTTTGCCTGGCAAAGCAATAAAGCTATTCATTTCTACTTTACCCAAAACTCTGTCTCCAAAAGTTAATTTGGTGTCGGGTACAGAGGCCTGATTTGGCTTCAGTTTTCAGTTTTTTCCAACAAATTGAATTTCAGCCTCTAGTCATCACTAGGAAACCAGTCCTAACTCTAAAGTTATCATTCACAGCAATCACTGAAACCTACAGTGGATAAAGCTGATCAAGGTCCCGAATCTAAAATGTCTTCTGAGAATACGTAGCTCATCCCCAAAACTCAACGCCATATTTGAAAAGTTAGGAATGACAATTAAAAGAAGCATGCTGGGGATCGAACCCACGACCTTGGCATCATTAGCACCACACTCTAACCAACTGAGCTAACATGCTATGCAGCCCAATATCAAAAAAACAAACAACCCAATCCAAAACTGGGCAGAAGACCTAAGTAGACATTTCTCCAAAGAAGATATACAGATTGCCAACAAACACATGAAAGGATGCTCAACATCACTAATCATTAGAGAAATGCATATCAAAACTACAATGAGGTATCACCTCACACCAGTCAGAATGGCCATCATCAAAAAGTTTACAAATAATAAATGCTGGAAAGGGTGTGGAGAAAAGGGAATCCTCCAGCACTGTTGGTGGGAATGTAAATTGAAACAGCCACTATGGAGAACAGTATGGAGGTCCCTTAAAAAACTAAAACTAGAACTACCATACAACCCAGCAATCCCACTACTGGGCATATACCCTGAGAAAACCATAATTCAAAAAGAGACATGGACCACAATGTTCATTGCAGCTCTATTTACAGTAGTCAGGACATGGAAGCAACCTAAGTGTCCATCGACAGACGAATGGATAAAAAAGATGTGGCACATATATACAATGGAATATTACTCAACCATAAAAAGAAATGAAATTGAGTTATTTGCAGTTAGGTGGATGGACCTAGAGTCTGTCATACAGAGTGAAGTAAGTCAGAAAGAGAAAAACAAATACCGTATGCTAACACATATATATGGAATCTAAAAAAAAAAAAATTGT
>NW_020837948.1:82720055-82720686 GCF_003676395.1 Aethalodelphis obliquidens | reverse complement strand
AAAAAAAAAAAAAAAAGGTCATGAAGAACCTAGGGGCAAGACGGGAATAAAGACGCAGACATAGAGAATGGACTTGAGGATACGGGGAGGGGGAAGGGTAAGCTGGGACGAAGTGAGAGAGTGGCATGGACATATATACACTACCAAGTGTAAAACAGATAGCTAATGGGAAGCAGCCACATAGCACAGGGAGATCAGCTCGGTGCTTTGTGACCACCTAGAGGGGTGGGATAGGGAGGGTGGGACGGGAACGCAGAGGGAGGAGATATGGGGATATATGTATAGCTGAATCACTTTGTTATAAAGCAGAAACTAACACACCATTGTAAAGCAACTATACTCCAATAAAGATGTTAAAAAAAAAAGCATACTGATCTTTTAGACAGAATTTACCTTCTTCCATTAAAGAAAAGGTGGCTGTGATTGATAGAAGAGAGCAATTTACGATGTCAGTAGTTTGTAAGAGAAGGATTTTTGTCCGCATGATTCTAATGCCATGTATTTCACTGACTTCTGCTATCCTTAAAAAATGAGATAACAGGGCTTCCCTGGTGGCGCAGTGGTTGAGAGTCTGCCTGCCGATGCAGGGGACAAGGGTTCGTGCCCCGGTCCAGGAAGATCCCACATGCCG
>NW_020837948.1:82565894-82719955 GCF_003676395.1 Aethalodelphis obliquidens | reverse complement strand
AAAAAAAAAAAAAAAAAAAAAAAAAAGATAACAGAGTATGATATAGAGAACTGCATTTGGGGTCAAAAGATGTAGATTCTGGGTTTTAGGTCTAATATCTTCTTGCACTGTGTTCTTATGAGAACCACTTAAGGCCATTTCATCTCTAAAATGTGAAAGTTGAAATTTAAGTGACGTCTAATATTCTTTCTAGCCCTTACATGTTATAAGTCTACATCAGTTGCTGGATGGTCCACAACAAAGACCTCAAAGTACACACATTAACCTACAGTATCTTTCTAATTATTCTGGATTATTGAGCCCTAGATCAATCCCCTTTTACTGGGTGTACTTTGTTAAAGGCAACACATGATTTTAATTCCATGCCACTTAGTATACCTTCAGCACTCCTCTGCACTTGTGTATATGCTATGCCAATTCTCTCCTGACTAACCAGGCTGTTGCATTTACAAGGCCAGTTTATTTGCCACTAATTTATCATCTTTTGCAAAGCTAGTTAACTACCATATGGCTTGTTCTCCTTTAGCTGAGCAATAAAAGCCTATTGAATCCGACACACTATCTATTCCAGCCAGCATTAAAAGGCACACCATGAGTTAGTGATCCCAGAGAAATCAGAGGAACCTAGTCACCCTAATAAGGAAGGGAATTACAGAACACCTGGTGGCAGATTATCAAGCCTCTCAAAGCAAGGCCCAACAAAGACCTCAACCATAAAGCCATCAGGAAGAACCACTGAACATAAGGCATTTTTTACTTTCTTATAGACTACAGCAGGATAATGGCAATCAACTAGAATGAACAGAACATTTCTAAGCCTGCAAAGTGACGCTTATATTTTAACCTTCTGGCTAAGTAACTCAAACATCATTCAATGAGCACCTATTATGTGCCAGGCATCGTGTGCCTGTACTGGGGATACAGAGATGAATAGAACAAGGTCCCACGAGGTTCTTGCTCAGTCCTACTGGAGGAGACAGGCGAACAGCTAACCACAATATAACAAAGTAATAAATGCTACAACAGAGGAAAAGCTTCGGTGAGAAGCCAGAAAATGAGCCACAGAAAGAAGGATGGGGAGGGCATTCCAGGCAGCCAGAATGGCCAGGGCAAAGGCCTGGAGTCAGGGAAGGATGTGTTCTATGGAGGAATGTGGAAAGATGGTACCTGTGAAAGAATTTCGTGTACCTAGGAACAGGAATGGCAGAAAGAAGTGTGAAATGCTTATTTTATGGAACGAGGAACCTAACTTTGGAAGAGCTATCAGAAATGGTAACATCTAACCTGAAAAAAAAAGAAATGTGATTTCCTTCATACTTCAAAAATCTCACATGGGAGTCCACCTTAACTGATGCTGCTAGGGCAGCTTCTTTTGATTATGGTGGCTTCTCATCAGAAAGAAATTTTCAACACCTTGGCAATTACATTCTCTCACTTTTACTAATTTTTGGTTGTGCACCTGGCTTTTCTAGGAGCCTGATAAAAGGCCATTGAGAAATTTGAATACATTCTAATTTGGGGAGGCTGACATATGCTAGATGCTCAAGCTACAATAATGATACATGCAAAAATGCATTTAAAAGAGAGACAACCAGTAACACAAAAGGGGTCAATGAGTAATGTTTTTCATTTTTCCTCTCACACATTTCTTACTTAAATCATTTATGTAAGCCATGACTTTAAAATACCTTCTTTTTTTAGCTATACTCTCAAACTAGAAAGATTTGGAAAGTAAAACTTAAAAAAAAAAAAAGCAGCTAATTTTTCAAGTGAAACAATCTTGCATAAGCCCTAATTATCGCTTCAGTATTTGTAGGCTAAATCTATATTTGAGGTGGAAAAAATAACATTTTTTGACAAGGTCTCTGGAAGGAGTGAGGAAAGCCACTGCTATTTTAATAGGAATGACTTTAAAATCACAAGCTAACTTCTTATGACCAACATGGAATAAATTGATAAGTAGGTCAAAAATTGTTAGTTAAAATAAAGGTGAAGGCAAAATTAATAAATGGAATTTTTGGCCTTTTTTCCAATAAGACAATTCATAAGAGTGCATCTCCTCAATTTATGTCAGGCATACTGTGCTTTATTATTCAATAACCTTTTGAGAGAGAATATCACAGGTAAAGATTCCAAAACCATTAGATTATGTTAGAAATACCCTCTTACCCTTTCTTCCCTTCTCTTTTTTTCAACAGGATCTATGTCCTCATTTGCAATGAGGTGATTTTGTGGGAAACCATGACTGTAAGTTTTAGAGAGTTGTCTCAAAACAGTGAATCAACAGAGCACTTGACTCACACCTTATTTTAGGAAGGGCTTCTGGGGGTAAGCTGCCAGCCATGGTTACTTTCTTTCTGAGAGCCTTAGCCATCTTTACTCCCGTAACTCCGAGTTAAGATGCTCCTCCTTATATATTCTACTAGCTATAGCCAATCAAGTTCTTGCCTGGGGACCAGCAGCTGGGGGATCCCTCAGGAAGCTGGGTTCAAATCCAAAAAGCCTAACTCCAGAGCTCACGTGTCAACCACAATCCTGCACATTTTCTTTCTCCCTCTTATATAACTCATCACCAAAGAACACCTGGAAATGAAATACTAGACATTCCCATTCAAATGATGATAGTAATACTTATAACAACACATAAAATCACAAAAAATACAAACAACCAATAAATATTCAACTCCCTTGTCATCAAAGATACGCAAATCAAAACCAGGACAGGACAAAAACAGGACAGCTTTTTTCACCTAGCAGATTATCCAAAAAAAAAATTAAGTATAATATCCATATTGTCAACAATGGCTGAAAATGATACTTTTAAATATCATTATAGAGTTATAATTGAAATTACCTTCCTAGAGAACAATTCAGCAATATTTATCAAAAGCTGATAAAATGTTGAGGCACACACCCCAAAAATCCACTTCTAGGAATTTCATCAAATCATCATACATACACTGAAACAAGGATATTCACTATAGCATTATTAATAATAGCGAGGGAAAAACAACATAAAAGTATAACAATTGAGTTATTAATATAAATTTGAGTATAACTACTAAAATATCCTCTTGGGGAACATTTAGTGACCTCCAAAAACATTCTTAATGTTTTACATAATGAAAAAAGAATATAAAATATGATCCTAATTTTATAAAAGCAAACATATAAGTAACAAACAGGAAGTAAGGAAATCAAACCAAGAGACATCCATTCCATTTCTTCCCTCAAGGCCGTTGGTTCTATGGAAGATGTGTCTCCACACCCCATTTTGGCCCATCCCCACTCAAATGTTCTTAGACCTGTGAGCCAAGACAGAGTGTAAAATACCTGAAGTCTTATTCTTCATTTACAATCCACCATATATAAATATCTACAGAAACAAGGCCTTAGCCTTGTTAGAAAGGGCGTCTTTGAGGTTAGAGCCACAAACCATGCAAACAACCATCAGAATCCCATAGCAATTACTATCTTTATCATTAAATTTAGCACCCATTGCTCTATATACAACTTCGAATTTCAGGTTAGTCCTATCTCAGCAACTATATTGTGGGATCATCTAAGATAATCACTGTGTCTCATATAACAATCCTTATCATTTGTAAACTTAACAGTCACGTTTTAACTATCTTCCCAAGCAATTCTGAAGGGGGTAATTTGTAGATTTCATAAGCTGTGAACTTGACCCAGTGTGCAGTTAGAATGGCTTTCTAGCTAATTGTCCATTTTCCACATTTAAGTGAAATATTGTTTTTATCTATACATGGTCACACATGCAGTAACTTCTTGAAAGAATGAAACTTTCATTTCCTTGTGAAAGTCAGAACACAGGACTAATAGTTCTTGGATATTTGGACAAACACAAGAAATCAAATATCAAACTCAACAATGGCTCAGATTCAGGGTGTGAACAAGTCCACTATATATTCTATATGAAAACAAAAACAGGCAATTTGTTAATCTTCCAAGTGTTCCAACCAGGAGAGCTGGTTAATACCAAAGAATGCAACTGCTGGATTATGTGGCAATAGTATGTTTAGTTTTATTGGAAAGTGCCAAACTGTCTCCGAAAGCAGCTCTACCACTTTACATTTCCACCAAAAAGGAAGGAGAGTTCTTGTTGTCCACATTCTCACCAGCATTTGGTGATGCCAGTGCTTTGGATTTTAGTCATTCTAATAGGTGTGTAGTGCTATCGAATTGTTTTAATTTGAAATTCTCTAAAGACATATGATGTTGATCATTTTTTCATCTGCTTATTTGCCATATGTATATTGTCTTTGGTGAGGTGTCTGTACAGATGTCTTGACCATGGATTGTGCTTTTGGTGTTGTATTTAAAAAGGCATTGCCAAACCCAACCAAGTTCACCTGGATTTTCTCTTATCTTTTAGAAGTTGTTTTTTTTTTTTTTTTTTTTGCTGTACACGGGCCTCTCACTGTTGTGGCCTCTCCTGTTGCGGAGCACAGGCTCAGGACGCACAGGCTCAGCGGCCATGGCTCATGGGCCTAGCCGCTCCGCAGCATGTGGGATCTTCCCGGACCAGGGCACGAACCCGCGTCCCCTGAATCGGCAGGCGGACTCTCAACCACTGCGCCACTAGGGAAGCCCCTAGAAGTTTTATAGTTTTGCATTTCACATTTAAGTCTATGGTCCATTTTGAGTTAATTTTTGTCAGTTATTTTAATAAAGGAAATTTAAATAAGGAATTAGAGAACTAAAAATGCAAAAAAGAAGCACTGAGGTGACACAGATACAGTAACTGCAAGAGCAGCAAAAGAAAGTGGTTGAACTGATGCTTAGGAAAGGGGCTGCACAGAGCTGGGACCCAAACTGCTGTGAAGATGGCATGGGGCAGCTTGTGCTGGTATCTCAGAAGGTCATAATGAGTGTGAAGAAAAAAAAAAGAACCACTGTCACTGCATGCACTTTAAGGATTCTTATGTCTTTGTTAAGAATTGGTCCTTTTATCATCATGGAATGTCTTTCTTTATCTCTGGTATTTTCCTTGCTCTGAAGTCAGTTTTGCTATGACAGCAGATCTCAAATGTTCTCACCATAAAAAGGAAATGGTAATTATGTGAGGAGCTGGAGATGTTAGCTAACACTATAGTGGTAATCATTTCGTAATATGTAAGTGTATCAAGTCAACATGTTGTACACCTTAAACTTATACAATGCTATATATGTCAATTATATATATCAATAAAGCTGCAAGAAATATATATAAAAGCAGGTTTCTTATAGACAACATATAGCTGGGTCTCATTTAATCCCGTCTGAGAGTCTCTGTCTTTTAACTGGTATATCTTAGACCATTAATATTTAAAGTGACTATTGATATAGTCGGATTAACATTTACCATAGTTGTTACATTTTCTATTTGTTGTCCTTGTTTCTTTTTTGTCTTATCTTTTTCTGCCTTCTGTTTTGTTTTTTTTTAATATTTATTTATTTATTTGGCTGCGCCAGGTCTTAGTTGTAGCATGCAGGATCTTCATTGACGCCTGCAGGATCTTCAGTTGCGGCATGCAGGATCTTTTTATTATTTTAATTGCAACATGCGGGATCTTTAGTTGTGGCATACAGGCTCTTAGTTGTGGCATGAGGGATCTAGTTCCCTGACCAGGGATCAAACCAGGGCCCCCTGCATTGGGAGCGTGGAGTCTTAACTGCTGGACCACCAGGGAAGTCCCTCCTTCTCTGGTTTTAACTAAGCTTTTTATATGATTCCATTTTTTCTCCTCTCCTAGAATGTTCATTACAACCAGCCCTCTGTATCCATGAGTTTCACATCAGCAAATTCAGGTTGAATGTGTGGATGTGAAACCCATGGATACAGCTGACTGTATACCTCTCTTTTTACCCTTTTTAGTGGTTATGCTTGAGTTGCCAATATACATTTACAACTAATCCAAGGCTTCTTTCAGATAACACTATACCACCTCACGGGTAGTGCAAGTACCCTATGACAGAGTACTCTTATCTCTCCCTCCTGTCCTTTAAAGCATTGCTATCATTCATTTCATTCATCCATAAGCTATAATTATGAAATACATTAAAACTATTATTATTGTGAACAAATTGTTGTCTGTTGATTTTCAGTTTGTTCACTTTCTTATTGTGAGAACAGGTGTGGTGACTACTAAGCTACTTAGATGCCAGAACAGAAATTGGAAGTTCCTATTTTTTAAGTAGATAATCATTAGCAGTATTTATTATACAGAATCCTAAAATTTCTATCTTGGTTTCAAACTACTGTATAATATCATCTACATCATTTTTAACTGGGGGGAACCATTCTACCTTCTCAAGTGTGAAGGCTCTCATTTCACAGCTTTCAGGAAATTATCCGATTTTTTAAGTTTTAAGAGGTTAACATTTCTGAATGATTTTTAATTTTGTGTTTATGGAAGTATTAACATTGTGCTGGAGCTATACTTGGCTGAAAAATTCAATTAGCTAAAGGTCTAAGCCCCTGCCCTTAAAGAGGTAATAAATTATATTTTAAATGTTAACACTACAAAGTATAAAACAAAATACACCTATCATTCTTCACTTGTACTTAAGAACATGGCTTTGGAGGCAGAAAGAAATGTTTTTAGATCTTAACTCTCCCTTATTAGCTTTATCATAAAGCCTCTCCTTATCCTCATTTCCTTCCTCTATAGAATAAGGATAATAAAACCTACCACACTGGGTTATTATAACAGATGATCTTATGCGCTTTGCACGTAAGTTCACAGTATAAATAGTACTTGCTGCTGCTGCTGTTGTTTTTGTTGCTTTTATCATCATTAGGCTATATCTCCTTTATCTGCTATTGCCACAGTTGAAAACATTTCAATTATGGAGTCTACTCCACTTTGTGTAGGCATGCCCTAGCTGTATCTATTCTATTTGGACCATTTTACTGCCCCTCCTATTTCCTGGGAATGAATTTTATGAAGAAAAATTTTCCATTCTATTTTGTTCTCTCCTTATAAAATCTAGTCCTCATTAATCCACATATAAAATGCTACTTTGTACATTTAAAAATATGAACCACGGGCTTCCCTGGTGGCGCAGTGGTTGAGAGTCTACCTGCCGATGCAGGGGACACGGGTTCGTCCCCCGGTCCGGGAAGATCCCACATGCCGCAGAGCGGCTAGGCCCATGAGCCATGGCCGCTGAGCCTGCGCGTCCGGAGCCTGTGCTCCACAACGGGAGAGGCCACAACAGTGAGAGGCCCGCGTACCGCAAAAAAAAAAAAAAAAAAAAAAGTACCAACAAAAAGGAAAAGTAAGTGAAAACTTTTTGGGTGCAAACATAATGCCAAAAGCATTGGGGAAATATATCTATAAATAAAATAGCAGCTAAACTACTTCTTATAGCAGGAATTGGTTTATGGAACTGGCTTTAAAATACCATTTAATACTTCCTTTCTTTCTAAAGGTCTAATTCCACTTCTGAGATGCCAATTCTCAAAATGAATGAGCTTTGTAAATTCCTCAAATTGAGAGAAATTTAAATTATACCAAAACTTTCAAACTCAACAGCCTTAATCCTGTAGCTTTTTGTAGGTAACCTGTATTTGTCTGAGTTTCGTAATATTGAATTTTTCTTCCCTGAGTTTTGTCTATGCCAGCAAACCTTTTCCAAAATTTAAAAAGAAATTCTAAACTGAAAGAACTTTTTCAGAATGCAAGGCAAAACTTGTATCCTTTCCCGTAATTATTAAGGAAACTAAAATAGCTTCTTTAAATTAATAACCCAGCTCCTTTTCACAGCAAGCACAGAAGAGATACTAAGTTCTTCAGATTCCTGTTTAACTTCTCTCCCATGGGATTTGGATTTAAAATTCTCTTCAAAGAAATTGAATGTGGGCTTAGTTATTCAGTGACAGAAATTAACATTACATTTCAGATGCCAAATCCGAGAGAAGGCGACCTATACTCCTGGACATGAGTGGTCTTGGTTTCTTCACGGAATGAAGAACAGAAGAGAAAACCATTACAGGAGTGCCTCCTTATCCACACGGGATACGTTCCAAGACCCCCAGTTGATACCTGAAACTGTGGATAGCACCAAACCCTATATATACTGTTTTTTCCTATACATACAAACCTAGGATAAAATTTAACTTTTAAATTAGGCATGATAGGGACTCCCCTGGTGGTCCAGTGGGTAATACTCCACACTCCCAATGCAGGGGGCCCAGGTTCGATCCCTGGTCCGGGAACTAGATCCTGCATGCATGCCACAACTAACAGTCTGCAGGCCGCAACTAAAAGATCACACACCACAACTAAGACCCAGAGCAGCCAAAATAAATAAATAAATAAATTTTTTTAAAACTTAGGCACTGGCTTGTGGAAGGACTGGGTAGAACACAAGGGAAGTTGGCTGCATGAAGATGGAGCTCTTTGCAGACGCAGTGCCTAAGATGGCTGAGAATTTTAGGCAGTTCTGCACTGGACAATTCAGAAAAGATGGGGTTCCAACAGGATACAAAGGGAACAGCTTCCACAGGGTCATAAAAGATTTCATGATTCAGGGTGGAGATTTTGTTAATGGAGATGGTCCTGGAGTCACTAGTATCTACTGGGGGGGGCTGTTTGCAGATGAAAACTTTAAACTTAGACACTCAGCTCCAGGCCTGCTTTTCGTGGCAAACAGTGGTCCCAGAACAAATGGCGGCCAGTTTTTCATCACCTGCTCTAAATGTGATTGGCTGATGGGAAGCACGTGGTGTTTGGAAAAATCACTGATGGACTTCTGGTGATGAGAAAGATTGAGAATGTTCCCACAGGCCCCAACAATAAGCCCAAGCTGCCTGTGGTGATCTCACAGTGTGGAGAGATGTAGGCCAGAGGAAGACTGAATCAGGCCTTCCCTTGCTTGGGGTGATGCTCCTGAGTAAGATAATCTGGACTGGCCCCTGTGTTTGCTTCCCTGCCTGCTGCTGCCCCATTTGATCAAGAGACCTCACAGATTCAGAAGCCAAGATTTTGTGTTTAAGTTTTCAACTGTAAATAAAGTTGTTCATTTAAAAAAAAAAAATTAGGCATGGGACTTCCCTGGTGATGCAGTGGTTAAGAATCTGCCTGCCAATGAAGGGGACACAGGTTCAATCCCTGGTCCGGGAAGATCCCACATGCCGTGGAGCAACTAAGCCCATGGGCCACAACTACTGAAGCCCGTGTGCCCTAGAGCCCACGCACCGCAACTACTGAGCCTACGTGCCGCAACTACTGAAGCCTACGTGCTCTAGGGCCCACATGCTGCAACTACTGAGGCTGTGTGCTGCAACTACTGAAGCCCAAGTGCTGCAACTACTGAAGCCCGTGCGCCTAGAGCCTGTGCTCCACAACAAGAGAAGCCACCGCAATGAGAAGCCCGCTCACTGCAACCAAGAGTAGCCCCCACTCGCCGCAACTAGAGAAAGCCCGCACGCAGCAACAAAGACCCAACACAGCCAAAAAAAAAAAAAAATTAGGCACGATAAGAGATTAACAACAGGGCTTCCCTGGTAGCGCAGTGGTTAAGAGTCTGCCTGCCGGTGCAGGGGACACGGGTTCGAGCCCTGGTCTGGGAGTATCCCACATGCCGCGGAGCAACTGGGCCCATGCGCCACAACTACTGAGCCTGCACGTCTGGAGCTTGTGCTCCACAAAAAGAGAGGCTGCGACAGTGAGAGGGCCGTGCACCACGATGAAGAGTGGACCCCGCTCGCCGCAACTAGAGAAAGCCCTCACACAGAAACGAAGACCCAACACAGCCAATCAATCAATCAATAAATAGAAATGCTGTAGAATTATTTTAAAAAAAGAGATTAACAACAATAACTACTAATAAAATAGGACAATTACAACAATATACTATAATAGAAGTTATGTGAATGTGGTCTTGCTCTCTCTCAAATTACATTACTATCCTGTGCTCTCCCTTCTTCTTGTGACCATGTGAAATGATGCCTGTGTGACGAGATGAAGTGAGGTGGATGATATAGGCACTGTGACGTAACGTTAGGCTACTACTGACTTTCTGACGATGTATCAGAAGGAAGATCATCTGCTCCATGTCATCCTGGATCATCAAGCCATGTTGATGGCTGGGTGTCAGGAGCAGATGTTGACGGCTGGGGATCCCAGGCGGGACAGAATTGGAGCGGGTGAGATTTCATCCACTACTCCGAACAACATGTAATTTAAAACCTATCAATTGTTTATTTCTGGAATTTTCCATTTAATATTTTTGAACCACAGTTCACTACAAGTAACTGAAGCTGTGAAAAGTGAAACCCCAGATGAGGAGGGACTACTGTACTTTCTAACAATTAAGTCATTCTTGGTTTCTAATCTTTCATTATTTCTCCCAAATTAACCGTTTGTTTCAAACCATTTCATCTAAAAACAAACTAAATAAAACATACCTTTTCCTGAGTCTGTGAAAATTCAATAAGGCAAAGCTTTCATAAGGAAGCAGTGAAAACACACGTGCAGACTGATTTATTTATATGTAACAGTGTGCTGCATCCTCAAGAAATAAGGGTCTATTTCCTGACCCTTAGTCTCTCGGACGTTTGCAGGTAGTGGTGTGCACTTAGTTGAACATGAAGCATCAATGAATATCTGAGGCCCTCTTTATTCATTTCATTTCTCTTATGCCCCCTAAAACAATAAGTGTTACTTTCAATGAAAAGAATTCAAGGTGGATATTCAGTACAAGCATGTTTCATCAGGGAACAAAGGTTAGTTTTCATCCCAAACCAGAATATCTGAATCTTTTGCGCCAAAGTACAAAAAGAGATAAATAGGTCATTGGCTAATCCTCCATTTAAAATATGACAGCAGAGAGTGGCCATCGATATTTGACTGCATGCAACTTATACATCTGTCATTTCATAAGCTAATGAAACGACAGATTTATAAGAACCTTCCTTTCTATAAGGGGTCCATAATGCTCACCTTAAAAGTCATCACTGCATTTGCTCAATGTAAGGGATCAACATATTTAGGTTGATTTTGATGAGCTTTAAATATTAGGTAATTTACTGCCAATTAAAGCTAACAATATATTTAAAAAACAATCTAGATGAGTTTTTTGATAGTGTCCTGAGATTTTAGAAGTCGGTGGTATTATGGAATTTTAATTCCCCTACATCTCAAGAACTCTGGATGACAGGAAAAGGATAGGGAGGGTGTGCCTTGCCAGCTGCAACCCACGGGGTGGTCCTATAGTCACTGTCACTGGGCCAGTGAGGACAGTCATCTGAGGTTCATTAATCAAAGCAGCAGGAGGGATCAAGGTAAGAACATAGCACTTCAGAGCTTTAGAAAACACATCCAAATGACCTAACCCACTGACGCTCAAAAGAGACCCGTGAAATAGGCAAATACACAGGAGATGCTATAGAGAAGCTGGGATTCTAAAGTACTTATTTGTCCAAGGTCACAATGCCAGTGGGAGGCAAAGATGTGATTGGTTTTTTTTTTCTATTTCTTTTTTAATTTTGTTTTATTTTTTAACATCTTTATTGGAGTACAATTGCTTTACAATGTTGTATTAGTTGCTGCTGTATAACAAAGGGAATCAGCTATATGTATACATATATCCCCATATCTCCTCCCTCTTATGTCTCCTTCCCACCCTCCCTATCCCACCCCTCTAGGTGGTCACCAAGCACCAAGCTGATCTCCCTGTGCTATGCGGCTGCTTCCCACTAGCTATCTATTTTACATTTGGTAGTGTATACATGTCCATGCCACTCTCTCACTTAGTCTCAGCTTACCCTTTCCCCTCCCTGTGTCCTCAAGTCCATTCTCTGCATCTGTGTCTTTATTCCTATCCTGCCCCTGGGTTCTTCAGAACCTTTCTTTTTTTTTTTTAGATTCCATATATATGCGTTAGCATATGGTATTTGTTTTTCTCTTCCTAACTTACTTCACCCTGTATGACAGACTCTAGGTCCATCCACCTCACTACAAATAACTCAATTTCATTTCTTTTTATGGCTGAATAATATTCCATTGTATATATGTGCCACATCTTCTTTAACCATTCATCTGTCGATGGACACTTAGGTTGCTTCCATGACCTGGCTATTGTAAATAAAGATGTGATTCTTAATCTCAGATACTGTTCACAAAAATAAAGAAAAAAAAAGAAAGAAAGAAAGAAATATACTGAGACTCCTAGAGCTTAGTCCCAGGACTTTTTCGCTAAGTGTTCTTTTCTATTCCATGACTCTACTTATCAAATATATGTGGATTATTCCCAATTGTATAACTCCCTTCTAGATCTCTCCTCTGAGCACAACACATACATGTCCATCTTCACCTACATCACCACTTGAATGCCTAAAAAAGCCAATGAATCCTACCAGGGCTCTTGTTACTCCTCCTTCCAAAAGCTGTTCCCAGGCTTCCTCAGCTTGGTAGGTGTCACACCATTGCTCAAGTCAGGTGGGAATCATTTTACTCTCTGCCTTTCCTCTACCCCAGCATTCCACATCCAAGGCATCGGCAAGTCTGATAAGATTCCTCTTCCAAGATACTGTATATCTCAATTCCACCACCTCTCCCCACTTCCGCTCCACCACTCAAGTCCAAGCCACCATCACCTCTTGCCTGGACCACTGCAATAGTCTCCTCATCGGCTACCCTGTCTCCCTTCACAGCTCCATAAAAATCCATTCTATATACAACACCTAAAATCATTCCATTTGCACTTAAAATAAGGTGAAAGCTTCTATAAAAGTCCACTTAGCTAGGCCAACATTTTCAGAAATGTTCAGTGTCTCAGAAATAAAGCCTCAGTATTGTCATGGCAGGACAGTGGCAGAGGAAACATGGAAAGTCAGGACTTAAACCAAGTCTTTCAAATGTCCTTTTCATTAAGCCGTTCAACTTCCCAATGATCTATTCCCAGAAACTGATCTGTTTCTCAGTTTTCTCATTTGTAATATTATAAGAAAACTGCTTCTCCTCCTACCTCACCTGGTGATTAAGAGGATCAAATGAGATAATATATGTAAAAGCATTTTGAAAACATAAAGCATTACAAATATAAAGTAATATAAAATGCCTACTAATACAGAAATGGTGCTCAAGCATGGGGTTTTCTGGGCCTTTGCTTACAAGAAAGAGGAGTTAAGTGAGTCTAGCTAAAATAATTGACTTTTGGGAATTCTCTGGTGGTCCAGTGGTTAGGACTTGATACTCTCACTGCCAGGGCCTCAGGTTCGATCCCTGGTCGGGGAATTATAATAAAATCCCATAAGCCGCACAGCACAGCAAAAATAAATAAGTAAAAAATTGACTTTTATCTCTCATCACTAGAATACAGTTTGGCTGGTTGGAGCCCTTTCTATTGCTTAAGAAGACTAATGCCAGATAAAAAAACACATGGCTGCCCTGGTTAACTTCCTGATTTCAGGCTTTACCTTACCAATAAATAAGAAATAGCCAGATAACTCTTAGAAACACATTTTTGACTAAAAAGAAAATAGGAAGCTAAAAGCCCTGGTTTGGAAGGCTGAGAAAATGAGCCTCACCTTGCCCAAAGTCTGTCCACAATTCTTCTCCTGCCCTCTCTCCAGGATGTGGGGGGCACAGCTCCAGAGATGAAAACCCAGGGCTGCAGGGCCCTTCCAAAACCCAGGGACACAGGATGACTCCAGCTCTGGACCACTTCCGTAGCTCCTGGAAATTCTTCCAGACAGCAGGAGCTGCAGCTGAGTGCCAGACCCAGGTCAAGTTGGAGAAGTCCTCACCCCATCACCCCAGGATCCAGACATTGTAAGTAAGAAACTGGCCTCAAGTATGACATAAAGTCTAACGGGCAGGAAAAAGCAAAATGCTTCCAATAAAGTGAGTCTATCACTATACAATTTTATTAAAGTCAGATTTATTGACAAAGGCATTGAGTTAGTAAAGAAATTGTAAAAACTGTGGCAAGATAAGCAAGATAAACAAGCTGCTACATGTAATCTTCCTTTCTTCATGGTTGCCCCCAAAACAGACCCACCAAACTGCGTAATCATTTCACTACTTCTTCACAAATTCATATTATTCAATTTAATTTTTTCATTGATTCTCTTCAAACTAGTTATCATTATTTTATTTCAGTTCTACTTAAGTTCACTGGTCCTTTAAAAAATAATACTTAGTGACATTTAATATATTCAGACTATAGAAATGGAAACTATGCCATAAATCAAGGGTCTGCAAGTTTTTATCTGCAAAGGGCCAGATAATATTTCAGGCTTTATAGGCTCCACACTGTCTCTGTCACATATTGCTTTTTTTTTTTTTTTAAACAACCTTTAAAAATATAAAAATTTCTTAGCTCTTAGACAATACAAAAACAGACCACAGGCTATAGTTTATCAACCTTTGTTGTAAATAATAATTGTGAACTAACAGCATATAGAACATATATAGTATACGCAACATGAATCAGCCTTTCACTTAAAACCAATCACACTGGTTCAACAGGCTTCCTTTTCCTAAAGCAGGTTCTAAAACTAGGAATGCTCTATATTAGAGAAGGATGAGGTATGTGTCCTATTTTTATGAAAGAAAAATTCTGCCCAGATATTTTTTTCTCCCTTCTTAGGTGGTCAAGGATAAAAGATGTTCACTAAGAACTAATGAAGAATCACTTAGAATGTACATATTTACAATGAAATTCAAAAGCCTAGGTTAATACTGTACAGACTGATAAAACACAAATTTGTGAAACCTCAGAAATTACAGACACAAAGCCGAAAAGCCAAAAGTAGCTAGAATAAAATTCACCAATCCATCAAAGAAGGAGGATGTATTATTAAAATGACTTTCTTTTAGGATCTCTGCACTAACAATAAAAAATAGCAACAAAATTCTGGAAGGGTAATGGCATACAAATGACTTGCTGCGGTTGGTATTGCTACCCCACAAGGCAATGAAGTCCACTGTAGCTGAGATAAAGGAACTCTTACAGAGTTGCTGCACTGTTACCAAGCAACAAGAAATAAAATGTCAGGATTAGCACTTGATTTAATTTTTACCATCAACAAACCATACTTCTATTCTGCTGTTCTTCTGGATATAAATGGTCATTAGGCTAAGAATTATTAATCTATGAGTACACACACAAAAAAATATGCCGTGAAGTTAATACCTGGCACTCACCAAGTTCATGTTTTTTATATTTACTGCTTCCTTGGTAGAAACAGCAAATAATAACAGAATAGTGATTCTATTACTGAGAAGGTTATTTTGTCAAAATATTCAACTAAATCTTCACTAAATACATCTTCATTAGCATTGAAATATTCTCAAATCAGTGTTGCATTTTATGAAAATTCAAGGAAATGAATGAATTGTCTTTAAATACTTTAATACTTCAAAATAAGTAGAGTCAATCACTTCATTTAGTTTAGTTGTGTAAGGATATTATCATCTGTCAAAGCAGATGGCTGAATTTGTAGCATAAATTTATAGATATCTGTTTCAGAGTGGTATAGCAATCACTTTTTAAAGAATGAAATCTAAAAGCATTAATAAAATCCTATAACTGAAAAACTAAAAAAGAAAAAAAATGTAAATTAAGGATATTATATAATTTAACAGACTTAAAAATCAATCACTGTAAATGACATCCATAGCTCACCACATCATCCCCAAAGTTAACACTTGGGAAGGTGACCGTATTATGCGTTAGGATCATGAGGTCCCAGGGTTCATGGGGAGTTGGTGGGAAGAGGGTGTTCCTTCTTTTTGTATTGTATCAAATAGCTCTTTTACCTGCCTGTGTTTTTAAAGAACTTGTGTTGAGTGTTCAACTCAGCTGGCCTGTGTGAATGAAGTAAAGAGGATTAGGATTAAACAGGTTCTTGCTGTCCTTATCTTCTCGCTAAGGAAGAGAAGTAGAGAGCATTACCAGGTAAATACTAAAGTGCAGTGAAGGGCATTTACTATATTATGCTTCACACAGTGAATGTCAAATTTGACATTTCAGCCAAGTTCATAAATATCATGTCTCCAAGTCAATCAGCAATTTGTGCGTGGGCATAAATTCCATACAGGCATGGAGCAGTGGTCGCCTGTGTATGCATGTGTGTGCTTGACATTGCATCTGTCTATGAAGTTTCTCAACATGGTTACATGTGTTTCTCTTGGGTGGATGGAACCTTTAGGTTTTTTCCTGTTTAGACCTATTTCTTTTTTCTTTTTACCATCTCTTGGAAAAATTATGAGTTTCTCTGTAATATCAAAAGGCATTAGCAATCTTAAGATTAAGAATAAAAGAAACTTAAGAGGAAAGGAATTATGTTTATCCCGTGCGCAGTTTCATTTTTCCTGAAGCAGGACGGAAGATAACCAGTCTCTAAAACATCGATACACTAACTGGGCCTGCTTGGTGGAGATTAAATGTTCACAGGATCCACTGAAGTGATTAGGTCGAACGGTTAAAATCCACTGTATTCCCACATCCTAGTGTAAAGTGAACTAACCACCAGTTTGACTTCTTCTGCAAAGGTAATTCATGAGGTGTTGTCAACACAAAGTTCTCCAAACAGGGCCAGAGAGTCACAAAAGTCAGGAGGCTCCAATCTCAAATTCACATTCTCCATTCATCTCAGAGTTTTAAAGTCGGATTTGGGCCTAGTCATCTTGCGAACTACTACAAATGAACTAAAAATAGAAATCACACTTCACACAGCCTAGGAAGAAGATACTGCCATGATTCTCAAGACAGCTACCCTCATATAAGAGTCCTCGGCCCACCACCTCAGACGGAAGAAAGGGGAGTGTGTCATCCCCAGTCGCCAGGTCCACCAGGGAGGCTCCACTGCTCCTCTTTCCACCGCCCAGCTTCCTCACCTCCCGGAGGCCTCTGCTCAACTGTCATCTCAGTGGGGCCTTCTGTTACTGACCAACCCATTCAAACTTCCACTTTGGGGAACTCCTTGGCGGTCCAGGGGTTAGGGCTCCACAGTCCCACTGCCGAGGGCCCGGGTTCAATCCCTGGTCAGGGAACTAAGATTCCACAAGCCATGCAGTACGGACAATAAAAAAGCAAAGACAGGGGCGCTTCCCTGGTGGCGCAGTGGTTGAGAGTCTGCCTGCCGATGCAGGGGACATGGGTTTGTGCCCCGGTCTGGGAAGATCCCACATGCCGTGGAGCGGCTGGGCTCGTGAGCCATGGCCGCTGAGCCTGCGCGTCCGGAGCCTGTGCTCCGCAACGGAAGAGGCCACAACAGTGAGAGGCCCGCGTACCGCAGAAAAAAAAAAGGGGGGGGGGAAGCAAAGACAAAAACAAAATTTATCTTTCTTCTCCTGACATTTCATGTCGCTTTTCATGCTTTGTTTCATCTCCTTAATATTTATCAATATCTAATATAATATATATTTTACTTATTTATTGCACCTATTGTCAGTCTTGAGCATTATAATGTAAGCTCATGAGGGATACAATATCCGGTGATTATCTCAAAATACTACAAGAGGATGCAGGAGATGGGGATGAAGACGGGGCAGGAGTGATCGTGGGTTGACAGTCATTGGAGCTGGAGGACGAGCTCAGATGGGTTCATTGCACTCTTCTGTTTACTGTTGTGTATGTCCATTAGCCTTCATAATAAACATTAAAAACAAAATTTGTGATACCATTTACACTGCTATTTTCACCTTTCCTCATCCACCAATCAGGAACAACACATATCTTCTTGGCAGGATGGCAGATGTACCCCTAATCTTTTCCTCTAGTTAACCTCCTCTGGAGACATGGCATGTACCAGGCACTAGTACGGGCCACAGAAGTCACAGGTCCCAAAGCTTGGCTCTTCTAAACAAAAAGTCTTAGGATATCTTTGGAAAATAATCTTCCATATGTCCATACCTTATGACTTAGAATTATTTTTAAGGGACTGATAACCACAATATTCCTCACAGTGGCTCTCTCTGCAGGAAAGGCAGGCAGATGAAAATGAGAATAAGCAATCCGCCAATCCTTACCTTAGGTGGGTTCGTAGGTGTTCAATTTATTATTGTGCTTTATCACCCACAAAGGCCACATGCATATAATACTTGTATGCATCAAATATCATGTAATATGAACAATTCTTTCACAAGCAAATACATAAATATGCCATAATGTAAAAATAATAAAAATAACTTTATTGAAGTCATGGTAATGAATGTGTTTGTCTTAACTGAAAGCTGAAATTAGCCAAAATAGCTGAAGAGGCCTTGCATAAACCTTGCCATCTTCCAACACCAGCCAGGGCACACACCTGAAGAAACTAGGTGGGTTATTTTGTTCACAGGTAACCTCAACCGCCTTCGGTGGCTGAGTCAGATGAGCTTCCCTGACAGCACCGGCACGCCAGGCTGCTTGCAGGAGACAATGCATCAACACTCTCCTGAGTGAAGCACTCGCGCCCCTCCCCCTGAGTTTTCTATTATAAGTTGCTTTAAAAAAAAAAAAAAAAGTCAAGAATGGTAACTTCCCAGAGAAACACAGCCTGATTGGATATGCACCCAGGAGACTGGCTGAGGGGCTCATGGGAAGTTGAAGGGTTAACAGACCCCTACAAAAGCCAAATGAGTTCCACAGTACTGCTGTTACTCATACACATGGAACGCAATGCCAAGAGTTGTTCCCTGGCTGGTCTTGCACTTAAACTTGTGAAGTTTATCAGGGAAGATTCCACCCACTCAAAGAGGAGGTCCAGAAATAACACTGTCTGTCCTAAAAAGAGAAATATCTTTCTGGCATGTATGCCAATATGTGCACCCACTTGTACTATTTTCCCCAAGTAACTACCCCCAGTTCCTTAAGAGACGGGGAAAGAGACAGCCAGCCTTCACTATGTCACAACTTTGTGGAGAAACATGCAAATGGCTGCAGGTTTTAAGAATGCAAATGCAATATTCATATCGGTTTTGTTAAAGGGGAAAACAGACATAATTGGTTTTCCACAACTCATAAGTTTGTTTAGAACACATTTGAAAGGCAAAATTTTTCCAAAAAGGAGCAATATCCCACTTTTAGAGAAACCAGAAATAATTCATGTCAAGGGCCAATTTGGTATTCTCTTCAATTCAAGATAAATATACTGGTTTACCTCTTGTCAATTGGAGGAGAAATTATGAACCAAAAAAAGCAAGAGACAGCTTTATGTTCCTTTGCCACCCTGCTTTTTTTTTTTTTTTTAAGTTATTTATTTTATTTATTTATTTTTTTGGCTGCATTGTTGTCTTTGTTGCTGTGCACAGGCTTTCTCTACTTGCGGCGAGTGGGGGCTACTCTTCATTGCAGTGCGCGGGCTTCTCATTGCGGTGGCTTCTCCTGTTGCAGAGCATGGGCTCTAAGCGTGTGGGCTTCAGTAGTTGTGTCACATGGACTCAGTAGTTGTGGCTCGCGGGCTCTAGAGCACAGGCTCAGTAGTTGTGGTGCACAGGCTTAGTTACTCCGCGGCATGTGAGATCTTCCCAGACCAGGGCTTGAACCCGTGTCCCCTGCATTGGCAGGAGGATTCTTAACCACTGTGTCACCAGGGAAGTCCCCTGCCACCCTGCTTCTACGTGCAAAAAGACTTTAAGATATCTGAGGGAATTATCATTAATATTTTAGATATTTATAGTTCTACCCCTCTCTTTACCTCCCATAAAACTCAAGTTATAGGGGGTAACCAGGGAGAAAGGCTGAAAAGATTCAGCACCAGGGGGTGGAGTGGTGCTTTAGGAGACAGGCTCTAACCCAGATCCTGCTACTGAAAAGTCCTTCATGTCCTCATTTATAAGAGAAAGGAGATGAGCTAAGAGTTCTAAAAAAAAAAAAGGCTTTGTTTGAAATGTAGGGTGTAGTCATTGTTAAAGCTCCCACTGCTTAAGATACTGCAGTACAAGAATAGACCTTCAATCACCATGTTCAGGGAAGCCTGTGAAAAGCTGCACAGTTCAGAGAGGCGACACAACAGAATGAACAGAATCCAAGAGGAAGACTGAATGAATCCACAGGGCTTTTGATCACAGGATGATGCTTTTCTCAAAGCCCTCTTGGAGGCAGATGGTGAAGGAGGCAAAAAGACCATAATTGGAATAACTAGCAAGGAGAGCTGGGGGTAGAGGAATATATTGGCCCAAAACTCCCGATCTGCTTGATTCTAATAGTTAGCATTGAAATGGACTACTTCCAGAAATTCAATACCTTTCAAGATTTTGAAACACCATCCATTGATGATGATTTGAGAATATTTCATAAAATAGTGGAAAAGTGCAGACACTCCGGAATCAGTCATTCTGTGGTTCTATCCTAGCTCCATCTAGCTGTGTGACATCACATCAGGTATGTAACCAAACCTCTCTGTGCTTTTAAGTCCTTATCTGTAAAATAAGGATAATAATGATTCCTACCTCATAAGACTATTGTTAATATTAAAAAAATTAACAATAACCATGAAGAATACAGCAGTGACTAAAACATAATAAATACTTGATTAATAGTAACTATTATTATTGTTAATATTTAACAGGCAGGAAAATACGCAGGTAATTTAAGATCTCTGAAGACTCCTGTTAAACCAGCTCATAATCATCCGTCTCACTAGGACCACCGCACAATAAAGTAGGATAGGGCTACAGGAAAAGAATTACAGAGTCCTAAAGGCCAATGCAGGTAACAGAGTGCACAAAACATAGCACAGAAGAGGAGCTGGACGTCCAGGGTAGTCACTAGACTAAGAATAATACAAAACTCACAGTCCAGATAGATTTTTTGTTATCAGAAGACACCCAATCTATTCATCATCCCCAATTCCAAATTATCTTCTACATCCAAGAGCACAAGTTCTTACAATTCAACCTAAAGGCATGTGGACCTCTTCTACTATGAGCACGCAGAGGGAGCAGGCTTACAATACTTTATTGTCTAAATTGCTGTTTTGCTTATATTCCTAAACTAGAATGACAAATTATACTTCATCTCGATCCTTCCAATTAGGCTCTGTCCAAACTTTCTCCAGTGATGACAATATTCTTTATCTATGTGGATCAACACAATAGTCACTAGCATATGTAGTTACTGAAGAGAAACTGAATTTCTACTTTATCTAATTTTAATTAATTTAAATTTTAAAAGTCGCATGTAGCTAGTGGCTACCAGTTGGACAGTGTGGGTATAATCAATTGGGAGTGGCCATCAACAGCACTATATTGAAAGGGATCCTAATGTGAGTCTGTGTCTAACAGGACAGAATGCTGTGAATCAGAGATGTCTGTTCTAGGACACAGGGAGGGCAGCTTTTATCATATTTGCAGGATCAATTAAAGGATTTTATCTCCTCTTCCCTTATGCCGACAGAGAACCTCTCTTTCCTAATATCTACATTAATTCTCAGACAGTAGAGAGTCACTTCCTGCTTATGGAAGAGATAAGATTGGCTGAAAAGAACCAGATTATAAAAGAAAGAAAAAAAGAAATTCACCCAGGACACCCAGGACAATGCATACTGCCCCATGGTACTCAGAGAAAAAATACTGGTTTGTGGCAGTTTTACAGAAGTACATACAATCAAGAGAGGGTTAAGCTATCAATTATTTTAAGCTACGCTATAGGCTTTTTTTCAGTACTGTTACAGATGTGTGCAATGGACAGGTCATTAAGATGATTCGATTAAAAAAAAAAAGATCGCACAGAGAGAGTAAACCACATTATTCATTTTAAAAGCAGAAAATATACTGAAGCCATTGCAAAAGAAACCACCCTGCCAGTGTTGAAAGTACCACATTCCCCAGCACTTTAAAAATAATACACTTCAAACACTGTAAATTAACTATACTTCCATAAAAGAGGAAGAAAACAAACAAAAAAATGAAGCCAAACTATGGCTATCTACTAAAAAAAATAATAATAATAATAATATACTTCACTTTCCAAGAGAGAAACAGAATTCTAACATTTGATTATTTCAAACATATGACAGCACTGCCTCCATGAAATACCATCTTGGGCAAGCATATGGATGAATGAAAAAATGCCAGGTAGAATAATACCATCACAAGAAAAATTAAGAACATATATACTCATTTTCAGATCGCAGGATGGGTTCCTATAAAGCCCTCCCATGGGAAAGCTATCTCAAACGCCCAAGAAAATTTGGTTCCAAAGTGATCCTCAAAACCTAAATGAAGCATTTTGAAGTCTCCTTTCAGGTTCAAATATGTATAAACAAAATGGCAAGATTTTGGTATAAGCACCTATTTCTGTCCCAGAGCTTGAACTCTGGGAAGGTTCTAAAATTATTCTAGTCTCTCCCAAACCCTGAGATGTCCAAAGGAGAGTCAGTTAGTGCCTTAATTCAACTGTTCTGAAGAGAACCACATCAAAGCAATGAGCTGTACTAGCCTCCTTCTTCCTTAAAGTAACACCAGTAACTAACAGTGAGATAAGGAACTTCTCCTAATACAACTTACTATTTTCCTAGGATTCTGTATACACGAAATCATCTGGAGACAAACTAGAGAACATTTATACCACAGAAGTCCACCCACTAGAGTGAAGGTTCTGAGCCCAACATCAGGCTTCCCAACCTGGGGTCCAGCAACAGGAGGAGGAATTCCCAGAGAATCAAACTTTGAAGGCTAGCGGGATTTGACTGCAGGACTTCGACAGGACTGGGGGACACACAGACTCCACTTCGAGAGGGCACACACAAAGTAGTGTGTGCATCAGGACCCAGGGGGAAGGAGCAGTTATCCCATAGGAGATTGAACCAGACCTATGTGCTAGTGTTGGAGGGTCTCCTGCAGGAGCGGGAGGGGGTGGGTGGGTAGGTGGGGGCAGAGGGCTCACCACTGGGACAAGGACACTGGCAGCAGAAGTTCTGGGAAGGGGCTTCCCTGGCGGCGCAGTGGTTGAGAGTCCGCCTGCCAATGCAGGGACGCGGGTTCGTGCCCTTGTCCGGGAAGATCCGACATGCTGCGGAGTTGCTGGGCCCATGAGCCATGGCAGCTGAGCCTGCGTGTCCTGAGCATGAGCTCTCCCAGAGTCCACCATTAGCCCCACCAAACAGCTTCTAGGCCCTAGTGCTGGGTTGCCTCAGGCCAAAAAACAAACAGGTAGGAAAGTCAGCCCCACCCATCAGCAGACAAGTGGATTAAGGTTTTACTGAGCTCTGTCCACCAGAGAACCCACCCAGCTCTACCCACCACCAGTCCCTCCTATCAGGAAGCTTGCACAAGCCTTTTAGATAGCCTCATCTACCAGAAGGCAGACAGCAAAAACAAGAAGAACTACAATCCTGCAGCCTGTGGAACAAAAACGACATTCACAAAAAGACAAAATGAAAAGGCAGAGGACTATGTACCAGATGAAGGAACAAGATAAAACCCCAGAAAAACACCTAAAAACACCTAAAGGAGATAGGCAACCTTCCAGAAAAAGAATTCAGAAGAGTGATAGTGAAATTAATCCAGGACCTCAGAAAAAGAATGGAGGCAAAGATCGAGAAGATGCAAGAAATGTTTCACAGAGACCTATAAGAATTAAAGAACAAACACCTAGAAGAATTAAACAACAAAAAAACAGAGATGAACAATACAATAACTGAAATGAAAAATACACTAGAAGGAATCAATAACAGAATAACTGCGGCAGAAGAACGGATAAGTGACCTGGAAGACAGAATGGTGGAATTCACTACTGCAGAACAGAGTAAAGAAAAAAGAATGAAAAGAAATGAAGTCAGCCTAAGAGACCTCTGGGACAACATTAAATGCACCAACATTTGCATTATAGGGATCCCAGAAGGAGAAGAGAGAGAGAGGACCCGAGAAAATATTTAAGGAGATTAGAGTCGAAAACTTCCCTAACATGGGAAGGAAATAGCCACCCAAGTCCAGGAAGCACGGAGAGTCCCAGGCAGGATAAACCCAAGCAGAAACACGCCAAGACACATAGTAATCAAACTGAGAAAAATTAAAGACAAAGAAAAATTATTAAAAACGAGGGAAAACCGACAAATAACATACAAGGAAACTCCCATAAGTTTAAGAGCTGATTTCTCAGCAGAAACTCTACAAGCCAGAAGGGAGTGGCACGATATATTTAAAGTGATGAAAGGGAAGAGCCTACAACCATGATTACTCTACCCAGTAAGGATCTCATTTGAATTCAATGGAGAAATCAAAAGCTTTACAGACAAGCAAAAGCTAACAGAATTCAGCACAACCAAACTAGCTCTACAACAAATGCTAAAGGAACTTCTCTAAGTGGGAAACACAAGAGAAGAAAAGGACCTACAAAAACAAACCCATAACAATCAAGAAAATGGTAATAGGAACATACATATCGAAAATTACCTTAAACGTGAATGGATTAAATGCTCCAACAAAAGACACAGGCTCACTGAATGGAAACAAAAACAACACCCATATATATGCTGTCTACAGGAGACCCACTTCAGACCTAGGGACACATACAGACTCAAAGTGAGGGGACGGAAAAAGATATTCCATGCAAATAGAAATCAAAAGAAAGCTGAATAGCAGTACTCATATCTGATAAAATAGACTTTAAAATAAAGAATGTTACAAGAGACAAGGAAGGACACTACATAATGATCAAGGGATCAATCCAAGAAGAAGATATAACAATTATAAATATATATGCACCCAAGATAGGAGCACCTCAATACATAAGGCAACTGCTAACAGCTATAAAAGAGGAAATCAACAGTAACACAATAGTGGGGGACTTTAACACCTCACTTACACCAATGGACAGATCATCCAAACAGAAAATGAATAAGGAAACACAAGCTTTAAATGACACAATAGACCAGATAGATTTAATTGATATTTATAGGACATTCCATCCAAAAACAGCAGATTACACTTTCTTCTCAAGTGCACACGGAACATTCTCCAGGATAGATTGATCACGTCTTGGGTCACAAATAAAGCCTCAGTAAATTTAAGAAAACTGAAATCATATCAAGCATCTTTTCCAATCACAACACTATGAGACTGGAAATAAGTTACAGGGAGAAAAACGTAAAAAGCATTAACACATGGAGGCTAAAAAATATGTTACTAAATAACCAAGAGATCATTGAAGAAATCAAAGAGGAAATAACAAATAACTAGAGACAATTGACAACGAAAACATGACGATCCAAACCCTATGGGATGCAGCAAAAGCAGTTCTAAGAGGGAAGTATATAGTAATACAAGCCTACCTCAAGAAACAACAAACATCTCAAATAAACCATCTAACCTTACAAGTAACTAGAGAAAGAAGAACAAACAAACCCCAAAGTTAGTAGAAGGAAAGAAATCATAAAGATCAGAGCAGAAATAAAAGAAATAGATACAAAGAAAAGAATAGCAAAGATCAATAAAACTAAAAGGTGGTTCTTTGGGAAGATAAACAAAATTGATAAACCTTTAGCCAAACTCAACAAGAAAAAGAGGGGAGGACTCAAATCAATAAAATTAGAAATGAAAAAGGAGAAGTTACAACGGACACCACAGTAATACAGAGCATCATAAGAGACTACTACAAGCAACACTTTGCCAATTAAATGGATGACCTGGAAGAAATGGACAGATTCTTAGAAAGGTACAACCTTCCAAGACTGAACCAGGAAGAAATAGAAAATATGAACAGACCAATCACAAGTAATGAAATTGAAACTGGGATTAAAAATCTTCCAACAAACAAAAGTCCAGGACCAGATGGCTTCACAGGTGAATGCTATCAAACATTTAGAGAAGAGCTAACACCCATCCTTCTCAAACTCTTCCAAAATACAGCAGAGGAAGGAACACTCCAAAACTCACTTTATAAGGCCACCATCACCCTGATACCAAAACCAGACAAAGATACTACAAAAAAAGAAAATTACAGACCAATATCACTGATGAATATAAATGCAAAAACCCTCAACAAAATACTAGCAAACAGAATCCAACAACACATTAAAAGGATCATACACCACGATCAAGTGGGAATTATCCCAGAGATGCAAGGATTCTTCAATATATGCAAATCAATCAATGTGATACACCATATTAACAAATTGAAGAATAAGAACCATATGATCATCTCGATAGATACAGAAAAAGCTTTTGACAAATTCAACATCCATTTATGATAAAAGCTCTCCACAAAGTGGGCATAGAGGGAAACAACCTCAATATAATAAAGGCCATATATGACAAACCCAGAGCAAACATCATTCTCAATGGTGAAAAACTGAAAGCATTTCCTCTAAGATCAGGAACAAGACAAGGATATCCACTCTCACCGCTATTACTCAACATAGTTTTGGAAGTCCTAGCCACAGCAATCAGAGAAGAAAAACAAATAAAAGGAATACAAATTGGAAAAGAAGAAGTACAACTGTCACGGTTTGCAAATGACATGATATTATTCATAGATAATCCTAAAGATGCCACCAGAAAACTACTAGAGCTAATCAATGAAGCTGGTAAAGTTGCAGGATACAAAATTAATGCACAGAAATCTCTTGCAGTCCTACACACTAACAATGAAAGATCAAAAAGAGAAATTAAGGAAACAATCCCATTCACCATTACAAAAAAAAGAACAAAATACCTAAGAACAAACCTACCTAAGGAGGTAAAAGACCTGTACTCAGAAAACTATAAGACACTGATGAAAGAAATCAAAGACAACACAAACAGATGGAGAGATATACCATGTTCTTGGACTGGAAGAATCAATATTGTGAAAATGACTATACTACCCAAAGCAATCTACAGATTCAATGCAATCCCTATCAAATTACCAATGGCATTTTTTATGGAACTAGAACAAAAAATCTTAAAATTTGTATGGAGTCACAAAAGACCCAGAATAGACAAAGCAACCTTGAGGAGAAAAAACGGAGCTGGAGGAATCAGACTCCCTGACTTCAGACTATACTACAAAGCTACAGTAATCAAGACAATATGGTACTGGCACAAAAACAGAAATATAGATCAATAGAACAGGAGAGAAAGCCCAGAGATAAACCCACGCACCTATGGTCAACTAATCTATGACAAAGGAGGCAAGGATATACATGGAGAAAAGACAGTCTCTTCAGTAAGTGGTACTGGGAAAACCAGACAGCTACATGTAAAAGAATGAGATTAGAACACTCCCTAACACCACACACAAAAATAAACTCAAAATGGATTAAACACGTAAATGTAAGACCAGACACTAAAGCTCTTAGAGGATAACATAGAACACTCTGACATAAATTACAGCAATATGTTTTTTGACCCACCTCCTAGAGAAATGGAAATAAAAACAAAAATAAACAAATGGAACCTAACGAAACTTAAAAGCTTTTTCACAGCAAAGGAAACTATAAACAAGACAAAAAGACAACCCTCAGAATGGGAGAAAATATTTGCAAAAGAAACAATGGACAAAGGATTAATCTCCAAAATATATAAACAGTTCATGCAGCTCAATATTAAAAAAACAAACAACCCAATCAAAAAATGGGCAGAAAACCTAAATAGACATTTCTCCAAAGAAGACATACAGGTGGCCAAGAGGCACACAAAAAGCTGGTTAACATCACTAATTATAAGAGAAATGCAAATCAAAACTGCAATGAGGGGCTTCCCTGGTGGCGCAGTGGTTGAGAGTCTGCCTGCCGATGCAGGGGACACAGGTTCGTGCCCTGGTCCAGGAAGATTCCACATGCCACGGAGCGGTTGGGCCCGTGAGCCATGGCTGCTGAGCCTGCACGTCTGGAGCCTGTGCTCCACAACGGGAGAGGCCACAACAGTGAGAGGACTGCATACCGCAGAAAAAAAACAAAAACAAAAACAAAAAAACTGCAATGAGGTGTCACCTCACACAGGTCAGAATGGCCATCATCAGAAAATCTACAAAAAACTAATACTGGAGAGTGTGTGGAGAAAAGGGAACCCTCTTACACTGTTGATGGGAATGTCAATTGATACAGCCACGATGGAGAACAGTATGGAATTTCCTTAAAAAACTAAAAATAGAATTACCTTAAGACCCAGCAATCCCACTACTGGGCATATACCCAGACAAAACCATAATTCAAAGGACAGATGCACCCCAATGTTCACTGCAGCACTATTTACAATAGCCAGGTCATGGAAGCAACCTAAATGCCCACTGACAGAAGAATGGATAAAGAAGATGTGTTACATATTTACAATAGAATATTACTCAGCCATAGAAAGGAACAAAATTGGGTCATTTGTAGAGAGCGGATGGACCTAGAGACTGTCATACAGAGTGAAGTAAGTCAGAAAGAGGAAAACAAATATCATATATTAACACATATATGTGGAACCTAGAAAAACAGTACAAATGAACCAGTTTGCCAGGCAGAAATAGAGACACAGATGCAGAGAACAAACGTAAGGACACCAAGGGGGGAAAGCAGGGGGAATGAATTGGGAGATTGGGATTGACATATATACACTAATATGTATAAAATAGATAACTAATAAGTACCTGTTGTATAAAAAAAAATAAAATTAAATTAAAAAAAGAAAAAAGTGAAAAAAAAATTTCATCTGGAGACTTCACCCAAGAAGGTCCACTTTACTCAAGTACCAAAAGACTTTTATGAGCTGGTCAGCCTAATAGCTTAATTCCCAAACAGAGTGTTCTAGTGAGACCATAGCTAACCAGAAAGCTCATGTTCCAGCAAAACTTCAACTATGATATATTTAAATAGAATCCTTCAACATCCAAAATGAAAAAGTGGTTATTGTTTGCCCTCCTTCATGAAAGCAAATGAACCATTGTACTTTTTCTTGAACTAATATATAACATCAACTTTGAAAATTAACAACAGGAAATCAGAAATAACCTCTTCTCTTACCTCCACCACTGTGGTTTCTGCAGCTTTGCACATCGGCAAGTTGAAATTCCTTGCACTTTTCCTACATTAGAGGAATAAGGAAGTGGAGAAAGAAGGGCAAAAATAAGTGTCTCTCTCAGCTTTAATTATAGATTAAAAGAATTTCTGTAAACCAAGACTTTGTGAATCTTTTTAAAAGAGTGTATCATATTTTCGATAAGTTCTATAGCCATTTTATAAACAAAAACAATACGATGGTCACTTCATTCAATTATATAGCTTTTTATGGGGTTAAGAGAAAGAGGGAATACTTTTCATAGTCAACATAGTTATACACAGAAAAATAAAATGGATATTAATAAATCTACTCTAAAACTAACTTCTCTAAGTCTTTTACCTGAGATGCCACTTTGTTTTATAGTTAAATATTTCACTAAGCTTGCTCTTGTTAAAATATTAAGAAAAGTAGCAAGTGCTTTATATGAGAAGGTATAGTAATTATACTCCTATTAAAGAAACCTATTGCTGAAATTAACTGAAACATTCATCGGTGATTTGTGAGTCGTAAAGATCAGTGTGGAGAATCAACTTCTAATGAAATTTTTAAAGCTACAACCCCCCCATCAGACCCTGAAGTGAAAAATTTTAAGAAGCGGCCAATTTTGCTGATGGTTCTGCATTCCTAAGTTCCTAAATTAATGCACTTCCTCTAATTATAAAAATCTTAATGTATTTTTGTTTCTGAGAGTGTAAATTGATAGGGAAAATTCTTTGGTAAAGAGAAATAATTCACAGCTATGCCTTAACAGCTCTTTGTGACACCAATGTTTCTTTCACTTGGATTCAAGGATAGGTGTGTCCTCAAGAGAGGAATCCTTGTGTACTTTGACAAGTTACTGTGTTGGATTCCACCAGACATCCAGCATCAAAAGCTCCAAGGGCAGAGTGGCCTGAGGTGCAGGCATGCAGAGCCTGCCCACTCTAACAATGGCCTAGACAGACCTCTGTACCAGTTGTCCCACTAAACGTGAAGGTCAGCCTAGAAGTCAGTATCTTAAGAATCTAGGCCACCTGACCACTGGGGACAAGCACTCTCATTTCACATCAAAGCTCAATGGCTACTGAGCAGAAACTACAGGCATAAGGTCTGTACTCAGAATAGCCCTTGTGCAGTCTTTAGATAACAGGCAATAAAGCACAGGATAAACTCATGGAAATACTTTAAATAATTCTTTTCCATTTGCTACTATACAATTTCATTAACCTTTAAAAAAAAACAACTAAGCTTTGCAAGCATTACATCAAGGTGTCAAATAAGGTAGACATCATTCAAAATGTCCTCTGTAATTGCCAAAATTAGTTATAATATCAAAAATTGGCTAAATCCCGGGGCTTCCCTGGTGGTCCGGTGGTTAAGACCCACAATTCCACCTCGGGGGGCACGGGTTCGATTCCTAGTTGGGGAACTAAGATCTCATACGCTGTGGCCCGGACAAAAAACCAAAAACAAAACAAAAACAAATGAACCAAAAAATTGGCTAAATTCAAGAAATCAAATACAGTATTAATGTCACAGAAGATCTTCAGAAATGAACAAAAACATGAGAGTGACACTGGTAATTTAATTGTGATTATACCAAAGCTGCATTTGGTAAAGATAAAAAATATCACTAACTAAAAGCAGGAAAAGGCCAATATTATGAGAAAGACAAGTATTTCTGTAACCTAACAGGTGACGTCTTCAAGATCAAACATTTTGAAAAACTTTTTTGAGTATATTCAAACGTGGCACAATTTGCAGAAACAACTATATAATCCCTAAATCCAAGATACTAAATCTTGGTATTTAGTATGCTTAGGGTAATCAAAAGATATTGAAATCTATTAAGTGGCTTAATATCTGTGGCTATCTAGATAACGAGAATGAAAGTTAAACATTATTAAGGGTAACCAACTTTCCAGACATAATCTTTATAAGCATTTCCTAGAAGACACCAATAGGCCTGGAAAAGAACTGACCTAAGTGATTATTAGCAATATTTTTCCATAATATCAAAGTAACAGGCATTTTAAGACAATTCATATAAATAACACTGTCAAAATTAAATATAATTGTGTGCTTTAGTCACATTTTTTAAGCATGTCACAACACTGTAACTAGTTTTGGCAACTAAAGTACACGGGCAAAAATAATTTGTATGTGACTATATACAAGGATATACAGATTCAAATAGTTAACAAACAGTGCGCCATGGGTACCAACCAATCAGAACAGATGTCCTCAAGTGCATCAAACCAGCATGACTGCACAGCAATGGTTCTGCACCCACCTATATACACACACACAGGTGTGTTTGATTTTAAGCCATTTTTAAAATAAATTTTTAAATACCAAACACATCAAGATATCCATTTTATAATCATAATTTCAGAAATATAAAGTTGCTGAAATGCATTACATTTAACATTTTTAAAACCATTATATTACCTGAAAATCACATTTCCTGCTCGGTCTGCCTTCCAGGCTTTCACCAAAGCGAAATCCCCTGTGATTGCTTCCTCCAAAATAAAATGTTGACCGTTAAACTCCCTCACCTGCAAGAGACAAAGAGGGCATTGTCAGGATCTGCAGAGGTCTTGTTTGGTTGTGCTCCCTGCTCTGATAGAGGCAGATAATAAGGATACAACCCTAGTTAGAAAAGAGGGAGAGATCTAAACTGAAACTTCAAGGAAGAGTAGTGCAGGCAACCAGGGCTTCGTCAGAATGGTGAAGAGGAGCTTCCCTGGTGGCACAGTGGTTGAGAGTCCGCCTGCCGATGCAGGAGATGCAGGTTCATGCCCCGGTCCGGGAGGATCCCACATGCCGCGGAGCGGCTGGGCCCGTGAGCCATGGCCGCTGAGCCTGCGCGTCCGGAGCCTGTGCTCCGCAACGGGAGAGGCCACAGCAGTGAGAGGCCCGCGTACCGCAAAAAAAAAAAAAAAAAAATGGTGAAGAGGCCACTGAGGGAGCAGCATGTGCAAAGGCTCAGAAGCAAGAGGAAGCTTGGCAATTGTGAGGAACTGAAAGCTCTATATGCTTAAGGCATAGACTGTGTGTGTTAGCACTCACTTTATTATTTGTGTGAATAATTTACATACTGAACACGAAAAAGAGCCCCCGAAAACCATGTAAGTTGCATGAAATGGGCAATGCACTGTTTTCCTACCTAAAATAGTTATAAAAATCCATTCATCTCTTCTAATGAATCCATCATCCTCTGTTGAGATTTTAATTGGGATTCCTAAAATTTGTAGAGAACTGACATGCTATATCCTCCCACCTGTGAGAATATAGGCCTACATTTTTTAAAGTCTTCTTTTACCTCCTTCAATAGTTTCATAGTTTTCCCTCAGAAAAAGCTTTGTATATATTTTCCAGCTTTATTCATAGGTGCTTCTTGGTTTTTGATACCACTGTGACTGTTATATTTTATTCTATTATACCTTCTCTCTGTCATTACTGGTCTAATGGAAGGCTATTGATTTTTGTATGTTTATTTACTTTTAATTCTACTCCAAATGGGAGGGGAGGGGAGAAGACGCATAAAGCAAAACTATGCCGCGGCATTTTGTTCCTTTTTTCTTCATGGGTACTTAGCTCTGGGAATTGAAAGGAAGAGGGGAAACAACGTCAATACCTCTCTCCATCACCACAGGAGATGGGAGCCATTTGAAGGCCAAACTCCATTTTCATTCCTACTGCGCCCCCTAGTGGACAAATTACGTGCATTTTATAGAAAGCCGGAGAAAGCTCCAGTACCTTTACTTTTCTTTAACTGTGGTTTAAAACAAGAAATTCTTTCTTTTTTTTAAAATTATAGTTAACTTACAGTATTGTGCTAGTTTCAGGTGTGCAGCAAAGTGATTCAGACATATATATGTACACATATACATATATATTCTTTTTCAGATTCTTTTCTATTATAGGTTATTACAGATATTAAATATAGTTCCCTGTGTTATACAGTAGGTTCTTGTTTATTTATATATATATAGTAGTGTGTGTATGTTAATCCCAAACTCCTAATTTATCCCTCTCCCTCGCTTTCCCTTTTGGTAACCATAAATTTGTTTTCTATGTCTATGAGTCTATTTCTGTTTTGTAAATAAGTTCATCTGTATCATTTTTTTAGATTCCACATATAAGTGATATCATATGATATCTGTCTTTCTCTGTCTGCCTTCATTTAGTATAATCTCTAGGTCCATCCATGTTGCTGAAAATGGGATTATTTCATTTCTTTTCATGGCTCAGTAATATTCCACTGTATGTATATACCACATCTTTAACCATTCATCTGTTGATGAACATTTAGGTTGCTTCCATGTCTTGACTATTGTAAATAGTGCTGCTATGAACATTGGGGTGCACGTGTCTTTTTGAATTATAGTTTTGTCTGGGTATATGCCCAGGAGTGGGGTTGCTGGATCATATGGTGACTCTACTTTTAGATTTTTAAGGAACCTCCATACTGTTTTCCATTGTGGCTACACCAATTTACATTCCCATCAACAGTGTAGGAGGGTTCCCTTTTCTCTACATCCTCTCCACCATTTATTATTTGTAGACTTTTTGATGATGGCCATTCTGACCAGTGTGAGGTGCTACCTCATTGTAGTTTTGATTTGCACTAAAACAGAACCATTTCTTAAAGAACAGTTTCCTTAAAGACATTATCCCACTTTCCTGTTAGAAAAGCTTAATGAATTTAGGGAATCACTGATGAATGAAGATCATATGAATATGAACTTAGACAAATTATATGAAAGATATTTGTAACCTACACATCAATATAGTTTAAGTCTTATGTATTTCAGCCATCACCAGAGATGATAGCTGAGGCCTTTACATACAGATCTAGAGAACTACATACACATCTAAATATATGCTAAGCCAGGGCAAAGTAAAAACATTGGCGTTTCTTTCTATTCCAGTTATCTAATTTCCTGAAGAGTCTACACATCAGAAGTTGCTAAGTGTTCACTATTCTAAAATTTTAAAACAGGGGAGGAATTGGTTTTGTCCAACTAGCTGTTATATTTACTTGAAAGAGTTATGCACGTCAGAGTCTCCACTTCCCCATCTTTCAGTCCTTTCTTGAATCCACTCCAGTCAAATTTTCACCATTCCAGAAAAATCCTCTTCTCCAGAAAAATCACTGTTTAAGGTCACCAATGACTTCCACGTTTCCAAACCCAACAGTCAATTTCCAGTCCTCTTACCCAACCTCTTCATACTCTGACACGGTTGATCACTCCCTCCTTTGTAAAAGTTCCCATCTTCCAAATCACCGGACTCCCCTGGGTTTCCTCTCCACTCACTAGACACTCTTTCCCATCTTATTTGCTGCTCCCTTTCCTTTTTTCAACCTTTCAATGTCAGGCCTCTTCTAAACCCTTAAACGCAAAAGAGCTGTTCTCTGTCTACACTCCAGCCCCAGTCCCATGGATTTAAACACCACGTGCTGATGCCTCCAAAGTTCCTACCCCAGCTCTCAACCCTCCTGGAGCTGAGCTCGAGCCTACAGAACACCTCCTCTTGGAAGCCAGTGAATGTCTCGAAAGCACCAAGCCCAGGCAGAGCTCTTTGATTACCCCCATGCTCGGCCCTTTTCAATAAGCAGCATGCTTGATTCTTGTCTTTTCTTACTCAGTAAATCCTGTTGGCTCTACGTATTTCCCAATTGCAACCACTTCTCACAAATTCCACTGTTACCACCTTAGTCTAAACCACCTTCCACTCCCACCTGGATTAATACAACAGCCTCTTCATCCGTCTCCCTGCTTCTGCTGTTGGGTCTCCAGCAAAAAAACTCACTACCCAACAGGCACGGTGCTCTTTCCAAAATGTAACTCAGATCCCATCACTGTCCCACCATATTCAAAACACTCTGTTGTCCTCTCACCACACTCAGTAAAGGCCAAACTCGTGTGGTCTGGCTCCTGCCTCTCTTTAACCTCCAACCCTACCACTCTCTCCTCATTCATTCTGTTCCAGTCTTACTGCCCTGCTGTTCCACACATGAGGCAAGCCTGCCCTGGGACCCTGTCCTTCCTCTTCCTTCTGAGTAGAGCACAAACCTATAATCTTCACCCAGCTCATTCCCTATTTTATTCAGGTCTCTACCAAATGTCACCTACTCAGAGAGGTTTTCCCTGACCCAGCCTGGAGCACGCCTTCCTGACCACACCCATCATCCTCTCTGCCTTTGCCCTACTTGATTTGTGTTCACAGCACTTCCAGTATTGACATTGTCTGTTTGTCTATTTGTTCTTTGTCGGGGGGACTTGGTCTAGAACACCCCTTTTTCCACCACGCTTAGACCAGTGTTTGACAAACAGAAGGTCCTCAATAACTATCACTGACCTAAGGAATTCACTCATTTCCTCTTCCCACCATAATCGAGGACAACAAAGAGCTAACAAGAATCATTTCAAGAAATTACTGTTGTATTCCTAGGGGATGCAGACAAAATGACAAAACTGCTAGATTCCTACACCTCCTGAGATGAACCCAGGCATTCAGAACAGATTCTAGTCTATCCTATGTTTTCACCAGGAGAGTTAATGCTGTAACTTCTAGCAAGCTCTCAAAGCATTCACCCGATTTTGCCAGGCATCTTTATCTATATTAACCAAGATCCATCTTAATAATTAGGTTCCTGTCCTTTACTTTGTCAACAACTTTTTAAACCTAATTAGGCGGTAAAGAAAGAAGCAAGATAGCGTATTAACAAAAGCTCTGGGTCAATATAGGTCACTCTAATCAGAAAGGCAAAGCTCCAGATGGAGAACGCTGCTGGATAAACACTGGACAGCAGGGGACAAGGGCATGACCTTTATCTTCCCTCAAAACACGGACGTGCAGAGCTAACATCCCTATAAGCAGAAAGGTGATAAAAGCCCTTGATTTACTAAATTTTCGCTTCCCTAGAGATAAGCTCAGCATTTCTGCAACATTTGTTAATGCTCATGAGCCATGTGGGCAGGGAGAAGGGAAAGACACTAAAAATACAGCTGGCATGTGTCATTTTAAAAACTGGCTCAAACCTGAGGATCTCAAATACCTATATCTAGAGTTCTTTTCTTTTCTTTTTTTTTAAAAAAAGATTTTTTTGACGTGGACTATTTTTAAAGTCTTCATTGAATTTGTTACAGTATTGCTTCTGTTTTATGTTTTGGTTTTTTGGCCGTGAGGCATGTGGGATCTTAGTTCCCCCACCAGGAATTGAACCCACACCCCCTGCATTGGAAGGCGAAGTCTTAACCACTGGATTGCCAGGTAAGTCCCTATTCTTTTCTAATATGTGAGTGAAGTTACCCAGTATAAAGATACCCCATCCTATCTAGCACTTTAAATAAAACTAAGTTATTCAGTTATTCAAATAGGTCCAGTATACAAAATGAAGGACAAAGGAGATAATATGAACCCTCTGTTCCATTATATAGTTATAACTGCCCCCGCTTTTTAAGGTTGTAGACAAACTTGTGATTTCTTTAGCTTTTTTCTCCCCCTTCAATCACATCCAGAGGGGCCTGAGCATGAAGAGTTTAATACCATATATAGCATACATTTACTCTATTTTCCACATAAACATAATCAGCAATTATAAATGCTCCTAAATTTCTTAAAACTTACCATAAAACTAATCTTGACTTGTACCTCTTCTATGGATTACAGATTCTTTTCTTCTCATTTATTTATTCTGGTCTCTCTATGTGATTTAAGTTACTAGCAGATGCTCAGTTTTAGCTAGAAATTTTACCTAACATGTTTACATTACGGAATGAATGACAGTGTTCTCACACAGATGTGTTTTGTTTTTTTTGCGGTATGTGGGCCTCTCACTGTTGTGGCCTCTCCCTTTGCGGAGCACAGGCTCCAGATGCGCAGGCTCAGCGGCCATGGCTCACGGGCCCAGCCGCTCCGCGGCATGTGGGATCCTCCCAGACTGGGGCACGAACCAGAGTCCCCTGCATCGACAGGTGGACTCTCAACCACTGCGCCACCAGGGAAGCCCAACAGGTGTGGTTTTATACTTAGTTACCCAACAAGTCCACCTGGAATCCTGTGCTGATAGAGATATCCAGCTTTCTTACCTCTCTTGGCTTACTGGCAATGGCAATGCTGCCATCTTTGTTGTATTTGATCGGTGACCCTCCTTCTTGCACTAGGGTCCCATACCCTGTGCTGGTGTAAAATGCAGGAACTCCAGCCCCACCTGCACGAATCCTCTCTGCAAGCGTGCCCTACAAGTGAAAAAACAACACTGCATCAGAAGTCCATTAAACACTCTGTCTGCAGACACAGAAACACTTACAGGCACCATCCCTGTATTCTAGGTGTTTACCAATCTAAACCACACCCAGCAGTGCATACTGGTTTGTCTCGCTGACACTGCAGGCTAGAATATCAATGTAAAACAGTTACTATCTTTCTAGACAACAACCTCTCTATCCTTAATCCTTAATTCTTAATGGAACTGCTTATTTGTATATTAGTGCTTTCAGCTTTCATGTTTCCACTGGTTTCTTGACATCACATTCTACATCAGTCTATCTGTAATATTTTTAAAGAAATTTCCAAATGTGAAGTATGTGACTTTAACTGTATACATTAAAAATCATAGTTAAATTTTGTGTTTTACTATGTGCTCTATGTACGCATGGCCTGAACCTTATCTTTAATAACAATGTTATGATTATATAATAATAATGTAAAACGTTCAAACCTATCTAGAATTTATTCTAAACCATTCTCATAATTATTTTATCTACTACATTATCTAACTAAGGAAAAATTCAAGCTAGGCAAAGAGTACAACATACAGGTAAAATGGTTTTTAAAAAGCCAAGAGAGATTCAAATTTTGTTTCAGAGTAGGAACAGCTATATGTAAAGTTTTTTTGTATCTTCTTCTGATCATCTTTGTCCCCTTTCTAGGGACCAGTGATTTCAAACCTAATTTCCCCAGCTCTTCCACCACCACCTGCCTTTCCACCTGGTTATCCCACAGGGTAATAACTCTGGACCCGAACGTTTCCTGACACGCTCCCTAATGTGAAACATCTTGTTACGGTCTAGCTACATCATATTCAGACTAGATAACTGACTAGCTAACCAGTAGTAAGAATAGGTTCAGATTTTGTTTTGTTTTGTTTTGTTTTGGCTGTGTCATGCGGCTTGTGGGATCTTAGCTCCCCAACCAGGGACCGAACCCGTGCCCCCTGCAGTGGAAGCATGGAGCCCTAACCACTGGACTGCCAGGGAATTCCCTAGGTTTAGATATTAATGATGGTGTGTTAATATTGTCCCAACCTGAAAACAAGTTTCCACTTGAACTGGGGCCTTTAAATACTAAACTCAAAGAAGGGACTAACAGCTGGGATTTCAGACACTGAGTCATTTGGAATAGGCGGGATATTCTGAGGAAGGATGGACCTGTGACATAAATGAAAACCTTCCAGATACCTGGTTCTCTGTTCTAACTGATGGACAGAGGTGACTCTTCCCTGTACTTCGGGTATTTTAAGGTAATAACATCCACAAAAATTAAATCATCAAAACAACCATAATAACACTCCCTACTTTAAAATATTTTTTATGTCCACCCTCCCTGAATACTATACTCCTCTTTGTCCAACTGGGCAAAGGCATGAAAATCGACTATTGCCACATACAGGCCCCCTGCAGGTACCACCAAGACCCCACATCCAACCCCCAAGGGAGTCCTAATCCCTACCACTTCATCAGCACTTCCTCCCTGGCTCTCAGGCTGCAAAACGAGTTCCCAGAGCCAATGTTTACTCATGCACCACTAAACTGGGGCAGGAAATTCTGACTTCTTTCAGCTTAAAGGAAGAATGTGAAAGAAATATTAAGGAAGTTCCTTTCCCATGTATATGCCCTCTGACAAAATAAGGGATAATGCAAAAGATAAAAAAAAGGCAGGGACTTCCCTGGTGGTCCAGTGGTTAAGAATCCACCTTCCAATGCAGGGGACGCAGGTTCGATCCCCGGTAAGGGAACTAAGATCCCACATGCCATGGGGCAACTAAGCCCATGCGCCACAACTAGAGAGAAGCCCGTGTGCTGCAACTACTGAGCCTGCGCACTCTAGAGCGCGTGTGCCACAACTAGACAAGCCCACGTACCGCAACGAAGACCCAGCACAGTCAAAAAAAGAAAAAAAAAGATAAAAAAGGTAATTGTAAAGTTAATTTTCAATAGCTCCAAACTCAAAGGATATGTTACCTCAAACTATAATGTGAAGATGAAAACTATATGCTATGGACGGATTTGTGTTCCCCCCGCTCCCAAAATTCACATGTTGAAGCCCTAACCCCCAACGTGCAACAAGGTTAAATGAGGTCATAAAGGTGGGGCCCTGATCAAAGAGGATTAGTGTCCTTGTAATAAGAGACCCTAGAGCACTCACTTGCACGTACTCTCCCTCTGCCTCTCACTGTCCCTCTCCCTCTCTCCCCTCCCCCCACCAAGAACCAAATCAGCCTGTACCTTGATCTTGTACTTCTCAGCCACCATAACAGTGAGAAATAAATTTCTCTTTTGTAAGCCACCCAGTCTGTGGTATTTTGTAAAAGTGGCACAAGCGATGAAGATAGTACACCTTTTGTTATTCTCAAAAAACTTTAAATGAAGATTGGATAAATCAAGCATGTGTAATGCTATGAGAGGCACAGGTGCCAACACTGTAGAGTGATCAGGTGTGACTTGGAAAATCACTGTGAAGCTTCGAGTAGAAAAAACAGTTCTCCCATGCCTGCTCTCTCCAGATAATCATATACATTGATTTAATGATTGAATTTTTAAAAATTCTGCTATATTACATTATTACCAATTTGATGAAGTTAGTGGTAATAATACATTCTGTTGACAAAATAAAGCAGTGTGGTGGGCTCAGTTTCAGAGATGAAGGCAGACCATGTCAAAATGGAAGAGTAATGTATACAACCTGTAGACCCTTGTTTTACTCATATGGCTTCAAAAACTTTGCTCAGTGACAAACTCTTCAATCAGTTAGGAGAGGAAATGGTGTATAAAGTGAGCAGAAACTTGCTAGATTAATTGCAATCACTGCTTCCTTTGTAATGGCATCAGCTCTCTAGACACTTGGGCTCTGATCCCAGCACTTACTCTGTGATGTAGTCCCTCCATGGCCTTTACTGTCTTATGTCTCAGCAAGACCAGATTCCCCACAAATTTCTAATTCTGTGATTCATAGGAATTGACTTTTAGGACAATCATCAAACATCCCAGCAATTTCTTTTGCATGCTCCAATGAAATATACATTATAGTGCCAAACTTAAAATTTTATCCTGAAGCCTAGATATTTTCACCTTCTTTTTCAGTGCACAGCAACAAAATAGTTCTCTAGCAAGCAAGAGGTATGACCTATAAACACAATTCCTTGGTTTGGCAAAAGATCATTCTACCTTACCTCTCTTACACAATGAAATTTCTAGGAGGAAAAAGGTATATTTTAAAATAAATTAGTATTGTAAAAAAAAAAAATTTTTTTTTACCTGAGGTGTCAGCTCTACTTCTAATTCACCAGATAAATACTGTCGTTCAAATTCTGCATTTTCACCCACATACGAAGAGACCATGCGTTTTATCTGCTTGGATCGAAGTAAAAGGCCCAAACCAAAGTTGTCAACCCTAGAAGGAAAATGCAAGCAGCTTACAATCAAAGGGACATCTGATAGAATATTAATCTCACTTATATTCAAAAACTTGAAATTTTGTATGACAAACCACTCACATTTCTCCTGACAACCTCCTTTTCTCCCAACTTCGACTTCACTCTCCCTCCTCATTCTCATGCCCACAAGTGGCCATTCCCGCTCAACTAACTCTTTCCTAATTCTCAGAATGCATTTCCAAGCCTCTAACCTCCCCCCAACTGTCCTGACACACTGAATACCTTAAAGTAGTTCAGGTAACAGGTAACTGTCAACCTCCTGATAGACTTGTTTTATAGTCCTAGCTTCCAATATTGAATCTAATAACATTTCCCACCCACCAGGAGTGTAAAAGAAATACCTGCATGATTTATTCTTACTTGGTTCAAAAGAAAACTAAAGCCTAAATAACAAGTATTTTCAAGAGTGCATTTTTGAGATGTGAAAATTCCCTGAAGATTGATAACACACTTGTCCACTAGAGGGCTACAAATCACTAAAAAGTCGGTCTTGCAAAACATTACACAAAACGCTTTACGTTTTTTGTTTGTTTTTTACCTACTGCTAATTACTATCTAGCTAGGCGTTCAGTTCTTCAGATAAACAATTCTGTTCCCCTCAATTCAGCTCCATCTGCAGCCTTCTTCATCTCATCTGATGGCAGCCCCATCCTCACTACTTCAGAACAAAATTCATGCTGTGATCTCTGACACACACATTCCACAGCAACTTTATTGGAAAATCCTGACTCTACCTTCAGAATCTATCCAGAATCTGAGCATTTCTCACTCCCTCTCTGGGACCGGCCCATCTCTTTCCCGGATACTGCAGTAACCTTTCTTGTTTCTAATCCTGCCTGCTACGATCTACTCATAAAATGACAGCCAAAAATACAAGTATAAAATAAAATATGTCAGATCATGTCACTGCTCTGCTCAAAACCCTGCCTTGGTACCCATTTATTTAGAGTAAAAGCAAATGTCTCTAGAGTGGACTGCAAGACCCCCTGGGATGGGATGGAATGCCCTTTCACACCTCTGACCTCACTCCTCCCATTTTCCTTTTTGCTCTCTTCTCTACCTCTTCTGGCCTCCTTACAGTCCCTCAAACATACCAGACATCTTGTCTAGGGGCCTTGAACTGGCCTTTCCATCTCTCTTGGAAACTTTTCCTCCAGATAGGGTTCTACATAAACATCTGTTGACCATTTGTCAAATGAATTTATTGCTTGATTTCACTTTCCCCCTCCTCACTGGCTCCTTTGTAATAAAAATGAAAATCATGAAGTCTTCATGCTAGATATTTGCTATGTGTCCCTCTGTATCCATTTCTCCAACCTCTAGCCTGGGGCAGCTGCCCTGTGTAGACTGAATCATGGGGTGCCCTGCCCTCTGGCTTCTGATTGGGCCCATCCATTGCTGACTGGGTTCAGCCAGTGTAAGGCACCACCAGGGGGGTTGGGGGGGGTTGGGGGGAGAATGGCAGCAGGACATCTATTCCCTTGGCTCTCTCCCTGTGCAGGCTGCAGCACATTGGATAGCCCTCTCCATAAGGCTTTCTTCTGGGTCCAAACAGCCCCCTCCCCTCACCCCATCAGGCCCAGGGCTGGAGGAAACAGCTCTCCACTGTTAATAATAATCTTGCACTTGGGGGCCATTATTAAGTAAAATAAGGGTTCCTTGGACATAAGCACTGCGATACAGATCATGGATCTGATTACCGGGGATACAGCAACAGTGGATCTGATGACCATGGATCTGATAACCAGGGTGGCTACTAAGTGACCAACTGGAGGGGTACACTGGACAAAGGTATGATTCACATCCAGGGCAAGACAGAGCAGGAGGGCCCGAGACTTCATCACAGTACTCAGAATAGCCTGTAACTTAAAACTTATGAATTGTTTATTTCTGGAATTTTCCATTTAATATTTTCAGACCAAGGTTGACCATAGGTAACTGAAACCACGTAAAGCAAAATCATGGATAAGGGAGGACTGCTGTACATATGTCAGTATTTATTAGTCTTCTACATGGAAGTGAGGCTGCCCTTGGAGTTGTCTAAATCCCCACTTTCAAGAACTGTAATCCAAAATTACCTTGTCATGAGGAAATGAAAATAACTAATATAGCACACCTATTCTTCCCTTGGCTCTGTGATTTAATTGGTTGATATATAGCATATCATGAAACTTTTGGTTTATACAGGCTTGTAATTCACATGTCAAAGTCTTCCAAAGATCAAAGGAACATCTGCAATTTTCCTGCCTTCCTAATCAATCCATATCAAAGTATTAATTCGTCTGAATGATCCTAAGGTAGGGTTTGTCATATCAAGACTGACAGTTAATACTCCATAGCAAAGTAAGTGGTACCTCAGGCAAACAGGTCTTAGTGATCATTAAAAGCAAATAAAACAAAAGTAGACAATCAGGAATCCTGAGCTTTGGAAAGACTTCCAATTCAGGCAGAACTTATATAGATGGAGTCTTAGGAGAAAATAGCCATTACTTTTTTTTTTAATTGAAGTATAGTTGATTTACAATGTATTAGTTTCAGGTGTACAGCAAAGCGATTTGGTTATATATTCATATACATTCTTTTTCAGATTCTTTTCCATTATAGGTTGTTACAAGATATTGAATATAGTTCCCTGTGCTATACAGTAGGTCCTTGTTTATCTATTTTACATATAGTAGTATATATCTGTTAATCCCAAACTCCTAATTTATCCCTCCTCTGCCCCCTTTCCCCTTTGGTAACCATAAGTTTGTTTTCTATGTCTGTGAGTCTATTTCCGTTTTGTAAATAAGTTCATTTGTATCATTCTTTTCGATTCCACATATTGGTGATGACCATTACTTCTAATTCCATGTTCTCTACATTTACCCAACAACTCAAACCATGTCGTTGGTCCTCCAATAAAGTGATGCTAAGTTGTCCTCATTTATCTGACTCTAAGGATCAAAACAAAGCCCTCATCCCTATAGACCTCAAGGATTTAAACTCCTCTAATTATGAGAATCAACTTCCAATGAGGGTATGCAAAGTGCCTTCTTTGAGTTCAGTGAAGTAGGTTATCGGTACCTACTCTGCATCGAAAATTTACATTGATCTACACCACTCCTTGTAAGCACTGAGCTAACAGGAAAACCCAACCAAGTACTGATAATCAGAAGTATTTTTAATAAATATAAAGTCAGCTCAAAGGGCACAGGATGTGTTTAAGAAATATCAAGTGATCATGAACAAGTTACTTCCCGGATTACAGATGAGTTTCCCCTGTTAAATGAGGGAACTGGAACGGATGATCTCTACAATCCCGTCCAGCTCCAACTCTCGGTGATTCTGAGACTATAGGCTAAGCATAGCAGGAAATAGAAAACTACTCTATGGACTTCCCTGGCAGTCCAGTGGTTAAGACTCTATGATTCCACTGCAGGGGGCGCAGGTTTGATCCCTGGTGGGGGAAGTAAGATCCCGCATGCCGCGTGAAGCAGCCAAAAAATAAATAAAAAGAAAACTACTCCAAGTAACAGGATTGGCCTGTAATATACATCAGAGATAATAAATACAATTCAGTACACAAAGAAAGGCTAACCATCTCCAAAGGAATTCAGAAAGGGGAAAGATCAATGAAGGCTAGAGCAGTTCTATAATTAGATAGGGCTTCTTCTGTAAGATGGGAAAGATGTGGATAGGCAGAGAAGTGGAGAGCCTTCCAAATGAAAATAATAGCATAAATAAACTCAGCAAAGGAAAAAATGAGCACAAATGTAGATCAGTTTTGTTTCCTAAATAATCTGTGCTATTTCTTCTAAATTGCATTTATGATAACAGACTAAACTAACTGCCAATTCGGTTAATTTCTTTAATTTTTAAGATCTTTAAAGTCTTTCATTATTAAAAGAGAGCTGACAATTTACCATTTTGCACAAAAATAGCTTTTTCCTTGATAACTAAATATATCTTAATATGCAGGCCATTCATCATTAAAATGTTATGGCTCATCTTTGACCATTTTGATATGTGAGCTTACTGGCTTAAGTGCCAGCTGCATACCCTCCTCCTTTTACCAAGACCAGCAACATTTGTAATGATTGACGGTATTCTTTATGTATCATCTAGGGTAAGGGCATAACCAAAAGAAGACTTGAAACAGATTTCAAACGGATGTCCATCTTCCTTTATAAATAAAGATCTACAATAACATACAACATAAAGGAACCTCTTTAAATTTTAAAATGAAGGACTCAATGTGAACATACTTTTTTTTTTCATTGCAGGATCTTGGTTTCCCTGATCAAACCCATGCCCCCTGCAGTGGAAGCGCGGAGTCTTAACCACTGGACTGTGGCGGAAATCCCAATTAACATTATCTTTTGATCCTCGAGCATACTGCTCTTGTCAATAGGGAAATTTTTCATTTCACTGATAGACTTCATTTCAGTATCATGAAGGACTGTCATTTCTTTCAAGTCAATTGTTTTAAAAATGCACGCTTACCCTGCATTGTTGCTGACTGCAGTTAGTCCTTTTACTCCAGTCTTTAGCAAAGCTCCTATAAGATTCTCTGGAATTCCACATAACCCAAAACCTATAATAAGCCAAAAAGATAAACAATTTGTGTAGAGGGTAATGTTCTTTTAGGGAATGTATGTGTCATTCTTTTTAATAAAAAAGAAAATATACCAACACATTATTAGACCTACTAAGCAAAATGCACAGGCATATCTCAGCAACTTAATAAATACACAATAAAAAGATCAAATTCCTGGTGCCAGGAATTTGAGGGGAGGGGGGAGATGAATACACAGAGTACATAAGTTTTTATGAGCAGTGACATACTTTGTATGACATTATAATGATGGATATATGTCATTATACTTTTGTCCAAACCCATAGAACATGCAACACTATTCACTTCGTTAAAGTGAAACTTAAGATGAACTGTGAACTTGTTGATTATGATGTGCCAAGGCAGTTCATCCCTGGCTTAAGAAAAAAAAAAAGCTACCACTCTTGATAATAGCTATGCATGTGTGGGGAGGCGGGTCATGGGGAATTTCTGTACCTTCCTGTCCATTTTGTTGTAAACCTAAAACTGCTTAAAAAAAAGTCTCAAAAAAAAAAAAAGAATTAACACTCAGGATAGACATTTTTGGCAAAACTTCTGTTTCACTTATATATGTACACATGTTTTATATGTGTGTGTGTTTGTTGGATTGTGATGTAAAATGTGTCTTTTAGATCAAAAAAGTTGGCAGGCCACGTTGGTTAAGTCTACTGGCAAATAAAAGCACAAATTAACATGAGAAAAGATAAAATAAATAGTCATACAGCTGTATCCAAATGTTTTACATCGTTATATAGTACCAGACATCACTGTCAAGTCTTGATTCATAAGTATAGGGCCAAGTGCAACATGCTAATACGGCTACACGTTGTTCTTCTTGCACTTAACTACATATCTATTATTTTCCCACTTTAAAATTGAACCTTTGTACAGTCACTTTTTCAAGCATGTTTCTTTTATATGCCTGAGTTGATTTTGCAGATCTAGAAGCCTAAGCCAATGACTCATTTCCTTACATCTTCCACAATTCCTCAAATGGTATTGGGTCTAAAGTCCAATGACTGCTGAGTTGAATGAATGAATGAATGAAGAGCAGGCTTAAAAATAAGCCTTGATTTTTGTGACCAAGGCCAAGAAATCCAAAGAAATGTACATTATAAGAATCAGGATAGAGAGAGGGGGAAGATGACAGAAGAGTAAGACGCGGGGATCACCTTCCGCCCCACAGATACATCAGAAATACTTCTACACGTGGAACAACTGCTACAGAACACCTACTGAACGCTAGAGGAAGACCTCAGACCTCCCAAAAGGCAAGAAACTCCCCACGTACCTGGGTAGGGCAAAACAAAAAAGAAAAAACAGAGACAAAGAATAGGGACGGGCCCTGCACCAGTGGGAGGGACCAGTGAAGGAGGAAAGGTTTCCACACACTAGAAGCCCCTTCGCGGGCGGAGACTGCGGGTGGCGGAGGAGGGGAGCTTCAGGGCCGCGGAGGAGAGCACAGCCACAGGGTTGCGGAGGGAAAAGCAGGGAGATACCTGCACAGAGGATCGGTGGCGACCAGCATTAACCATACTGAGAGGCTAGTCTGCGCAACACCGGGGTGCGCGGGTCTGGGAGCTGAGGCTCGGGCTTCGGTAGGATCAGTGTGAACACAGCTTGAAGGGGTTAGTGCACCATGGCTAGACAGGAGGGAGTCTGGGAAAAAGTCTGGACCTGCCGAAGAGGCAAGAGACTTTTTCTTCCCTCTTTGTTTCCTGGTGCTCAAGGAGAGGGGATTAAGAGAGCTGCTTAAAGGAGATCCAGAGACGGGCGCGAACCGCGGCTAACAGAGCAGACCCCAGAGAAGGGCATGAGACGCTAAGGCTGCTGCTACCACCACCAAGAAGCCTGTGTGCGAGCACAGGTCACTATCCACACATCCCTTCCGGGAAGCCTGTGCAGCCCGCCACTGTCAGGGTCCCAGGATCCAGGGACAACTTCCCCGCGAGAATGCACGGCGCGCCTCAGGCTGGTGCAACGTCACGCCGGCCTCTGCCGCTGCAGGCTTGCCCCGCACTCCGTGGCCCTCTCTCCCACGGGCCTGAGTGAGCCAGAGCCCCCGAGTCAGCGGTTCCTTTAACCCCATCCTGTCTGAGCGAAGAACAGAAGCCCTCTGGCGACCTACACGCAGAAGCGGGGCCAAATCCAAAGCTGAACCGCGGGAGCTTTGCAAACAAAGAAGAGAAAGGGAAATCTCTCCCAGCAGCCTCAGGAGCAGTGGATTAAATCTCCACAATCAACTTGATGTACCTTGCATCTGAGGAATACCTGAATACACAAGAAATCATCCCAAATTGCGGAGGTGGACTTTGAGAGCAAGATTTATTATTTTTTCCCCTTTTCCTCTTTTTGTGAGTGTCTGCTTCTGTGGGAGATTTTGTCTGTATAGCTTTGCTTTCACCATTTCTCCTAGGGTTCTATACGTCCGTTTTTCTTTGGTTTTTTTTTTTTTTTTTACTTAAAAAATTTCTTTTTCCTAATACTTTTTTATTTAATAACTTTATTTTATTTTACCTTACTTTATTTTCTTTTAGCCTCTTTCTTTCTTTCTAATTTTTCTCCCTTTTATTCTGAGCCACGTGGATGAAAGGGTCTTGGTGCTGCAGCCAGGAGGCAGTGCTGGGCCTCTGAGGTGGGAGAGCCAACTTCAGGACACTAGTCCACAAGAGACCTCCCAGCTCCACATAATATCAAACAGCGAAAATCTCCCAGAGATCTCCATCTCAACACCAACACCCAGCTTCACTCAACGACCAGAAAGCTACGGTGCTGGACACCCTAGGCCAAACAACTAGCAAGACAAGAACACAACCCCACCCATTAGCAGAGAGGCTGCCTAAAATAATAATAAGGCCACAGACACCCCAAAACACACCACCGGACGTGGACCTGCCCACCAGAAAGACAAGATCCAGCCTTATCTACCAGAACACAGGCACTAGTCCCCTCCACCAGGAAGCCTACACAACCTACTGAACAAACTTAAGCCACTGGGGACAGACAACAAAAACAATGGGAACTATGAACCTGCAACCTGCAAAAAGGAGACCCCAAACACAGTAAGATAAGCAAAATGAGAAGACAGAAAAACACACAGCAGATGAAGGAGCAAGATAAAAACCCACCAGACGGAACAAAAGAAGAGGAAATAGGCAGTCTACCTGAAAAAGAATTCAGAATAATGATAGTAAAGATGATCCAAAATCTTGGAAATAGAATAGACAAAATGCAAGAAACTTTTAACAAGGACATAGAAGAACTAAAGATGAAACAAGCAACGATGAACAACACAATAAATGAAATTCAAAATACTCTGGAAGGGATCAATAGCAGAATAACTGAGGCAGAAGAACGGATAAGTGACCTGGAATATAAAACAGTGGAAATAACTACTGCAGAGCAGAATAAAGAAAAAATAATGAAAAGATCTGAGGACAGTCTCAGAGACCGCTGGGACAACAATGAATGCACCAACATTCGAATTATAGGGGTTCCAGAAGAAGAAGAGAAAAAGAAAGGGACTGAGAAAATATTTGAAGAGATTATAGTTGAAAACTTCCCTAATATGGGAAAGGAAATAGTTAATCAAGTCCAGGAAGCACAGAGAGTCCAATACAGGATAAATCCAAGGAGAAACATGCCAAGACACATATTAATCAAACTGTCAAAAATTAAATACAAAGAAAACATATTAAAATCAGCAAGGGAAAAACAAAAAATAACACACAAGGGAATCTCCATAAGGTTAACTGCTGATCTTTCAGCAGAAACTCTGCAAGACAGAAGGGACTGGCAGGACATATTTAAAGTGATGAAGGAGAAAAAACTACAACCAAGATTACTCTACCCAGCAAGGATCTCATTCAGTTTTGATGGAGAAATTAAACCTTTACAGAAAAGCAAAAGCTGAGAGAGTTCAGCACCACCAAACCAGCTTTTTAACAAATGCTAAAGGACCTTCTCTAGACAAGAAACACAAGAGAAGGAAAAGACCTATAATAACAAACCCAAAACAATTAAGAAAATGGGAATGGGAACATACATATCAATAATTACCTTAACGTAAATGGATTAAATGCTCCCACCAAAAGACACAGACTGGCTGAATGGATACAAAACCAAGACCCGTATAGATGTTGTCTACAGAAGACCCACTTCAGACCTAGGGACACGTACAGACTGAAAGTGAGGGGATGGAAAAAGATATTCCATGCAAATGGAAACCAAAAGAAAGCTGGAGTAGCAAATCTCATATCAGACAAAATAGACTTTAAAATAAAGACTATTAGAAGAGACAAAGAAGCACACTACATAATGATCAAGGGATCGATCCAAGAAGAAGATATAAGAATTGTAAATATTTATGCACCCAACACAGGAGCACTTCAATACATAAGGCAAATACTAACAGCCATAAAAGGGGAAATCGACAGTAACACACTCATAGTAGGGGACTTTAACACTCCACTTTCACCAATGGACAGATCATCCAAAATGAAACTAAATAAGGAAACACAAGCTTTAAATGATACATTAAACAAGATGGACTTAATTGATATATATAGGACATTCCATCCAAAAACAACAGAATACACATTTTTCTCAAGTGCTCATGGAACATTCTCCAGGATAGATCATATCTTGGGTCACAAATCAAGCCTTGGTAAATTTAAGAAAATTGAAACTGTATCAAGTATCTTTTCTGACCACAACGCTATGAGACTAGATATCAATTACAGGAAAAGATCTGTAAAAAATACAAACACATGGAGGCTAAACAATACACTACTTAATAACGAAGTGATCACTGAAGAAATCAAAAAGGAAATAAAAAAAATACCAAGAGGGCTTCCCTGGTGGCGCTGTGGTTGAGAGTCCGCCTGCCGATGCAGGGGACGTGGGTTCGTGCCCCGGTCTGGGAAGATCCCACATGCCACGGAGCTGCTGGGCCTGCGCGTCCGGAGCCTATGCTCTGCAACGGGAGAGGCCCGCGTAACGCAAAAAAAAAAAAAAAAAAAAAAAATACCAAGAAACAAATGACAATGAACGCATGACGACCCAAAACCTATGGGATGCAGCAAAAGCAGTTCTAAGAGGGAAGTTTATAGCAATACAATGCTACCTTAAGAAACAGCAAACATCTCGAATAAACAACCTAACCTTGCACATAAAGCAATTAGAGAAAGAAGAACAAATAAACCCCAAAGTTAGCAGAATGAAAGAAATCATAAAAATAAGATCAGAAATAAACGAAAAAGAAATGAAGGAAGCAATAGCAAAGATCAATAAAAATAAAAGCTGGTTCTTTGAGAAGATAAATAAAATTGATAAACCATTAGCCAGACTCATCTAGAAAAAAACAGAGAAGACTCAAATCAATAGAATTTGAAATGAAAAAGGAGAAGTAACAATTGACACTGCAGAAATACAAAGGATCATAAGAGATTACTACAAGCAACTCTATGCCAATAAAATGGACAACCTGGAAGAAATGGACAAATACTTAGAAATGCATAACCTTCCGAGACTGAATCAGGAAGAAATAGAAAATATGAACAGACCAATCACAAGCACTGAAATTGAAACTGTGAGTAAAAATCTTCCAACAGACAAAAGCCCAGGATCAGATGGCTTCACAGGCGAATTCTACCAAACATTTAGAGAAGAGCTAACACCTATCCTTCTCAAACTCTTCCAAAATATAGCAGAGGGAGGAACACTCCCAAACTCATTCTACGAGGCCACCATCACCCTGATACCAAAACCAGACAAGGATGTCACAAAGAAAGAAAACTACAGGCCTATATCACTGATGAACATAGATGCAAAAATCCTCAACAAAATACTAGCAAACAGAATCCAACAGCACATTAAAAGGATCATACACCATGATCAAGTGGGGTTTATTCCAGGAATGCAAGGATTCTTCAATATACGCAAACCAATCAACATGATACACCATATTAACAAATTGAAGGAGAAAAACCCTATGGTCATCTCAATAGATGCAGAGAAAACTTTCAACAAAATTTAACACCCATTTATGATTAAAAACCCTGCAGAAAGTAGGCATAGAGGGAACTTTCCTCAACATAATAAAGGCCATATATGACAAACGTACAGCCAACATCGTCCTCAATGGTGAAAAACTGAAAGCATTTCCACTAAGATCAGGAACGAGACAAGGTTGCCCACTCTCACCTCTCTTATTCCACATAGTTTTGGAAGTTTTAGCCACAGCAATCAGAGAAGAAAAGGAAATAAAAGGAATCCAAATCGGAAAAGAAGAAGTAAAGCTGTCACTGTTTGCAGATGACATGATACTATACATAGAGAATCCTAAAGATGCTACCAGAAAACTACTAGAGCTAATCAGTGAATTTGGTAAAGTATCAGGATACAAAATTAATGCACAGAAATCTCTGGCATTCCTATACACTAATGATGAAAAATCTGAAAGTGAAATCAAGAAAACACTCCCATTTACCCTTGCAACAAAAAGAATAAAATATCTAGGAATAGGGGCTTCTCTGGTGGCGCAGTGGTTGGGAGTCCGCCTGCCGATGCAGGGGACACGGGTTCGTGCCCCGGTCCGGGAGGATCCTGTGTGCCAACAGAACAGCTGGGCCCGTGAGCCGTGGCCGTTGGCCCTGTGCGTATGGAGCCTGTGCTTCTGCAATGGGAGGGGCTGTGACAGTGAGAGGCCCGTGTACCGCAAAAAAAAAAAAAAAAAAATCTACGAATAAACCCACGTACGGAGGCAAAAGACCTGTATGCAGAAAATTATAAGACACTGATGAAAGAAATTAAAGATGATACAAATAGATGGAGAGATATACCATGTTCTTCGATTGGAAGAATCAACATTGTGAAAATGTCTCTACTACCCAAAGCAATCTACAGATTCAATGCAATCCCTACCAAATTACCACTGGCATTTTTCACAGAACTACAACAAAAAATTTCACAATTCGTATGGAAACACAAAAGACTCCGAATAGCCAAAGCAATCTTGAGAAAGAAAAACGGAGCTGGAGGAATCATGCTCCCTGACTTCAGACTAAGCTACAGTAATCAAGACAGTATGGTACTGGCACAAAAACAGAAAGACAGATCAATGGAACAGGCTAGAAAGCCCAGAGATACACCCACGCACATATGGTCACCTTATCTTTGATAAAGGAGGCAGGAATGTACAGTGGAGAAAGGACAGCCTCTTCAGTAAGTGGTGCTGGGAAAACTGGACAGGTACATATAAAAGTATGAGATTAGATCACTCCCTAATACGATACACAAAAATAAGCTCAAAATGGATTAAAGACCTAAATGTAAGGCCAGAAACTATCAAACTCTTAGAGGAAAACATAGGCAGAACACTCTAGGACATAAATCACAGCAAGATCCTTTTTGACCCACCTCCTAGAGAAATGGAAATAAAAACAATAATAAACAAATGGGACCTAATGAAACTTCAAAGCTTTTGCACAGCAAAGGGAACCATAAACAAGACCAAAAGACAACCCTCAGAATGGGAGAAAATATTTGCAAATGAAGCAACTGACAAAGGATTAATTTCCAAAATTTACAAGCAGCTCATGCAGCTCAATAACAAAAAAACAAAATGGGCAGAAGACCTAAATAGACATTTCTCCAAAGAAGATATACAGACTGGCAACAAACACATGAAAGAATGCTCAACATCATTAATCATTAGAGAAATGCAAATCAAAACTACAATGAGATATCATCTCACACCAGTCAGAATGGCCATCATCAAAAAATCGAGAAACAATAAATGCTGGAGAGGGTGTGGAGAAAAGGGAACACTCTTGCACTGCTGGTGGGAATGTGAATTGGTACAGCCACTATGGAGAACAGTATGGAGGTTCCTTAAAAAACTACAAATAGAACTACCATATGACCCAGCAATCCCACTACTGGGCATATACCCTGAGAAAGCCATAATTCAAAAAGAGTCATGTACCAAAATGTTCATTGCAGCTCTATTTACAATAGCCAGGAGATGGAAACAACCTAAGTGTCCATCATTGGATGAATGGATAAAGAAGCTGTACCACATATATACAATGGAATATTACTCAGCCATAAAAAGAAACGAAATCGAGCTATTTGTAATGAGGTGGATGGACCTATAGTCTGTCATACAGAGCAAAGTCAGTCAGAAAGAGAAAGGCAAATACCGTATGCTAACACATATATATGGAATTTAAGAAAAAAAAATGTCATGAAGAACCTAGGGGTAAAACAGGAATAAAGACACAGACCTACTAGAGAATGGACTTGAGGACACGGGGAGGGGGAAGGGTAAGCTGTGACAAACTGAGAGAGTGGCATGGACATATATACACTACCAAATGTAAAACAGATAGCTAGTGGGAAGCAGCCGCATAACACAGGGAGATCAGCTAGGTGGTTTGTGACCACCTAGAGGGGTGGGATAGGGAGGGTGGGAGGGAGGGAGACACAAGAGGCAAGAGATATGGGAACATATGTACATGTATAACTGATTCACTTTGTTATAAAGCAGAAACTAACACACCATTGTAAAGCAATTATGAGTGTGAGAGAGTGGTGCTAAAAGATATTCTAAACAAAGAGAAGCAAAGACCTTGGGAGACTCACTAATAGATAGAGGCATATGTGCTCTCAAACTCATAAAATGAGGAGAAGCAAAAAAAGTGACTAGCTGTGGGCTGATGAGATCAATGAATTCCCAAGAATCTACGGATTTTTCAAAACTACTAATAAGATACCACCATTTAAGGCATCAGCTTTTCAAAATAATAGAAAAAGAAACACAAAAGGAAAGAAAAGGTAAACCTTGCTGAGCTTTCAGGAAGGGGACACTAATAAAAAATAGATAATATGTAATTAATAAATAAAAATAAGATAATGAATAAATAAGTAATAAAATAATTGGCATTTCCAATATTTGGCATTTATTAACTAAGCAAGAAAATAATTGGCATTTCTAATATACATACTTTGCCATTGTAATTTCCCTGCTTTGCTAAAAACATAAGGCTGTTACCATAAAAAGAAAAACAATACTATTACTCACCACCAACCAGTACTGTTGCACCATCAGGGACGTCTTTTACCGCTTCCACTGGATCCATATAAAATTTGGTATGGCGACGTGTGCTGGTTGAAAAGTAGCAAACACATCCCTAAAACATTAAAAAACATTTTTAAGTGAATAAACATTTGGAAACATGCGTTCGCTTTCCATGTATAGCGATGTATTCAATTTTTATCTATACAATTTCACTAGCTCATCTTTGAAAGAGTTGGGCTGTAAGTAGTTCATCTTAGGAGTAGGATGGACATACTCTATCCACAGATTATCACCAGAATCCCCTTATGATCAATATCTTTTATTATATAAGGAAAACTCTGTGTCATTTGCGGCCCCTCGGAAGAGTGAAAGAAAGTAGATAACCTGTACACTGGGACTCAAATTCACAATATCGGTGTCATCAAGCATCAATTTCTGATAGCAACACAACCAACAAATATTTACTGTGACAAAATTTATGTGCCAAGTTCTGCACTATTTATTTCAATCTATCGATAGTAAGGATTAAGACACAACTGTTGCTCTCAATACTACAAATACTACATATTTGGACCCTGATCCAATCTTGGGTGTCAAAGAATGCCTCCTGAAAGGACAAGTAAAGAACAGCACAACAAAAAACTCATTCCCCTAAGGGGCCTGAAGTTTATGGATGCTGGAGAAAAGTAGCAAACTGTTATCTGCAAGAGAGGCATGGTTAGTCTTACCCCAGTGTACTATTTGTTGCAAATCAGGCTATCTAGCGAGCATTCACCATCAGTTTTAAACTGTCTCCCTCTTTACACTTCGTCTACAATATGGACAGGAAAAAATAATAAAGTCGATTGTGTTGTAATCAATCACTCATACTCAACATCCTCTCTCCTTTATTCTCATTATATAGTCAACCTAAAAAGAGAGGGGGTAGAGAGAATGACACCTGACTCCTGAGATGCTGTCCCTTAACCAGCCCAACGAGGTTGTAAACTCACATCCATGAGGTTGTAAACTCACATCCACGGCCTATCAGTCTCCCAGACAGAGAACCCGAGGGGGTCCTTTTAGCAGCAAAAACGAGCTCTGTCATTCTTTTCTTCCTCCAAAAACTCCTTTCATAAAAAGTGTCAATTAATACAAAAGAAAATTTAAGAGAACTATACTGAAAGTCAAATGAGACCTGCAAAGGTATAGGTTGCCCAAATGACCTTCGTCCTTTTAAATTTCAACCTTGGTCAAGGTCAGATGAGGAGCTTGGTATACACTGGCATACTGCCCAAACACGGGGGAAGTAAGTAGAGGCGGGGATAGAAAGGAAAGGGCTTGAGTTACAGCTTTCTCCTCTTCCCTACCCTCAAGTAGCAAGGAGTTATTTGATTCTGTCTTAACACACACATACACACAAAAACATATTTTTAATCTTAGAAATTAAAAGTTTGATAGTCTGAATAAGTAGGTTGAGAAATTGAATATTTCCTGCCATATTAGTAAACAAAGAATGTCACCATCACCAGCGATTGCAAGCCCTCCAATGTGAGCTGATGAGCCCTGAAAAAACTCAGGGCTGAAAAGAATACCTACCATCTAGCAGCCATCAGATTGCCGCCACTCCCTGCAGGGAGCCCTGAGGAAACTCAGGATGTAAAAATACAGGCCCCAGACAGGTGCATATCAAAGGAGTGATTTCAGTGAGCCCAGACTCTTGCATCTTCCCATACAGAGAAAAAAAGGGCTAAATTCCTTAACTTGAGATATCTGGTTTTCTTTATTTAACAACAATCTTTTGACGTTCCCAATTACCTGCTCTTTGTAGCAAAACTTCTAAATATCCTGGCCCCTCCCCTGGACTCCTCCGAGCAGTTTCAGAGTTATCTGAAATGCTGTCTCCTGGGCTGCAGTCCTCATTTTGCCCGAAATAAAACTTAACTCGCAACTCTCACATTGTGCATATATATATATTTTTTAAGTCAACAGTCTATTTTAGTCGAAGTCAATGGCAATGGCTCTGAAAGTGCAGTCCTCAGACCTGAAGCATTATCAACTGGGAACTTATTAATGCAGAGTACGGGGCTCCAGCCAGGACTTACTAAATCAGAAATTCTGGGGATGAACACAGCAATCTATTTAATAAAGCCTCCAGGTAATTCTGATGCAAACTCAAGTTTGAAAGACATGTTTATCATAAATAAAAAAGAAAAAAACCTATCTCATTTTACCTGTTGGGTATGTTTAGCAGAAAAATTCTCAAGGTTACCACATAAGTTTCCCACAGCGTTCTCTCATCCACCTATGAAACGTGTTGAATGTCTATTCTATGCAGGGTAGTGTGTAATGTTGAGAGAGACAGAGAATGCGGCATACAATATGGTCTCTGCAAATTTCATCTGGTTATGAAGACAATGTACACACATTCAAAAAGTTAAACAAGTACACAAGTGTCACAGTTAACGCAAGCAGGAGGTAAGGATTTAAGGGCTAAATAAGCAGTAAGAGCCCTAAGTGCCAAGCACCGAAGGAACACAGGGAAGCTGGAGTTGGACCTATGATAAACCTGAAAGGAGAGATGAGATACAGAAAACCCCGTAATTTGTAGCTCGGCCATCTAAGAAGAGGTTTGCTGGGTTTCGGGAATAGTTTAACAATATACTGAAGAAAATGAGTAAGTTACACTTAGGTAAATAAGTAACTGTCAAAAGAAGGAATGATATTGACCTTGGCCCAAGGATATCGCTGTGTCCTGATTTGCATTAGTTTCAGCGCCCACAGCAATCTGACTGAAGGTCAAGTTCCCTTTTAATAATGCTTTACATATCCAAAGCTATCTGCAATTATCAAAATGCTTCCTAAGAAGCATTTATGAGTAAACCGGTCCAGGTCTAAATCATCCTAGCACTTACCTACGGGGCTTGGTGGCCCCTCTGCGTTCACCGCTCTCAGAGAGTGGACGTGGGGAAGAAGGGAGAGCAATGGGACGGGGCAGGAGTTCCCTGTGAGTACTCAAGTGTGCAAGGCACGCTTTTAAGCTCGGAACTATTATTCAAAACGCTAAGTAAAAACATCACTTTTCCTTGTCTCTTCCAAGGAAAAGGCTCCCGTGGTGATGGACGTAGCCAAGGTAAGCCACCCTCCAAGACTCAGAGCTCTGGTCCTACCCGAGGACTCGGAATAGGAACCGCACCGGGACGTGGGCTTACAGGCGGGCACAGAGCATGGGGCAAAAAAAGACCACACATCAGCCAACAATCGCGGCGCGAATGCCTCAAGATACTACCACTCGTAACATGTTTGCAGTGAAGGCGGAACAAGGTTTGCAAAAGGCTTTGAGATCGGAAATCCGGAGGAGCCTTGGAAGAAGGGGCGCCGGTGCCCAAAGCCCGCGCTCTAGCCACCGCCTATCCTCTACAGGCTCCTCCGCGTGGGGAGGTAAAAAACGCCCAGGCAAGGGCTCCAGTCCGGGTTCCCCGTCCCACCGCAGAGGTGCGGCGCAGCCCTATCCGGGAGGTGGGGCGCAGCGTCCCATCCCCTTGGCGGTGAACGCAAGCCGACCCCTGGCTAGCGCAGCGCTGGGTTCCGGGCCTCTAGAGGCGCCCCTGCCCCGAGATCCCCAAATCGGAGCGCAAACCTACCAGCTACAGCCGTCGCCCCTTGCCCCCTTTAAACAAGCGAACCCTCCTCGTCCCGTTTAGGCCGCCAGAGCCCCTTCCCAGAAGGCTGCCAAGGAAGCGGAGACGCGTGCCGGGAAGGACGCGAGCGAGCCCCGAAGGGCGCGGCGACGCTGCCAGGCGTCCTCCTGCCCCTCAGCCTCTCTGCGCGCTTCTTTGCCTCGTTTCGCCCCATCGGGAAAGCAGGTGCAGAACCAAGCCAAGGAGGCCATGCGGCAGAGCGGCCAGGCAAGGAAGGCGTCGTCGTGTCTCGGGGCCCTGGATGCCGGCTCCCGGACTGGAGCGGGTGCGTACGGGCAGAGGAGAAAACGCTGGCACCACTCGGGGTTTCGTCCGCACTCGTTCGACACGCGGCCTTGCTCTTCACCCGCACTTTTACCTTGGACCAGGCGCCCCCGGGGCGGCGGGCGGAGGGGCAGAACCGCAGGCGGGAGGAGAGGCGTGTGAGTGCCGCCATGGTTGGGCTGGGGGGTAGTCGCAGGCCGGGCCGAAGCAAGCGAGTGAGTGTGTCAGCAGGCGCGGCCCGGGCCTCCGCGTCACCGAACGGGAGGAAGAGAAAGGCGCGCAGGGGGCGGGCTGCAGGCTCGAACGCGCTTCTGTGACGTCCTGGGACCTCCGGGGCCGGGCTCCGGCTGACGGAGAAGAGATGCTGGGAGGGGCCGGCGGCCGGGGCGGATCGCGGGTAAAGTGCCGTTCCGGCCGCGCTCGGATGCTTCCTCGCGTCGGGCGTATTCCAGACCGTCGTGTTGCGCGCCTTTGCCGCCGCAGCTCCTCGGCTTTGAGCTATCGCGGGTATCTGTCTATACATACCAAGGTCAGGGATAAACCTTGGCCTAGCGTTCGGGCGGCGCAGGAGGGCCTCTCCCGGAGCTCGCTGCTTTTTCATGTCAGTGTCTGGCGCCTGTGTGGGCTGCAAAGGGGTACCTGCCTGGAGGCCCACCGCCTCTCTTTCCCCCGTCTGGACAGCGTTCCCACGTCTTCCATTTCTCAGTCCCCTCTCCTCACACCTGTCCCTGGCTTGTGTAGAGTTAAGTTTGCTCTGAGAACCTGCCACGAGCCATATTCCTTGAAGTGTGATCAGACAGGCCTGGTCAAGATTGTCCCTGGTCAGGAAGGCAAGATTAGGACTGAGCCTCTGGGACCTGATTTTAGCACACCTTCTTTTCCATCCCTATCATCCAAGTCTGCATTTTTCAGGATCTTTCTGGCACTGGAGTCCCAGAAACCCCAGATATTACTCAGCAGATGCAAACATACAGCTGTGTATCCCTTTGACTGACCTGAGACAAGTTTCATAACTTTCCTAAGCCTGTGTCCTTATCTGCAAATTAAAATTGCTTATAATACTCAGAACTGTCCTGAAGATTACATGAGGTAATTCATGCAAAGCTTCTGGCCCCATTTATAAACACTCAATAAATCTTAGGCGTTACTCTAAGTTTCTTCAAGTTGGCAGTGGTGCATTGATATGACACATACATTCAATGAAAGTCTAATTTCTTCAGAACCGTCTATGTGCTTAGCAGCTGAGTGGAAGGACCAAGTGGAAAATCAGTAAACATTTTATTTGATTAAGGGCTGACCATGTCCTGGGAATGTGGCTGTTGGTTTTTGAAGCAAAGCTAACACGAAAATTAAATGAGCCCTTAGCTTCCTTAGCAAGTATACTGAGACGGTGGACAGTCAGTCCAGTTTAAATTGTTTCTATAAAAGCACTGCCCTTTCATGATATTCTTTTTAACTCCGAATTTCTTTTTTTCCTGTGAATACTATATATATATTTTTTTACATCTTTATTGGAGTATAATTGCTTTACATTGTTGTGTTAGTATAATTTTAATTAAAGTCATTGAGAGAACAAAATACCAAGTTAGACTGTCCAATGACATAAGGAGAAATTAACTTCACAATGCTCTCTATTTTCAACACATTTTAAGAACTTGGATAGAGGGGAAATTTAGGTATTAGAACTAAAGTCCCATTTCTAGTCCTAATACAACATATAGGGTAGCTGGCAGAATGTGAAAAAGCTAAACTTCACAACTGGGTCTGCTTTTCCACTTTCACCCTTCCAGAGGACACATGAAATGGAAAACAGCATTGGCAACTGTGTCAAACTGCGGTCATATGACTCACTCTTCTTGGCTGGTCTCACTCTGTTGCTCCTGGCTGAGGAAAAGACACATATTTTTAGTCTTATACTCTATGTGACTCTTAAATCTCATGAAAAAAATCAGCCTCATTACTCAACGGTCAAAACACACTATTATTTTTTGGTGACTCTATGACTCCATTTTGTACTTTTTAAATAAAATATGAGAATCTTCAGCTTGAACAAATTATAGAAAAGTTTTTCTGTCGGATTTTCCTTCTGGTTCCACAACCATTTCAATTTTAATCTCTGTAAAATCTACTTTTTAAAAACATCTGGAACTCTACTCGATACTCTGTAATGACCTGTTTGGGAAAAGAATCTATAAAAGAGTGGATATATGTATAATATATGTACAACTGATTCACTTTGCTGTACACCTGAAACTAACACAACATTGTGAATTAACTATACTCCAATAAAAACTATTTAAAAATAAAAGTAAAAAAACCCAAAAATATCCAAATTTTTCTGAACTAGTAAGAATAGCTCCCCTTTGTTTTAGGGGCAGTTTGTGACAGATATATATCATATTCTGGAAACTTTTCTTCAAGTAATATTGTAGAGTTTAACTTCCACATTCTTAAAACTTGGGAGAGGAATTTCCCTGGTGGTCCAGTGGTTAAGAATCCATCTTGCAGTGCAGAGGACGCGGGTTTGATCCCTGATTCGGGGAACTAAGATCCCACATACCGCAGGGCAACTAAGCCCACCTGCCGCAACTGCTGAGCCAGCGCCTCACAACCAGAGAGACTGCGTGCTGCAAACTACAGAGCCCACACGCTCTGGAACCCGCACACTGCAACTAAGACCCGATGTTGCAGAAAATTAATTGATTGATTGATTTAAAAAAAAAAACTTGGGAGAATTGAATTGAATTCAAAGCCCTTAAACAAAAAGTCTGATTTTAGACAGGCAATAGGAAAGTTTATTTTGTATTATGTTATTATATATATTATATTGCATATATTATTTTAACATATTTTTTAAATTTCAAGATCGAAAAAAAAAAAAAATTTCAAGATCGATTTTATTGCAGCCAAAACAGTAGCATTAACTGTACACAATAAACTCTTATGTACATACATATTTTAAGTTATGGGGTTAAAGTTTATTTTGGCAGACAGCGTTAAACAAAATTAAAGTTGCACACATTAGTAACATAAGTCAACATCCTTAATTTGGTGTAAGCGTGAACACATTTTCTTGCTTTCCTGTGTTCTGCTAAATCATCATAACTTAAACTGCTTTATAAAACTGATATGCTGAAATTTAGAGTTTTTGCTTATGCTGTAATTGATATATTATGTGATATATATATATATTCCCCTCCCTTTCTATCAAATGAATGAAAACAATGTGTCAGAGTTGGTTAGACTGTAAGTTGTCATTCTCTGTTTGAGGGATTTTTATTTAAATTCTCCTAAAATATGCGGTAACATCCTTTCTAATTACTGAAAGATAGGACATTCTGCCATCACAGTTGGAGTATTCAGACTGATAATCAGGGGCTTTAAAACTTGTTTTCAAAACCAGTTGTTTGACTGGTTTAGCTAGTAATTGTAGTCTTTAAGTAGGTCATTTGAATCTTAAAAAAAATATATGGGGCTTCCTGGTAGGGCAGTGGTTGAGAGTCCGCCTGCCGATGCAGGGGACACGGGTTCCTGCCCCGGTCCGGGAAGATCCCACATGCCGCAGAGTGGCTGGGCCCGTGAGCCATGGCTGCTGAGCCTGCGCGTCCGGAGCCTGTGCTCCACAACGGGAGAGGCCACAACAGTGAGAGGCCCAGGTACCACACACACACACACACACAAAATATATATATATATATGTGTGTGTGTGTGTGTGTGCTTCATTTTATACAATGATCCTTTAATATATGGAAAACAAATCCATTCAGACAATTTTCCTCTAGTAGATTTGAAAGACATAGATATGAAATTTTACAAATTTATAAATACAAGTATTGTTTTATGCAAATCATTATTCCCTAGTTTACCTTTTTTGTAAGCTTCTTATTTTCGTAGATTCTTTGAAATAGTGTTTTTTAATTAACTAATGTGTACTAATATTTGTTCAATGGATAAAAAATGAATTTTGCTTAAAGTGTAGTTTTTTCTTAGGAAAAAATGGTAAACAACTAAATGCATGCGATGGTTGGAGAAGGCTCAACTACTGGAATGAAAGTGAAAATTATGTTAAAGTGCAAAGGAAACTCAAAAGAGCAAAACACACCAGAGGTATCTTGCATGCATTGAAGTCTGATCATGTCACTTCTGCTTAAAAAATTTCAGTGGTTTTCCCCATTGCCTTTAAGATCCAAAGTCCACACTTCTTAACTTGGCATAGAAGCGTATCATCTCTTTTGGTTTTCCTCTCACCTGTATATCCCCTTTATACAGTATTCCAAACTGTATTTGCCTCTTGATTTTCACAGGATGAGTCCGCACAACTCAGAATCAAATATTGATAGCAGAGTAGTAAAGAACGTGGACTCTGTAGCTAGACTGCCTGTGTTCAAATCTCAGCTCTGCTGTTCCCTAGCCATGTGGCCTCCTCTGGTCAATAGTTAAGGAGAGCTGCAGAACTGCAAAATGAAAGGTCATGTCTGGACCAGTATCTGCTTGTACTACTCTGGTGTTAAAAGTTTATACCTTGTAAACGTATATATTTCTCAGATACTTTCTATATTTTCATAAACTGGGAAACATCAGACAGGATTCAAACCCTGTACTCTATGGTGTTAAAGACTATTTATGCCTCCTTCTTTATGGGATATCTTTGAATCTGACCCCACCTCCCCAATTTTACTCATTCTGCCCTAGTGCAGGACTTCAATTTCAGTTTCTCTCACCTGGATTATTGCAGCTGCTTCCCAAATGAAGTACTATTCTCCCCTAAAGGTAACCACTTTTTAAATTATCATTTCAAACACAGATGTGATCTTCTCATATGCTTTCCTAAAACGCTTTGAGAAATCCTCGTAGGCTGCAAGTTAAAGTTCAATATCCAATTATAGCCAAGATCTTTCTAAACCATCACACCTTAAGAGCTTTGCAGAAGTGAAACCATATAACTCAGATTGGGACTTGAACCCACGGGCTTTTAATTGTGATCACACACCTGGTCTTAGGACTTAATGAAGCTCAGGTTCTTGATGTCTTGTCACAGAAAGAATTCAGTGAGAGACAAAGCGATAGGTAAGAAGTGGATTTATTTAGAGAGAAACACACTCCACGGATGGAGTGTAGGCCATCTCAGAAGGTGAGAGGCCCCAAAGTATGGGGTGGGTTAGTTTTCATGGGCTGGGTAATTTCATAGGCTAATGAGTGGGAAGATCATTCCAACTATTTTGGGGGAGGGATGAGGATTTCCAGGAATTGGGCCACCACTCACTTTTTAACCTCTTACAGTTGGTCTCTGAACTGTCTTGGCACTGGTGGGTGTGTCATTTAGATGCTAATGTATTACAATGAGGCTCAAGGTCCACTGGAAGTCCAATCTTCTGCCATCAGGACCTAGTTGGTTCTAACCAGTTTTTGTCATGTCCTACGACTATGTCATTCTTTGAAAGGTTGTGCCCCGCCCCCTTCCCTCCTGTTTCAGAAGTACTTCAGGGGTTCCACAAACATTGAATCTTGAAATTAAATTTTAAATCATATTTTAACTTTTCTGTCAATTCTAACATAGTAGCATATACACTCAATTGTGGTATAACTCTGATTTTAACATATTAAAGATTACAAGATCATGCAGTTAGGAGGCAGAACTCAGAATGATATATGGCAAAGATGGTTTTTTTAATTAGTGGAAAAAGATGAAGTAGTCCCTGAACTGGGTTAGGAAAATTTGCTGTAAATTTAGAAAAAATATAGATTGCTATATCTCAGCATATGTATAAAATACAACACAGGTTGATTGAATTACTAAATACATTTTAAAAGACTATTATACTGAGACAGGAAGGAAGGGGGCAGGACACAACCATTAAAAGAATGCCACAGCCATTGAGGATATGACATAAACTGGTTAGAACCAACTAGGCCCAAGATGGTGGAAGATTCAACTTCCCATAGACTTTGAGCCTCATTTATACGCTTATTGTAATATATTAGCATGCTAAATGACACGCCCACAGACACCCTGACAGTTCAGAGGCCTACCTAGAGGTTAAAAAGTGGGCAGTGGCCCAATTCATGGAAATCCCCTCCCCGTCCCCAAAATAGTTGGAATAACTCCCCCACTCCTTGGCATTTGAAATTACCCAGCCCATAAAAACTAACCACCCCCTCACCTCAGGGCCCCTCTCACCTTCTGAGATGGACCACATTCTGTCTGTCGAATGTATATCTCTCTAAATAAACTCCCTTTCACTTTACTATGGCTCACTCTTGAGTTCTTTCCTGCATGAAGCCAAGGATGCTCACTTGGCGGCCCATCCCAAACTCGAGCCCAAGGGGGCCCGAGACCTGGGACATGACTATTCTCTCACATCCCCTTCTGGAACACTGCCACCACTAAAAGGTAAAAACTTTAAGTATGTGTTTCGGATAATAGTAAAAGGCAGAATTCAATGTGTACTATATAATGATCACAGTCATGTGTTAAATATTTTTGCATAAGGCTCAAAACTGAAAAGGACCACCCAAAAAATGAGAAAAAAAAAATGTGATGAGGGCAGGACTTTAGGTATTTTCTCTCATTGTTTAAATATTTTAAAACTTTTAATTAACTCTTAAAAGTACTATATATATATAGTTTTAGTGTGAGAGTTTAAAATATATTGAATTTAAAATACATTTCAGTATCTCAAAGAGATATTTTTACACCTGTGTTCATTGCAGCATTATTCACAATAGCCAAGATGTGGAAGCAACCTAATGTCCATCCACATATAAATAGATAAAGAAAATGTGGTATAGAAATGTCAGTAATCAGAAAAACAAATAGCAAGCTAATGTGTAAATTTGGGGGGGGGGAATAAAAAGAACATTTCCCGTTACATGTAGAGGGGGAAAGAAAAAAAGACCCCTAATTCCACATATTTTGTAGAAGATCCTAAAAACAAGTTAAAGTGATGACATCATTTCAAAGAACAATAAGCTTTATGCCAACTCACCATCACAAAACATAGACCTGCTATATAGAAAGAAAATATTATGTGATTGAAATCTAAAAGTGACTTGTGTCTATCTTGTGTCTATCAGGCCGACAGAATACACCAGCAAATTATTTCTTTTATGGTTATACCCTGTAAGAGTTAATGCAGAAATGTCTCAGGAATTATGTAAATTTATATATATATGCATATATATACACATATATATATAATCAACAAGAAATTATTTAATTGTCCTAGTTACTTTAAAATATAGAAAATATATAAAGAGTTTATTACTTTTGCATAAAATGCCAATCAATTTTTTAGGATACATTTTGAATTCTTAAAAACTATAGGTTTTCAATTTTTGGCAGTGACCATGGTTATTTACATGTACAATAATTTTTATTTAAAAGACTTCATGATTAAATTGCATCATTTATTTGACATGCCACATTCTTAAAATTTCACTTAGCTATAAGAAGAAAATACAGTAGCTTTTTAAATATTAGAATGAGGAAGATCATTATAAATGTATCAGAAACCCAAAAGCCATAAAACAAAAAGTAATAAATACATTTTTAAAAAATTCGCACCAGTAAAAAAAGCCATAAACAAGGTCATGAAACAAATGACATATAAAGAGCCTCTGCAAATCACTAAAACTGACCAATAGAAAAAGAAATACAAAAGGTTGAAAACAAGTGTACAAGGCTCTCTACCTCACTGATAAATTTTAAATTGCAATTAAATCTATAATGGCATATTTTTCACCAAAATATAGGCAAAGATTGTCACATGCTGATTTGGCAAAGATGTAGGAAAGTCTCCCTCGTATATGTCACTAATGTATACTTCCTCTATGAAAGTAAATTTGGCAATACTTATGAAAATTTAAAATACACTGACAATTTCATCCCTAGAAATTTATCCCAGAGATATATTCACACATGTGGGAAATGATACATGCATTAAGATATTTATCATAGTATTGTTTTTAATGGCAAAATAATTAGAATCAACTTAAATACCCAAAAATGTGGTACTAGTTAGAGAAATTACAGAACGTTCATAAAATGGGGTATTGTGCAGCCATTAACTAAAAGGGGAAATGGGGTAAAGTCATACCTTACAAAAGAAGGAAATCCTGCCATATGTGACAAAACAAATGAACCTTAAGGATACAAATACTGTATGATTCTCACTTATATGTGGTATCTAAAAGAGTCAAACTCATAGAAGCAGAGAATACAATAGTGCCTGCCGGGGGCTCGGTGGAAGGGGAAAACGGAAGAGTTGCTATTTAACAGGCATAAAGTTTCAGTTATACACGATGAACAAGTGAATAAGTTGTAGAAACCTGCTGTACAACACTGTGCCTATAGTTAATGATTCTGTATTGTACAGTTAAAAATGTATTAGGAGGTAGATCTCATGTTGTGTTCCTACCACTATATATATATATATATATATACATAAATATTATGTTTATATATCCAATTTGATTACCAACTTTTTCCTTCTCCAGTCTCAACCTGGAAACCCAGGGGAGTGTTTCAGGGGACTAGATACTATGTTCCATGCACATCACAAACTAATTTTTCCTTTGACTGCCCAGAATGGAGTAACAGTAATAATCTTCCAGTATGTACTTCTCTATAGATGAACGAGTGTGGCAACCTTCAACGAAATAAAGCCATTTAGTTGGGAAACAAGAGAATGAACAAGATAAATATCTCCTCATAATAATGTAAATCACTATTGGACATCAGCCAGTTGCTAGTAGTCTTGAGTTGTGACTTGAAACATTGCTATCTCCATGTCTACATTTGTGAGTTTTCTACCTACCTCAGGCTTGTCCTGCAGCTCTATTTGTTGATTTCTAATGAAACACCCCTGAATTTTAAAAGAATAGAACTGACTAATCTACTGCCTAGTCCTGGAATAAAATAAGTCTAAAAGCACGGAAGTGCAATTCCCTGGAATGTAGTAGGAAAAGTACTGGGGGAAAATCAGGGTCACAGAATGTATAGCTTGCTTTCAGTGACCACAGTGACCAATGTATAGCTTGCTTTCAGTGACCACAGCGTAGATTTTAACAGGCAAGCTTCATGTCCCATTTTGGATAAGAACCTTGGAAGAAAAATTCGTTTGATATCAGTATCTTCTGATAGTTATTATTTTCACTATCTTTATTCTCTGCATATTCTAGAGTAGTGGTCTACAAACTTTGTGTGATCTGTATATATAAATTTTGAAGTTGTACCCTATATATACATACAGCTGGCCCTCTGAATCTGCGGGTTCTGCATCCATAGATTCAACCAACCTCAACAGATGGAAAATATTCAGAAAAAAATATTCCAGAAGGTTCCAAAACACCAAAACTTGAATTCACCACACACCAGCAACTACTTATATTGCATTTACATTGATTAGATATTGTAAATAATCTAGAGATGATCTGAAGTACATGGGAAAATGTGCGTAGGTTACATGCAAATACTACGCAATTTTACGTAAGGGATTTGAGCATCCACGGATTTTTTTTATCTGTGGTGAGTCCTGGAACCAATTTCCTGCAGATAACGAGGGGCATAAACATACATGTGTATGTGTATGTGTTTATTTCTTTGTAAATTATAAAAAGCAATTTTTATAACAGCAAAAAAACACTCTAGTTAAATGTGTCAATAAGGGGATAGGTCTGTAAAAGTACATTAGTCTACAGACTAATTCATCTACGGACTAATCATTAAGTTCTTCCTTCCATGTGGCACTGTGCTAAGGGCTAGGGATTCAGTTGTGAATACGGCAGACGGACATGGTCCCAGGCCTCATGGAATTTACCTCTTAACGGAAGATTAAGACCGAGCAATGCATTTTTGTTCTGGGTCTTCTCAGTGAGAAGTGCAGAGTGCTAACAGACTGTATAACAGACTGACATAAGAGGAAGAGGGGTGTCAGTGAACACTTTTTGTAAGAATTGTCTTTAAATCAGAACCTTAAGGATCAGCAGAAGTTAGCTAGTTGAAGGGCGATGATGCAAAGCCCTAGTGGATATAAGAAATAATCCAGCATGAATAAAGGTGGACAAGAGACATGTCATGTAGGGCCTTGAAAAGTGTGCCAAGAATCACGGTCCATTTTGTAAGGGCAAAAGGAAGCCACTGAAGATTTGAATCAGAGGGGTAAAATGATCAGGTTTTTTTCTTTAATATTTATTTATTTACTTATTTATTTATTTTATTTATTTGGTTGCATCAGGTCTTTGTTGCGGCAGGCGGGCTCTTTTAGTTGGGGCTCGCCCACTCCTCAGTCAAGACATGTGAGCTCCTTAGTTGTGGCATGCAAACTCTAGTTGCGGCATGCATGTGGGATCTAGTTCCCTGACCACAGATCGAACTCCCGCTCCCTGCATAGGGAGCGTGGAGTCTTAACCACTGCACCACCAGGGAAGTCCCAAATGATCAGTTTTGAACTTTGTAAAATATCAGTGCAGTTGGGGTGTGAAGAATTTATAAAGTTATCAATTTGGGGGATTTTCTTCATTAACATGATTAAAGTGGTGATCTATATTTATTGACACAGAAAATAGTCCACTATTCAATATTGAGTGAAAAAAGGGTTATAGAAGAACATGTATGGTATGAGTCCATTTATGTAGAATTACTAAAATGTATATGTGTATGTATACATAGAGATATTCATAAAGGTATGTTTGAATATATGTTTAAATGTGTACATGTATATGTATATATATGTGTGTATATTAAATATACACAAACCAAAATGTTAACAGTGACTATCTCTTGGTGGCAGGAAACTGAATGAAATTTGCTTTCCTCTTTGTACATTTCTGAATTATCTTTTTCTAAGCACAACTCAATTTACAAGGGCAATAAGTCCATTTTCTAAGAATGTTTACCTAAATACCTCAAAAAAGGGTAGGGACTGTGTTTTTCTAAACCTATCCAATTTCTAATATAGTACTTAGGCTTCCCTGAGAGTGATGTGAGCCATCTTCCATGGTAAGTCAGGAGAATTTACTTGACAAGAAGCGCTTTTGGAGCTGTTATGACAAGGTGATAGTCTAATAGCTCAGGTCATTTGTATGAATGAATATTGGTTCAATGACAATAAAAATCAACTACCTCAGAAATCAGCTAATGACTTTGTACATGGAGTGTTCTTAAAAAACCCCTGTGACACCTAATCGAAACACAGCAAAATATAAAATAATTATTTTATCCATGTGTTCTGATAACTTTTTTTTGTGTATGGCAAAAACTATGGAAGCATTTGTAGTCAAAAATGAACATGTCCTATGAAAATAGTGTAATTCAAGCTGTGGGAAATTGCTTACAAAGATATCCTATGAAATGAATGTCAGTTTTGCACATGATGACCATATAGTATATGACTCTATTTATATGAAATGCAAAACAAATATAAACTGTATCCATTATCACAGAAGGTTCTATTGGACAGTGCTGGTCTGTCGAATAGTAATAGAAAGGCTTGTTATCCTTTATGTATGAGTAGTTTCTAAGAAGTCTTGTAAGAGTTGGAAGAAACTACTACAAGTTAAATTCTTAGGTAAGAATTTGGGATGTAGAGAGATTTGACTTTAGAGAGAAGGTGATGTGATAAAAGCATAAAGAGATTTGATGATGCTACACTGCTAGCTTTGAAGACAGAGGAAGGGACCGTGAGCCAAGGAATGCAAGAAATGCAGCTCTAGAAGCTGGAAAATTCAGGAAATGGATTCTTCCCTAGAGCTTCTGGAGCGAATGTGGGCCTGCTGACACCTTGACTTTAGTCCAGTGAAACTGATTTTGGAATACTGACCTCCAGAACCATAAGAGAATAAATGTGTGTTGTTTTAAGCCACTAATTTTGTGACAATCTGTGACAGAAAGTAGTAGAAAACTGATACATGGAGGTTGTAGTGGAGAATCAGTTTCTTGCCTTTCCAGCTTCTAGAGGCTACCTACATTCCTTAGCTCATAATCCCCTTTCTGTCTCTTCAAAGTTAGCCATGACAAGTCAAGTCCTTCTCATAAGGCATCACTCTGATCTCCTCTCCCCCCATCTTCCATTTTTAAGAACACTTGTGATTACATTGGGCTCACCCAGATAATGCAGGATAATATCGTTGTATTAAGGTCAGCTGATTAGCAACCTCAATTCCATCTGCAACCTTAATTGTCCTTTGCCGTGTAAGGTAAAATATTCACAGCTCCAGAAATTAAGACGTGGACATCTTTGTGAGGCCATTGCTCTGCTCACAATGGGTTAATCATTCTCTTAATAAAATGGAATATGTTAATCAGCACTCTGGCTTGGATAGTTCCACACCTCTATCCAGAAATGGAAAGAAAGTAAAATATTCAGGTCTCTGTCTGGTTGGATTGGACTGGAATGGGGCTGAGTGAGTGATAAGATTCAAGGATGACTCCACAATAGGATGCACAGACGAGCAAGAGATTGGGGATGATGATTCTGCGTTTGGACATTTTAAATTTGAAATGCCTATGGCATTTGCAGCTGAAAATGCTCAGTAGGCAGTTTTCTGTGAGTATATGGAAGGGTGATGCTCAGTTAAGAGGTTTGGGTTGGAGATGGATTTGGGAGTCATTAGTATAGGTGGTAGCTGAAACCATGCAAGTGAGGTATGTTGAGCAGAGCAGAAGGAGAGTAAGAAGCAGAAAGAGCATGAGCTGAAGATGGAATGGGAGGGAACTTCCCACTGTAGAGGAAGCTATACTGCACCATCACAGTTCCCTTCACAACCAGGGCACTCACTTCCCCAGCTGCTGGGAGCACTGCCTACTGATGGCTCACAGCTATATGACATCCATATCATTTCTCTAGAATTGCCCTCCACCCAAGGGAGATGCTTTGCCCTACTTTGAGCCCATTCTCTGGGGAAATCCTTCATCCAACGAATGATCAGTGTAGAAATACAAAGCCTTGGCCTCTTTGCCTCAGTTTGTGACATCGATTAAGGGCTACCTTAATTCAAGAACTCTCTGTAGGATCAGCTGAGGCCTCTGTTGCAATTGCATCCCAGTTCAACTTCTCCCCTGCCCAGTCCCACCTCTCCCACAGATAATCTTCCTGAGAGCACTCCAAAAAAATCCACCTGTGCACATCTCCATTTTAGTGTCCATTTCCAGGGGATTCTAACGCTAATACACTCACATTCAGTGGGAGGGTAGAAAAAGTTAATTCTGTGGGAGGGACAGTAAAGTAATGATTTACAACAGAAGAACAAAGAGAATCAAGAGAGTATAGAGTCTATGAACCAAGGAACTATAGAGAGTTCCCAGAGGAAATTGTAATAAACAGTGTCACATGCTTCAGAGATGTTCAGTGAGATAATGACTGGAAAATGATGAGGGAAGAAGCCAAACTGAAGTGTGTGGATGACTCAATGAAGGATAAGAAAGAGGAGACAGGAATCAGTGACTGTAGACTACACTTCTGCAAAGTTCGGACGTTGGGGCTGAATTCAGAATGGAAAGGAGCCAGAGAGGAACACAGGGACAAGAGATGGGGGAAGCTCAAGCATTTTTAAGGTACATTCATTCGTTTTTAAAAAATAAATATCTAATAAATTAATTAACGTTTAATAAGTTAATAAATATTTGTCTACTCTCTGTAAGTCAGGGGTATATGCAAGGGATGCAACCACCCATGAGGTATTCAATCTGCCGTCAAGGAGCTTGCTGTCTGAGCGAATGTTACCAGAGGAAGCTGACTAAGGACAAGTGATTAAGGACTGCCAGGCAGCATGAAGGCTCCAGCTCATTTTATAGTGGAATCAATCTGCATGGCAATAAGTCTGCTGTGCTTCAGAGCTTAACATCTGAGAGGCAGGGCAGAGGAACATTCATTAAAGATTGGTTGGTTTTTGTAGAGTGAAAAGTTCAGTTGACCAATCTTGTTATCCAGGGGGAAAAGGCCAGAAAGGAGCTAAAAGGATTGAGAGAAAATTTCACCAAAGGGTTTTTCTAGATCAAAAATCTGCATTGTTGTGAGATCATGAGAGAATTGTAAATGATATATGAGATGTAGTCAGAGACTGAGTTTTGGAGTTTAAGGCTTCTGAGGTCTATAGCCTGGTTCATTGGTCTACCAGGATGTTGGGCTATTTTAGGATTATGGCCGGGTTTAAGGTGAAGATAAATGATGTAAACGAAGACTCGGTGTCTTTACTGAGTGTGAGAGAGGGATCCAGAGGTCAGTAGAGGGGAAGAGGGGAATGATCAGGGAGCTTGACCTCAAGCAGATGAAGTATTAATAGTTATGTCCACCGAAATAAATACATGAAAATTTGGAGGAGATGGGGGCCTCTATTAACATTGGAGCAAGAGTTCCAGGGTGCACAGTGAAAAAGATGGGAGGAAGGTGATTGTTCGGAAGAATGTTGGGAGCAGATGTTCAGGATAGTAGGGAGATGAGGGCATAAAGGCAGGTTGGAGCTTGTGGAACTTCCCTTTCCTGAGGGCCATAGAGCTTAGAAATATGGTTGAAAGTGACTGACCTCAAATGAGTTAACTTGGGACAAGTTGTCTCGAGCCAGGAAAAGTAAACTGCATTTGCCAGAGGCAATTAATTATTATAGCTGGTAAAGTCAAAGGGAGGTTTCTGGATCAAGTACAAGAAACGAAAGTGTATTAAATTTTGGCGATGGACGAAGTTGAATTTTTTAAATTAAAAATATTAAGTTCTCTTTTATATTATATTTTATTGTCTGTTAATTTTTGTTGATAAATTGAAAAGAAAAACTAAAAAACTTTGTGCCTGACCAAAGTGCATTAAAATCATTTTTTTTAATCTCTGAAGTTAATATAAACAATATTATACAGTGGGATAGGGAGAACTTTTACTTCAGTAGATTAAGTAGAAATTAAATAATGGAGTTTTCTTATTAACAGGCCCAAATTAATGCTCTTGGGCTTTAACTTTGTGCCAAGTCAATGACCAATTCTTGATCAGAATCCTGATTTTGTAGATTTCCATTTTCACCCTCTTCAACACACTCCTCACAGGTTTGGAAATGGAACCTGTGATGGTTAGTTTTATGTGCCAACTCTGGTAGGCTATAGTATAATATTCAGTTATCTAACCAAGTACTAATCTAGGTGTTGCTGTGTAGTATTTTGTAGATGAGGTTAGCACAATAACTTGACCTTAAGGGGATTATCTTTGTGATATATGTGTATATACCTATATCTATATTTCTCTCTAGATATATAATCACTTCTTCTGATTATCTTTGTAATGTCTATCTGTCTATCTATCTTCCCTATCATTTTAACCTTGGGTCAGTAATTTACCGTCATGTGACCCAGATTGAACGAATGAAGTGTGAGGAAATGTTTGATCTGGAATTCTGGAGAAGTTCTTTGTTATAATTCTGTGAAAGTTTCCAGTAGTACCTGCTTCTTTCTTCCTCTGACAGTATGAGGCTTCGAATGGCAGCAGCCCTTTCACCGTCAGGTTGAGCATGAAGTCAACAGACAAAGAAGGCAGAGCCAGGACACTCGCAGAGACATGGAGCTGGGGCTGCTGGCTTAAATCAGCCCTGAAGCCTGTCTTGCCTCAAGGATTCATTTTCCAAAGCATGTGTTTCCTCACTGTTTATGTTGTAGTTCGGTTTTCTGAGATCTGCAGCCAAAATTTTTCTACTTAATACAACGCTTTTCCTTAAGGTAAGTTCTTTAGGATATTAAGAAGCTAGTGTGTCTGTTCTGTCAGTTGAGATTCATGTCCTGTGTGGATGTTTTTACAATATTTGCTTATTAGGGATTAAAAAACTGGTAATATAAATCAAAGTGTAGCTTTTAATGGAAACTTTGCAAGTTAAATAACAGTTATTTGTAAGGTTTCAATGTGTTCTGTTAATTCGTTTTAGAAGTATTAAGATTCTTAAGGACTTCCCTGGTGGTCCAGTGGTTAAGGCTCAGCGCTCCCAATGCAGGGGGCCTGGGTTCGATCCCTGGCCAGGGAACTAGATCCCACATGCCGCAACTAAGAGCCCGCATGCTGCAACTAAAGATCCTGCATGCCACAATGAAGACCCAGTGCAGCCTAATAAATAAATAAATATTAAAAAAAAAAGATTCTTAAGATTCCAGTGGACTTATAATAATGTACCCAATCTTTAAATGTCATGTCACCGACAAAGCACAGAACTTGGAAATTATTTGATACTGTAGCAGTAATGCACACTTATTAGAATTAGTTTATCTGGCAGATATATCTTGTAGGTAATATGGACATCATTAAAAATTCTAAAGGAAACAGCAAAATAGGGCTGCCCCCAGAATAGGGAAAACGATTAATTACCTTGGAGAGTGGAGGAGAAGAAACGGTTTCCTATAACATAAAATGAGACCTAGAAAACCTAAATGGCACAGCAGTCTTTCTGCTCTGTTCCAGAATGAATTTAATCTAGAGCTTAAATTATATGTTTAAGTTCTTATTTTTCAATATCCCTTTAATTATCATGCCTTTAACATTCCCAGTCATGGACTTCCCTGGTGGCGCAGTGGTTAAGAATCCGCCTGCCAATGCAGGGGACACGGGTTCGATCCCTGGTCTGGGAAGATCCCACATGCCTGGGAGCAACTAAGCCCGTGCGCCACAACTACTGAGCCCATGCACCTCAAAGACTGAAGCTTGAGCGTCTAGAGCCCATGCTCCGCAACAAGAGAAGCCACCGCCATGAGAAACCTGCACGCAGCAATGAAGAGTAGACCCCGCTCGCCGCAACGAGGACCCAACGCAGCCAAAAAATACATCTATATTTCAAGTCCTTTTACACAGCAGCTCTTAATTACCAGTATGCCTACAGGGGATGTTGCTCTCTTTCTCTCTCTCCCTCCCCAAGGTAAACTTCAAAAATTAATTGTTGATTGGTTTTTTAGATGAATGTAAAAACTTATATTAGATGAAAGTTTTATTCAGCTTGGATTTGCATAAAGAACTCTAGAAATCAATAAGACTGAATTGATTCTTGCTTTCCCTCACCAATCTTCTCATACACCAGATTCATCTGAACCAGCAAATGTCACTGCCTTTGGCCAAGTAGCTCTCTGCAGAAACCTGGAAGACATCTTTGACACCTGTTTCTCCTTCCCTCTCACATCCAATCCCGTCACCAAGTCCTGTCAATTCTACTTCCATAGTGTGTCAAACGTAATCCTTGCTATTTTCGCTGTGCTCATTCTGACAGGAATTACTTAATTTTCTTCCAAAGACTAGTCTCCCAACTCAACTACCGAATTCTCTCTCACACTTCTGTTATTCCATTCTCCTCAGCAGCCAGAGTGAGTCATTAAAATACAGTCTGATCATATCAGTCCCTTGCCTAAAATACTTCAATAGCTTTTTTCCTGTTTATGATAAAGTCTACAATCTTTAACATGGCATCAGAAGCCCTGCCTGATCTGCCTCTACTGTTCTATACATAAGCTCTCTTATGTTTTTGTTTTCTTTTTTTTATTGCATGCAACAGAAACTGAATCTAATTAGTTTCTAGATACAGATACAGGAGACTATCAAGGAAAAGCTGAGCACACAAGACTCAGGGAGGTAAAGAAACCAAGTCCTCCCCCAGGAACCTCTGCAGCAGCAGGTGGATTTGCCTCACTCGAGTGCTGACATCGATGTGATTAGTTTTCTCTCTTAAATGTGCCAAATGACCAGGAGAAAGAATCTGATTGGCTTGGCTTCTGTCAGACTTTCACCCCTGGATCTATCTATCCCTGAATCTATCTCCACAAAAGCAGGTCTCTCTTGTTTATTACCATATTACATGTGCCTGGCATAGAGTAGGGGCTCATTAAATATTGAACTAGTTTATGTCCACCTAATTGAATAAAGGAATTGGCCATGGCCAGAAGATAGAGACAATTGATACAGACACAGCTGATGGGGGCTCACACTGGGGTGTGGAGTCCGTTTCCATGGTTGAGGGTGAGGCGTCCACCTCAGGAGATAACCTCTACATGTGCTCTTCAGCCTCACCTTGCTCTACTTTCCCCTCGCACCAGGAGCCTTTGGCCTTCTTTCATCCCTCGAAACTGCCAAGCTCTTTCCAAACTCAGAGTCTTTGCATATGCTATTCCCTGTGCCAGATATGTTCTTCTCCACTGTGCTGGTTATATATTTATTGCCTCTCAGCTCCAAATTTGTCCTTTTTTGTGAAAAAATATATGAGCCCTTTACATAATTTTTGTCAGCTGATAAATTAAACTTTGTCAGTAGAGGGAGCTAGAGAGACATTGCAGGAGACAAAAGGTTTTCCTTCCTGGTTCTGTGCTTGGCAGGCTTCTGCAGCAAGGCCTGCAGCTTCTCCTGGTGCCCATCTTGGGCAGTTTTGTAGCACAGTGCCTCCTGTGAGATACCTCACCGTAAGCAGCTTTCCCAGCACCTTGGAGGGCAGATTTCTAGCAAGTCCCAGAGGGTAGAGTTCCAGCAAGTTCCACTGGTGTGAACTACTCTACTAGCCAGCTACCCACAGACAGAAATTCTCCAACAAGGTCTAGGTCTCTATCCCAGGAGTAATGACTGCCCATTATCTCTGCTATTCCTCTATTCTTACTTCTTACTAGCCAATCCATTGTGACTTCAATCCCGTTAATAATTCTTTTGTTTTGGCGGTGCCTCGCGGCATGCAGGATCTTAGTTCCTCAACCAAGATCGAACCCACACCTCCTGCAGTGGAAGGGCGGATTCTTAACCACTGGACCACCAGGGAAGTCCCTGTTAATAATTCTTTATATTAAACTTTCCGTGTTCAAATGACCATGTAGCTTCTTTCTCTTGATTGGACATAGACTGGTATGCACCCCTTCTCTTCACCTGTCTAATTTTATTTATCCTTTAGGTGATAATATCATTTCCTCTGAGAAGACTTCTCTGATATCTCAAACCAAATTATCCCTTTTCTTTTCCTTCATAACATCTTCCACAGTTTTAAAATTATGCATTCATTTGTGTAATTATTATGTCTCTGTCTTCTCCCACTAGGTAACAGGCTCCAGGAGGGTAGTGATCATGTTTATTTTGTCTACTGCCATAAATCCAGTGCCTATTACAGTGCCTAACCCAATAATGGGTCATTAAATGAAAAAGACCTCATTTATTGAGGTCCTGTTACATTCAAGTCACTGGTGGCAACTAAAAAAAAAAAAATAGAACTCAATCCCTGTTCACAGGGGGTTGACAAATTTATATGAAAGAATAAGACCCACACAAAAAATGTAAAGCAGTAAAGGGAAGGTTTCAAAAGAATGGTACAAGTTGTAAGTACGAGTAATTCAGAGGCAATCAAGAATTTATTCTTAGAAAGACTTTGTATTTTGTGGGGGCTTCCCTGGTGGCACAGTGGTTGAGAATCCGCCTGCCAATGCAGGGGACACGGACTCAATCTCTGGCCTAGGAGGATCCCACATGCCGCAGAGTGGCTGGGCCCGTGCGCCACAACAGATGAGCCTGGGCTCTGGAGTCCACGAGCCACAGCTGCTGAGCCTGCATGCCACAACTACTGAAGCACGTGTGCCTAGAGCCCGTGCTCTCCAACGGGAGAAGACACGACAGTGAGAAGCTCATGCACGGCAACGGAGACCCAACACAGCCAAAAAACAAACAAATTAATTAATTTAAAAAAAAAGACTTGTATTTTTTATAAAATCCCTAGAAATTAATTTCTTCTTAGCTAATTGGATTTTATCTGTTATATATCAATTGGGAGGGAAATGGTCCAAATGAGATCAATTATTTATTTTAGAAGGTACTTTTTGGTAGGTTCATAATTAATTTCAATGAGTGTTTAAAATCTAGCATTATATTTGTATTTGTTCTATGCATTGTAGCTTTCCTAAAGTAGAAATAATTAACTATAAAATTGGAGAAATTACTCACATTTCCTCTTTTCTAGGACTGGGTTTCTGGCTTTAAGCCCTTTCTTCAGTGTGCATTGGTGAGGGTCGGCTGTTAGCTGTTTATATCTATGGTGAGGGTCTTCTACACATGCTTACTTTGGTATGATTTTGGACAAATCACAGTATCACGTATTCTAGGATTTGGAGCAGTTAATAGTTAAATTCTGTCCAGTTTCTTCACCCGGAGATGAGGGGCTGTACTATATGTTCTCAGATCCCTTCCAATTCTCTCTGAAGACATGCACACACTTACTGTAAGTTGAGCAATAATTCCCAGTGTCAGGTATGTTTCCCGCTGAAAGTCCATGGTTGTTCAATGAATCTCTGGAATTGTAAATTTTATTTAATACATATACTTAGTGAGGTTTGGCATTTTGAGATGTCAAATGCTTATAAGAATTTTGATTCTTTAGCCCACATTGATCACATAATGTAGCCTTCCTGGTCTTCAGCTTCCTGATTAGAGAGTAATATATTGACAAGATAACATGAAATTTTTGTTTAATAAACTTTTCCTGAGTATTTATTACGTATCAGGCACTGTAGGAATCCCTGAGGATACAAAATTAATACCTGATTCCTGCTCCCTATGTTTAGGGAGAATTGAAGGAAGAAGAAACTGGTGTTACAAAGGTCAGCTAGAAAGCCATTGTGGTCAATTACACTATTTCCTTATGTCAACTGCAAAAAAGTGCACAACGTGAGAGTTGTGAGTTAAGTTTTATTTGGGGCCTCATGAGGACTATAGCCTGGACTACAGATAGCTCTGAGGAACTGTCAGTGTATATATGATTTTAGTGAAGGGGGATATGTGCAGTCAAGTACACATTTTGGCAGAAGGTTGCTGCTAGTCACGAGGAGCAGATGTCTCCATTAATGATTTTACTGGTTTTCTAGAAATGAGAAGACACAAGAAATTGGGCTCACAAAACCTTCTCCTGAAAATATCTAACTATCTGAAGGTCTGTTCTGCAGTTTTTCCCAGAGTACAGTGTGCCTCGTTTCTGATCTCTACCCTGAACTCCTTTCAGAGTGTGTTGAAGGTCAGCGACTACAGTGGCTAGTGACTTCATTCCTGTAGAATGGCAACAGATGACAAGCGACAACTTTTAGTTGGCACCTATTTTTAGTATTTTCTATTCAATAAAAAACTATCTTTCATAAGAAAGAAGATAGGATGGAGATTATTCAAGATATACTGTGTCAAATTGAAAAATGAAAAAATGAGTTAAAGATTTGTTTGACCAGAGGCAAGAAAATAGGGACTGCAAAGTGGAAGTTAGACTCCTGAGTGCTTTGAAACTCACAGTTGAGAGGATGAACTTTTCACACGAAGGGCTTTAAGACATGGTCTTCAGATGTATGGCAATAGAAATTTTTGTAAATGCAAAATTTTTATACTATTGGACGTGAGATGATGATGAATATGTTAAATGTGAGCTGGACAAAGCAGACCAGAAATAAAACAAACCCAGCTGCTAAAATTAAACTTTAAAAAAGCGACCCTCAACCGCTTGGACTGGGAATTTCCACCAGTGTTTGGAGGTCCCCACCTAGACGCACAGTAACCTCTTAGAGACTTGGATGTTCTCCAGGAGAGCCAGTCCTTTTTTTTTTTTTTTCTTTAACCAGAGAAGGAATGATTAGTTGCAGCAAGGAGGGAGAATACCAGGGATCTTTCCCAAAGCAGTGTCTCCCAGGCTTTGCATATTTTAGGCAACCAAAACCAGACAGTCCTATTTTCAGACTTTCCTGTCTGCTCTGTTGACTGCGGCTGCAGCCCTGGTCACAGGGCAGACACCAGCCAGACACTTCGGCACTCTCTAGTCAGAGCCCCCGCCAAGCCCCCTCCCACCCGCACCCAGAGATCTGGCTTCTCATTGGATCAGCGTGGGGACATGGGCGGCTTCCGATTGGTTTAGAGGAGGGGAGGTGCGTCCTGACGTCACGCCCGCCCGAAAAAGTCGGCCTGCTGCTCAGGGTTCTGGAGAGAGAATTCCGAGAAGAAAATAACCCGGAACAACCTGTGAGGGCCTGAGCCTGCCCTCTTTTGGAGCTGGGGTCCCCTCCCACCTATCAGGAGAGCTCCACCCCCCCACTCCCCGCCAGCGCCGGGGTATCAGGTGACCTCAGGCCGGCACAGTCACGTGACTAGGCGCGCCCGCCCGTTGTGGCCATGGCGGCCTCAGGCTCCGGTGTGGTGAGGCGAGTGGAGGAGCTCGGGGACCTGGCTCAGGCCCACATACAACAACTTAGCGAAGCCGCCGGCGAAGATGGTGAGGGAGCCGAGGAGAGGGAGGGAGGTGGGCGGGCGGATGGTTGTTCAGAGCTGGCGGTCGACGGCCGTAGGGGCTGAGGCTGCGGCCTGTTGTCCGTGTGGATCCCAGGCCAGGACTGCCGAAGGTGTAGCCCTTCTGGCCCGCGCTGCGGGGTCGCTAGTCCACCTCCAAGAACTCACAACGCCTAAAGGCAAGGCGTTTGCTTCCAGACCCCATTTTTCATAACCCGTGAAAAGCGCTGAAATCCCAGTCATATTAGTGCTGCTTGTCTTTAACTGTGTCGGTAGCAACTGGGAAAAGGGCAAGATCTGGATGGAAGTACACGTGGAAGTTTAAATGAGTTGTTAAAGTTGGATGATGGTACGCAAATAAGTAATGGTTTTGCGTGTAGTGGAGATAGCTAGGCGTGTGTAACAGTTCGACTTTTTCATTGCTTCGTTGTGAATTTCTGTGTTATGTTTTGGATTCTAAACTCAGCTGTAAACAACACAGAAGAGATTTACATTGGTATAATTTCGACGATTCTCTCACATTCATCACCTCAGGTCTCACAAGGGCCCTGTCAGTACTAGAATACTTTCTTGGAAATGTCTGAGCGGTTTCCTTTGAAAAACTGACGGAGAATTACATGGACTTTTGTTCTCTTTCAATACTTACCAGCTGCCTCTACGTTTCTACATTATTTCCTTTTGAGTTTTGCACCTTTACTACAGATAGACAGTTTTAAAAATTCTTGTGGACTGTCTCATTGTCATCGAACTCATAGGAAAATAGTAGTGGAACGTTTTCCCAAGCGATTGAGTAGTTGGTGAATTTATTGAATAGGGTCCATGATAAAATGGCTCTAGTTCCAGTGAAGATTATTTGCTGGATTTTCTTTTCTTAGGGGTATGTTCTTAAAAACCCACAGACTACCCTGAGCTGTTTTCTTTTTTGGTTTGTGGTAAGTGAATCACATGACTAGTTAGTTCATGGACAGTAGTAGCTGTACCTGGAAGTGTATCTAAGTTACTTCTAAGTAAGCTATTCAGTGATCTCCACCCCATTCCAACTCCATTAGAATCAGTCTAAAGAGATCAAAGAATGTATGCTATTCACTTACCATTGAAACCAAAAGCCATTGTCATTTTCCAATGGACGAGTTCTTTAATCCAGTCTAGAATGAGGACTGAAAATTAAAGTGGTATATATTCTTGTTTGGAGGCTTTAAAGTTCTGAAGTGTACTGGAATTAAAATAATAGTGGTCCACGTAATGAGCTATTCATCAGTATTACTAGCAAGATTTTCTTATATTTATGAAGTTTAATTAAAACATGGTTGCATGTATTTGAATTGAACTTGTATTTTCCCATAGCACAAAAATAATATGCACCTAAAATTTGTCCTTTAATGATATTTATATTAGGTTATAGGGATTGATAGTTCCTGTTGTCTTTAAATTAGATCAGATACAACCAGACACTAGTCCATCTAAGAATACTCTCCTTTTTACCTCTGGTCAATTTTTGTTCATTTATTTCTCATTGTACAAGCATAGTATGTTTACTTTATGGAAATATACCATGAGAGGGACCTTTTCCAGGGACTATGTAAGAATCACTTGTGTTTGCCTTGTCAGTCACTACCTTGAATGGTTAGGAAAAATACTACATTTCATAAAAATTTTCTAAAATTGTGAGCCATTATCCCTCCACCTCTGTAATTATGTCATGAATTCATATGAGATACTCCTTCAGCAGCGGTTCAGTGAACTAAGTGCAAGTCTTTACATTTAAAATAATCCTGCAAATTAAGAAGAAAATATCAACTCAGTGTTTTAAGAAGTACCTAAGGAGTACCATGTTTCATACAATTTAGTTCACAATAGAATTTTTTTTCTGAGCTGTGTGGATGATACTTCTGGGCTGAGGAGAGATAGGAGGGCAGTGATAAAGAAGTAGTTTTCAATTTAGGTGAATAGTGGACCTTAAAGTGTTCAGAATCTGGTTTAGATACAGGTTAGGCTTTACCAGGGAAAACTTGAAGTCATCATATTATTGCCAACAGATGCAGCTTAAGCTGGTGGTACTTTTGTTCCAACGCTGAGCAGCTTACGTACCTGTGTAGGTGCTGAGGCTGGATCGGATGGACCCTCACCAAGTGCTACATTTTCTGTCCATTTGCCAGTGAGGGGAAAAGGATATATATTTCAGGAGGAAGCCACAGAGGGGCATACTTAGGAACTTAAGCGTCTTGATGGTGGGCATATTTAAATTTGACTACGTGAGATGATGCAGAAGTGTGGATGGCACCTTGGTATGGACACTTTATAGGTTAGGGAGGAAAAATCCATAAGAAAAAGTGAAAACATCGAAGCAAAGAGAATATGACATAAGAGAAAAGGAAGAAATTAGACCATGTAGAGGGGAAGTGAGGGGGAGTTGTTTTTAGAGGGTATATCAGAAGTATTTAGTTTAATTTTGTCTAGGTTTTGAAGGCATAAGTAATTTGTCCCATTCCTAGGTTTTTAAAGGACTAAAATATTCAGGTAGTTTGTGTAATTTTAATTGTAACAGCTATTTGCATACATAAATACATAAACACAATTACAAAGTTATAATTGCTCAGAGTGCTTACATTTTATGAGGCATTTGATTTAATCAATCATGTTATTTTTTGGAGAATATATTTATGAAGTTATAAGTTAGTGGAAGTCCTTTCTGTAGATTTATGTATATTATTTGTACTATTCCAATACAGGTTTTAAATTTATTGCTTAAACATTTTGAGTATGTCAACATCATAAAAGAAGCATTATGAAAATACAGATTGCACTTAAGAAATGGCAGCTGAACCTAGAAAGTTTTCAGTCCAGCTTTCAAGAATAAATTTCCATGATACATTTAAGTAGGATTAGGCATTATGATGTACTTCATGTTTTACGAAAGATATTATTACCATGCTGTAATAATTTCATTTCATCATTTTAGATATGTAACTTTTTTCATTTAAATGACACTCTGAAACTATGTGAAGTAATCATGGGTTTTTTTTGAAGAAAAATTAAGTCTTATTTATTTTTAAAACCAAACCACTAGGAAAATATATCACAGTCTTGAAACAGCAAACAGACATGCTGTATTATCATTTCAAGTAATAAGTTGGTAAAAACACAGCAACGTCCTTAATAAAATGATAAGGTGCCAGAACTGGGGCAAGAACAACGCAGGTCGCAAAAGTGGTATCTGGTAACAGAGGGCTGTCCCTTTTTTTGCCCTAAAGGAGTCACAGCTCGCCCCTGAGTTGCTTACTTTTTCTTCTTTGACCTTCGTGTTGCCAGGGGATTGTCTCAACAGAGCTCTGTTATTACAGGGGGCAAAGTAAGCAATACTGGGTTTAGGCTTTCATTCTGTTATGTTTTATGAAAACAAGATTTTTTCAAGGCCAGTACTTCATAACTCTCTTAATTATGCAGCTAACAATTCCTCTTTTGCTGTTCATTCCTGAATACTAACATATAGCACAATCAAAATCCCCTTTCCCTTCAAGGGTATCACTGCAAGATTGTCTTGTCACTCAGCTGACTCTGCTGCAGACACCCTCAGGGCCCATTATGGCTGCCAGTTAGAGGGAAGGTTTGCTTCGCCTATCAGTGTGATAGCGCTTCTTATATTTTTGCAGGGTCTCCAGGCTGAAAGATGTAATGTGTGAGAATTTTAAGAAATGTGTATCCACATCTTGATGGCCAGAAATGAATATCCGCAAGGACCCTTTCAAAGTTTTTATCCAAACTACCTCTCCCAACTCTGCATCTTAAAGTAACTTCATGCCCTTGTATATAAAACAAAACCAAGCAAAACAAATCCCCAGAAGCCCCCCTTTCCCCTTCTAAATTAGTGACCTCATGGATTTTGTTTTATTTCCAGTTTGTGGAAAATGCTGTAGTGATCCTTCTGGTAAACAGGAGGTTGGCAACGAACAGAAACACCTCTCCTCACACTCCACCAGCTCATAAGCAGGTCAGATGAACCTGCCAGCCTGTTGATATCTGTGTACTAAGAGAAGCTGGTACCTTGGAGGGCTCTGGTTTGGTACAAGGGAGACTCCCTGCTGCCAGGATAAGCACTTGCCACATGAAATTCAGGCTCACAAAAACTCTCCTGTGCTATCTCTGACCCAAATTTTAGCACCAGGTTTTTTCACTTTCTAGGATTCAAACACAAAGGAACCAGTGTCCAGAGGCAAGTGACATAGGCCTTAAACTTGCTGCCATCCTTAATTTCCTCATTCATAAACTTTAGAAAACCCAAATCCGCATTCCTCTTTTTAAATAGAATCCTGCCTTCAGCCCTGATGGCCAATAGCAGACATCTGTTTCCCAATGGATGAGAGAGACTCCTTCATCTTGGTCACGGTTGGGATGAGGTTTATGTGGTCATCCACACACTTGGTCACGCAACTCTCCAGCTGCTGCTTCACCTGAAGCTCTTTACTCCCCGCCTCTATTGAATCTTTGGCTTTGTCGTTACAATGCATAGTGCACTGGGCCAGGCGGTCCTGGAACTTCTCTAGCTCGCTGGTCACCAGGGCCTGGGCTTGAGCCAGAGGTGCATGGCAGTGCTCAATGCACTGGTGCACTTGCTGCATGGACGCCTGGCTGTCCTCACAACAGCTGGCGCTGCACCGGAAAATGAGGCCCTGCATCTTCCGGATGTTCTGTCTCTCCAGACTCTTCACCATAGAGTCCACCGCCTCCTGCACCCGGAGCTGCTGCAGCTGTGCCATGATGACCCCACGCTGCTCCAGTAATCATGTTTTTATCTCTTATAGATCACTTTTTAATTCGGGCCTCTGCAGCTCTAGAAAAATTGAAACTTCTGTGTGGAGAAGACAAAGAATGTTCAAATCCATCAAATCTTCTTGAACTTTACACACAGGTACTGAAACAGATGTGGTTTCTGACGTTGAGGCAGTTTGCTTATTTAAGAGGGTTACTCCAAAATTTAGGTGCGATGAAAGCAGTTTATTCTTTGTGTTAAAAAAACTGTATGTATAAAGCATATAGACTTGAAGCTGTAAGGCAGTAAGAATCCTTAAAAAGAAGAAAAGTTTATTGGATGTGTTGATAAAAAAGGAAAAAAATCTTGCAGATAACAGTATTGCTTCCCTTTATAGATAATTAAGCAAAACTCTCAAATGGGGCTTCCCTGGTGGCACAGTGGTTGAGAATCTGCCTGCTAATTCAGGGGACACGGGTTCAAGCCCTGGTCTGGGAAGATCCCACATGCCGCGGAGCAACTAGGCCCGTGAGCCACAACTACTGAGCCTGTGCGTCTGGAGCCTGTGCTCTGTAACAAGAGAGGCCGCGATAGTGAGAGGCCCGCACACCACGATGAAGAGCGGCCACCACTTGCCACAACTAGAGAAAGCCCTCGCACAGAAACAAAGACCCAACACGGCCAAAAATAAATAAATAAATTAAAACAAAACAAAACAAAAAAACACTCATGTGCAATTTCCAAGGTGTGAAAGGTTAGTCAGAGGGAATGGAGGTTTCTATAAGGGCTCTGATTATTTTTTTTTCCCTGAAATTCACCTTTCCTTTGGATTCTCAACTTGACTACCTGTGCTTTTGTTATGCAAGTCCATAAGATTTTTCTGTTCCCCCCCTTTTTTACTTTCCTTTCAAATTCAGACCTTTCTACAGATAAGATCTGTTTTCTCAGTTTTCTCAAACACTGCTGAGGCAAGTGGACACTAAGAAACATAATTTTGAGGGACTTCCCTGGCGGTCCGGCGGTTAAGGCTCCGTGCTTCCACTGCAAGGGGAATGGGTTCGATCCCTGGTCAGGGAACTAAGATCCCGCAGGCTGTGCAGTGCAGCAAAAAAACCCCAAAACACATAATTTTATTATAGTAACATTTGTGTACCACTTTATAGTTGACAGAGTGCTTCGTATGCCCTTACTTGATTGCCAAGGGATAATAAAGATGAAGTGGTTTATAGGAAATAGAGTAAACTTAGTGAAGTTTCCAAAATGCACGTTCATAGCACTTAGGTGCCTGACACTCTGCTTTCTGTTAGGAGGTACATGGAGATGCTTTCTGCCTTCTGATGTGGTTGAATGAGCCTGTAACAACTACCCACAGCCCCCCGAGAGCTGTTACAATTTGGGAGAAATTTACCTCTCTTTTCTTTCAGAAGGTTCCTTGCTTGTCTTGTTTCTTTCACATGGGAGAGTTCTAAACATTTTAACTTATTTCTAAGAATAAGGCAAAAGAATTAGAAATATAGATTAAAATTCCCCAAACCCCTTTGGATCTTACTTATCGTTCTCAATCACCAGGTCGTTTTCCTTAGGATGATAATCTCTCCCTTCCTGGTTTAGACCTTCTACAGGAGAGCACTTAACACTTAAGTAGTGCTGTTTGCTAGGTAATGTTCGAAGTGTTTGCATATGTTAATTCATTTTACCCTCAAAGCAAGGGACTTTGAAAGGCATCTGGATCAGTTTCTTCATTTTGTCAATGAAGAAACTGGCTCCAAAACAAAGATAAAATATGACTTGTCCTTTGTTAGAACTCAGTTTCCTTAGTCTTAGTCCAGTAGATTAAACAAAGAAAAAGGATTGGGTAGTTTTAAAGTGCTGGTGCTTCATTTGAGAAACAGGTAATCCTTTGAAGATTCAGTATACAAAACTAGAGGTAGTGACCTTGTCTTGATATGGCAGGCATTTAGAAAATGTTCAGGAAGTATATATGTACAAATAGCAAAGACTATAATAATTATGCTTTTCATAATTATATTGTATATAGTTAGCTTATCTGAATTAAAACATAAATACCCATTTTACTTTTTGAGGGAAACTAGATTATCTTAATTCAGTATTTTAGAAAAATCCTGTGAAGTTTACTATAAAGTTCATCTTAGATTATATTTATAGCTAGATATTTTGACTACTTAAATACTGTGCTAGAAGATTTAAATGTCTAATAAAGTATATATATGTAAGATTAAACTATAAGAATTATTTATTCGAGTTGAAATCATTTATACTTTTTTTTCTCTTTTACTTCAGGCTATTTTGGACATGACATATTTTGAGGAGAACAAGCTAGTAGATGAAGATTTTCCTGAAGATTCTTCACAAAAAGTAAAAGAGTTGATCAGTTTTCTTTCAGAACCAGAAATTTTGGTTAAAGAAAATAACATGCATCCAAAAGTAAGTTTTGCACAACTATGAATTATGGTGGAATGCTGCTGATTACTGTTATATTACCCTTTAGAATCTGTATTTTTTTTTCTTAAATGTATCTTTGTTTTAAATTAAGATTGAAGGAGGGACATAAGAGTTGAACATTTCAGACTGATGTCACAACTCAAGTATCATATTTTTGTAAATATGTTTCAGAATGTTTGTTTGATGGAATTATATTGTAACTACAGTGCCTAGTAATTTTCTAAACATACACATTTGCTGTTTCTGCTCCCTTTACTTTTACAGATGCTGTGTTTTCTTGAAGGTCCCTAGTAACCTAATACCACATCTCTCGTCCTTTCAGTCTTCTTCTGCCTGGACATTTGTTGCCTTTCTTACCAATGATCACCCCATCCCTTGGAGGCCCTGCATGCTCCTCTTCATCTCTAAGAGGCCTTGCTCTTGCTCTTTTTCAAGCATCTCCCCTCTCTTCCAATCTGGAAACATAGGCACTCCCCAAAGATATCTCCTTAATCCTCTGATAGTCTGTAGTTTGTCTTTGCTTGACAACTTGTTTTTACTGCTGTCTCTGTTTAGATGATTCCAAGATTTTTGTCTCTAGCCCTGGCTACTCTTTCAAGCAAATAATTTCTCATCTTGAACTGTCCGCTGGCTTTCTCTACCTAGATATCTTTGTTGCTCTTTGTGTTTATCAGGGAATGCTAACTGTGGAAACAAATAATCCCAAGTTTTAAATGATACCACATAGTAAAAGTTTGATTTATTAAAATTGTTTTTGTGTATATCTTTTCATTGTTTTATTTTAGCAGTAGTAGAAATTGTTTCAAGTAACATATTTCTGAAAACTTATTTTTTCAGTCAGATTATGGAATACTTATATTTCAAATATATTAGAGAATTGGCTACTAAAATACTTGAACATCAATTTTCTAGAAATATTTGTAAATTGGAGTAGTTATTTTAATTTTCACGTAGCAATAGATTTCTATATTTCTAATTGATTCAGAGTAAGGCATTCCTGTGTAGGTTGCTAAGTAAAGAGCAAATTTTGTGAAATGAGTATTTTTTAATTGCTCAATATTTTGAAATTTAATTTTGATTTTTACAGACACGAAGTTTCTCTTTTTAGCTGTGTCTTTGTTGTATTTCAGCACTGCGATTTGCTTGGGGATGAACTCCTGGAATGTCTCTCTTGGAGACGAGGAGCCCTACTCTACATGTATTGTCATTCTCTGACCAAAAGGAGAGAATGGCTCACAAGAAAATCTAGCTTGCTTAAAAAGGTGAAAAAGCATTCCTCATACATGTTTTATTGTTGACATTTATAGGTTTCCAAAAGCTGTTTAGTACAGGATTAAGAGTAGAGGAATCAAAGGGCCTGGGTTGGCATTCCAGGCCTGTACTTACCAGCTATGTAATCTTAAACAAATTGGAATTACTGTGAAGATTAAATAAGATAACATGTAAAAGCCCTTTGTAAACTGGGAAGTTTTATATGTTTTTTTTTAAGTTCTGGATTTTTATTTTTTATTGTACAAGATAGATAATCTATATTAATTTCTAAGCATATTTTTGGCCTGAAGAAAACAAACTTGGTTGTGAGCCTCTCTCTATCAGCAGATCACTCCTAAAGATCCCACATGACCCTGCTCCTAGGAAATTGTGGCCCTCTGATTTTTCTTGACTCTTCTGACCAAATTAGTAAATCCAAAGATCCTGTCTTAATATTTGTATCACTAAGGATCCTTCCTAACTTAGGTTGATTGTACACATGGTTTATGTGAGTTTGATCATAATATTTCTAAATTGTAATAAAGTACATCCATATTTTTAACAAGTTTTTGAACACATCTTTATTATCTTTAACCTCCTCTTGCTCTGATGACATTTTTGACAAGTATATTACTGAATCATGTGTTCTTGGTTAATGATTTCTCTTTTTTTCCCATACTCTTTTACTAATTGGAGGGTTATACTTATAAAAGTTTTGGGGTAGTAGGTCCTTATATTGTAATGTAATAATCATATGATATATCTGTATATTAGCCAATATTCTCTTGAGTAAAAATATTAACATTTGAAGTTTCTGCAGTTCTGCATCTAATACTTGGATTCTTTGTCTTTGACTTTCATTTAGTACCTTGTTGATGGAATCAGTTATTTGCTACAGATGCTGAATTTTCGGTGTCCCATCCAGTTAAATGAAGGAGTTTCTTTCCAAGACCTAGACACAGCTAAATTACTGAGTGAAGGTAATGTGATCCTTTTTGTAGTTTTCTAAGTGTTTTAAAGCATTTTTAAATTTTAAGAAGTTTAGTAGATTTAACTTTGATTGAAATAAATTTCAGGTTACATTATAGACAGAAAAATAATAAAAGGGCTTTTTAAACAATTAAAAAAGTCTTCTCACGTAATATAGAGAAATACTGCTAATCTCTGCTTAGTAATTTAGGGACAGTAATATATCATGTTGCTTTTACTTACTTTGCATCCCCACAAAGCCCTGATCCAGCTCTAGGTTCAGCTAATTGTAACAGAGACTGGAGGTAACTTTTATTTTATTTTTATTTTTTAAAATTTATTTTATTTATTTATTTGGTTGCACCAGGTCTTAGTTGCAGCAGGCGGGCTCCTTAGTTGTGGCTGGCGGGCTCCTTTGTTGTGGCATGAGAACTCTTATTTGCAGCATGCATGTGGGATCTAGTTACCTGACCAGGGTTGAACCCAGGCCCTCTGTATTGTGAGCGCGGAGTCTAAACCACTGCACCACCAGGGAAGTCCTGAGACTGGAAGTAACTTTTAAACAAGGAGAAATTTACTGCTTTTTCACTTCAAAAAGGTCTAGAGCTGGTTATGGTGGCTTCATGGCATCATCAGGTTCCTATCTTTTTCCTCCATCGTCTTTCAAAGTGGAGCGCTACAGCTTCAGAAGGAGGCGAGTTATATAGAATGCATGTAAACAGTACTTGCCAGAGTTGTGCAACATGCATCCCTGTTGAGGACATTGCTTCCATTCTCAGTGTCTCAAGATGCTGCTGGAGCTCCTTCCGTCTCACCTGTGTTCCAGTCCATAGGAATGGCAAAAGGATGTTTCTTTCAGCCAGGTCTTTCTTTCATCCTTCTCAAGTTTGTTACAACACTTAGAACACTTCTACCTACATTTCACTGGCCAGAATTTAATCACATGGCTTCATATAGCTACAAGGGAATCTGGGATGTATAGCCCTTTACGTGATACATTGCCATCCCAAATAATGTCTCTTTACTAAGAAAGAAAGGAAGAATGAATATTGGGTGGTAACTGCTAGTTTCTGTCATAAACTTATATGCACTTAAAAATGTTAGGAACTGGATATAGAGCATCATTTGGGTTTTAGACTGAGGTTTGAGAGGGAAGAACCACTTACTTTTAGCGTCTCTTTTTACAAATGGAAGAACTGAGGTCCTGATATGCCTGATAAGGTCACATAGCTGGCAAGTGATGTTAGGTTCTTTGTGTAAACTTTCTTTATGCTTCATCTGAAATTTTGGGGAAATTTTGATGGGGAAAATTCAAACATGGGGAATAAGAAGAAAACTTCTTAGGGAAAATTCTGTGTTTTAATTCTATAAGTGTATTTTAATTCTTTCTTTGTTAGCTTCTATAGGCTTTTCCTTTCCATTAGAAAACATCACACAGAAAAAAAACACCATGATTTAAGAGCCATTAACATATGACTGGCTACTGTTGTCCAAAAGTTGTTACCTTCAGTTTATTCAGGCAAGTAGCTTGTCCTAAAAAAACTCGTGACTATAAGGTGCTCCTTCAGTGGGCATGATGTTTTGACAAACATGGGGTGTTTTGATTTATTTGTGGGAAGTATTTATTCCAGGTAACTAGTGAACCGATTACCTGCATTAAAAATGATCTTTCTAAAATTTCCTCACCCACATGGATTGATTTAAAAGAAAAAGCAGAGATGGGCATTAAAGCTTATTTAGAACCAAAGAAAAGAGCACAAGTCACCAATTTCCCTTATTCGCCCATTTCTAGTCATAAAGTCACATATTCTCATGGCCTAGAATTTTTTTATCACGATGCTTGTGATACTGGTGTCTTCTCTTGGATTATAATTGATTACACTCGCCTCTATCTTCCATTGCTTCTTCAACAGGGGAATCAAAGGCACAGAAAGGGTCTCTTTTTTCCAGGAAACAACAAAACAGCATCAACTCCCTAGCAGTTTTGCCACAGGCATCAGTCCTCTTTTGGTGCTGACTTCTTGCTCTCATCTAAAGCAGTTTGTTCCTCCCTACTTCATTCCTCAAGATGTAGATTAGAAGCCAGGAAGCCTACTTTTCATAGGCTAAATTACTCTTAAGGCCCTGGTGGAGTGGTTCTAATTTTTTTTTTAATTTTTTGTTAGTCAATATAAAAAACATAATTCGGAATAATTCTTAGTACTAATTAGAGAGAAAAGTTCTATGTGAATCATCAAAATATTTTTGTGGCCAGATGTTAATGATAATTTGCCTGATTTTACATAAAACTCAAAACAGTGTATACTTAGTATGATTTTTATTTCGTTTTCCAAGGTGAGATAATCATTTTTCCTTTGGTCATTACCTGTATGCCATTAAATTTTCAGCTTTTAAAAATTACCAGGTAATGTATTCAGTAAATCTTTTTATCTCATTTCTATGGTTCATTCTTCTGTGGGCCCTTATAAAAATAGCCTTGTCAGGATAACTCTGGAGTTAACTAGGTTAAAAGATTGTTCAGCTGTGCACATCCTTGGGTTATGCCCTTTTTATGCCACTGAAGAGCCCCCTTCCCAGCAGCCTTTGGCTCATTCATAGCTTAGCCCAGAACCTGGATTTCAGATGGCTTAAAGGAGCAGCTCTGAATTGACATCACTAATTGCTTGGGTAGCTTGTTTAAAAATACAGATTTCTTTTCTTTTCTTCTTTTTTTTATGCTATCTTTTTTTTAAAATTAAATTTATTTATTTATTTTTGGCTGCGTTGGGTCTTCGTTGCTTTACGCGGGCTTTCTCTAGTTGCAGCGAGCAGGAGCTACCCTTCGTTGCAGTGCTCAAGCTTCTCATTGCTCTGGCTTCTCTTGTTGTGGAGCACAGGCTCTAGGTGCGTGGGCTCAGTAGTTGTGGCTTGTGGGCTCTAGAGTGCAGGCTCAGTAGTTGTGGTGCACGGGCTTAGTTGCTCTGCGGTATGTGGTATCTTCCTGGACCAGGGCTCAAACCCTTGTCCCCTGCATTGGCAGGCAGATTCTTAACCACTTCGCCACCAGGGAAGTCCCCAAAAATACAGATTTCTGTGTATCACATTCAGGTTCTGATTTAATATGTGGAGTTCAGGAATCTATTTTTATAATCTACCGTAATTATGATGCAGTCAGATTTAGACATCAGTGCTTCTAGAGAATGCCAGTCTGGCCACCTTTTTTTTTCTATGAAGGTCATCTTTCTGCCATCACTTTTACTTAATGGGTTATTCACTCTCTTCCTCCCTGCACCCCGCACTCTCTTGATGTGTTTGCCAAGGATATAAGCAGTGCAAAGTGAAGTATTTTATTGAAAACAATGCTGATCATTAGCAGAAAAAATACCAAGGAAAATTTGTAGCAGCAAAAAGACTATAGCTACAGAGTAATGGATTCCTTGGGGGAGTAGAGAGGGAGAATGTGTAATTTTTACGTTGTTCATTTCTTCCTTTGGTATTTTAACGCAGTACAGTAGTTTAGCATAGTCTGTGGACCAGCAGCCTCACCCTAGGTCCTAGGACTTTGTTAAAAATGCAGATTCATAGACCCAATCCCATACCTGAATCTGAAAGTTTTGGAGGTGGGAGCCCAGCAATCAGCATTTGAACATGTCCTCCAGGTAATTCTAATGCAGGCTAAAGTTTGAGAACCACTCTTTAGCATATAGCTATTCATTCTCTCCTCAGAAACAGCTTTCCAAAGGATATCTGTGTACCTTGTTTAACCATCACTCCTTGTTAATATAAAGGATGAGGCTAACTTAGAGTTGGGCACAAATTGAATGCCAGCTCTCCCTTAAGCAAACACTTCTCATCTTTCCCAAGTGGCTTCACTTTGTGGGACTTACTTCAGCTCCTCCTCCTGCTTAAAAGTTAACCTTCTTTTCATTTTTGCTTCTGTCTCCTTACTCCCCTCTACCAGTCTTTTGAGGAATAATTAGGGTGTAGGATCACAAAAACGAAAAAGGATATAAATTCAGTGAAATGTCCTATCTAATATGAAATATAATTCTGCAGTGAAAATCGTTAATTTGGAAAAAACAGCAAACTATTCCTTAAGAAAACTCCATGAAATTAAGGAGGGCATGTGGAATCTTGATTTTTGCGAACTGGGGCTTAAAGAGCTTTGGTGAGTTGCACAAAGTCAATAATTTACACCCAGATCCTCTTGATTCTAGGTCTGTTTCTTTTTATATTCTAAATAACATCTAATGCTATTCCAGCTTTTTCTATGAGGTTTATGACCTTTTAACTATGAAGAAATGAAGTGAAAAGAAGTGATTATGGGTAATATGCATTGTACTTACTGAGTTGTTTTATACATAGAAAGCATAATTTATAGAGTGTAGCCCATCGTATGTTCATGAATGCAAGCCTCAGATTCTGCTCTTAATTATTTCTTTTGTTGATATAACAGTGTAATGAATCAGTTCGTCTGCTAAGCTTATTCCTTCTCTTGCTACTATTTATAAGCTGAATTGGAGGTGAGGTGAAGTGTTACCTATAGGGACAAACTCTGAGACTACCAAAAACTTGCAATAGATTCAAGATAATACAAACTGTAACAGTTTTGGAAGCTGAATTTTTCTTGTATTTTTATACCTCTAGTACTATCATAGTCATTTCTGATGAGCCGTATTAGGTGAGCAACTGAGATTATGATGCTCATTTATTTGAGGTAAACTTTTCTAGTCACACAAGTACCTGTCTAGTAGAATAGATCATTTATTTGTATTTTATGACTTGAAGAAGTTAAATAGTCATATAATTTAATAGCACTTCATGCATTTTTATTTTATGTGTTTCTTAAGAAAATTCCATGAAATAAGTAGGGCATGTGGAATCCTGATTTTTGCAAACTGAGGTTTAAAGAGCTTTAGTGAGTTATACAAAGTCGATAATTTATCCCCAGATCTTTACAATTCTAGGTCTTTTTGTTTTTATATCAAATTAATATACTTTGTGTGTCATAAATGTTTAATTATATAATCACCTTCCATAATAAGCACGCTTTGAACTTTTGATGGAAATCCTGCAATGTATTCCTTTTTCCTGGGAACATAAAGCATCTTGGATACAATTTAACATCTTTGGTAACTTAGAATCATATGGCCTCTAAGGGACATGATTATGCAGGATCATCTCTGTACACTGCTGTAGAAATATAGGAACTGTATTATTGATCCTGAGTATACCCCTAAATAAAAGCTGTGTTCATGGATGGGATTGAGGGAATCTCTGAGTACTCTGAAATTGTATGTGGAATATGGGATGTACGTTCTGGGAGAGGTTCCATCGATTTAGATTAGATTCTCAAAGAGATCCTAAAGAGAACACCAGAAAGATTAACACACTGACCTATATGATTCTTTAAAAATAATTCTTTTTTTGGGGAGGGTGGGATTGGGTCTCTTTTATAGATAAAATAGAGATAGAAGTGCCTATGGAATGAGGATTGTGTTAGTGATATTTGGCTTTTCTAAGTACAGCTGTTAAATGAGAAGGGAAAATGCTTAATGATGTAAAAGGATTTTATTAGAGTCTTAATCACCAGGGTTTCTTTTTAAATTTTTAACTTCTAATCTCTCAACTTAAATGACTTTCCCAGGAATATTTAGTGACATTCATTTGCTGGCTATGATGTACAGTGGAGAAATGTGTTATTGGGGATTGAAGCATTGTGCAGATCAACAGCCAGAAAATCATGAAGTGGATACTGGTGTTTCTGGAGCAAGCTACACTACACACAAAGAACCTTTGGATTTCCGAGAAGTAGGAGAAAAAATTTTGAAAAAGTATGTATCTGTGTGCGAAGGACCCCTGAAAGAACAAGAATGGAATACAACAAATGCAAAACAAATTTTAAACTTCTTTCAGCATCACACTAACTAGTAAGTTCATCTACTCCTTTTCAAACAGGAAAACAAAAAGGCTCAGGAAATGGAAGTTCCAGAAAAGAAGACATATTGATACTGAATTTAGGAACATTACACTACATAAAGATAGCCAGCATGGTTACCCTTTTTTAAATGCCATCACCATCTTCCACTATATATTCTTTTTATTAAAAAAAAAAAGATTTTTTTTGATGTGGACCATTTTTAAAGTCTTTACTGAATTTATTACATTATTGCTTCTGTTTTATGTTTTGGTTTTTTGGCCGCGAGCCATGTGGGATCTTGGCTCCCCGACCAGGGATCGAACCTGCACCCCCTTCATTGGAAGGCAGAGTCTTAACCGCTGGACCACCAGGGAAGTCCCTCACTATATATTCTTAAACCTGTGAAGGAATGATTCTTTAATATCTAAAATGGCATTTATGTTATTCTAACTCACTCTGAACTACAGATATCCTGTAACTAATACTAAGGAGAAATCCAATTTATCTCTATAAAGAGTTTTTTTCTATTACTTCAGATTTTTTTTTGTTGTGGTACAATATACATAACATAAAATTGAACATTTTAACTGTTTTTAGATTATTTTTTAATCTCCCTATCTTGAAGTTTGCTGCACTTCGGAGATTAAAATCAAGTCCCCTCTTTGCTTTGTATATATGCTATAGATATAAAAATTGGCAAAATGAAAAATTTTGACCAACATCCATGTACCATTTCCAGACTAAGATAAATAATGAAAGACTCCACAAAAGAATTTTTGTTTGTTTCACCACGTACTACTAATGGCATTTAAAATTTTTAGTCTATTAGGCATTTTATAAAAATTTCAAAATTTTCCTATTTTGTTTCAAAGAATATGCACGGTTTATTAAATGAATAATGAAGATAAAACCATGTTAGGTTAGTCTGCCATTAGTCTTATGTCTTTAGAGCACATCTTTTCATGTTTTGAAATTTTAATAGTTTTTGTCTTTAATTGTAGGGGTGAGTGTTAAAGGCCGAGAGCCCCACCTGGTATCTTGCTGACAGTCTTTCTGTCTACCTCAGTTCCTGTTGTCGTCTTGGGATGATCTGTCTGATACCTTGCCAATATCCTTCACCTCTGGGCCGTTGACTTCATCACATTCCAGGAACTTAACTCCCACGGCCTCAACATGAATATCACCATCCTGAGTTTCTCTTTCTGAAATCTTAAATTTCAATAGCTAATGACATTCTTATCTTTCCAGTTTTTTACTTCCTCATTTTGATTGATTCTTCTCCCTCTTATTTCTTTTGTATCTCTTTAGCTTCCTCATAGCCTCCTCCTCTTGCTGCCCCCTTTTCTCCTCACCATCAGCCTCTTTCAGATTTTCTTCCTTCCCTGTCCAGCCTTGGCCTTATGGGGCACCATATGACGTGCTCTCCACAGTCCCTTCAAATCCATCTTCCCCTGGTCTTTCAGCCTAATCATTCTGCAGTCCCTCAACATTGAATTAATCCTATCGTTCTACCTTCTTTTTTTGGGATGCTGAGTTCCATGTGAAGTTCCTGCAGCTCCTTCAAAGTGGAATCACTCTAAGTGTCTTGCCTTCAGCTTTAGAAGAGCCCTCAGTGTAAGCCTTTCGTCTGTTACTAGTGTGGCCCCTGTCCCTTTCCCACTGTGGCTAATCCAAACCTCTAACTTGCCTTATCACTCTCCTCTGGCCCTTTGTCCCCTCCCCTAGCACATGGCTGTTGGTCCTGTCTTACAGAAAATAGAGACTATGAGGAGGTCAGTGTTTGTTCACCCATTTTGCCCTGCTCATGTCCCCGCTTTGAGGAGGAAAAGAGGTATCCTGCTTCGTGTTGAAGACTAGTCTCCACGTTTCCTCTCTGCCGGCTCCCTCATGCCCCCGACGCTTCTCTTTTTTCTGCCAATATCCTGTACGTATTGCTCTTTTCCAGAATACTGTTTTTTCTTTTTCCTCCCTCTTCTCCCATTTTTCCTTCCTTCCTTCCTTTCTCCCTTTTTTCTTTTTTACTTACTCTAAATACAGTTGACCCTTGAACAACACAGGTTTGAACTATGTGGGTCTACTTATACGTGGGGTTTTTTTCAGTAGTAAATACTACAGTACTACACAATCAGTGGTTGGTTGCATCTCCGGATACAGAGGAATTGCAGATATGGAGGGCTGACTAAAAGTTATATGCAGATTTTTTTTTTTTTTTTTTCCGGTACACGGGCCTCTCACTGTTGTGGCCTCTCCCGTTGTGGAGCACAGGCTCCGGACGCACAGGCTCAGCAGTCATGGCTCACGGGCCCAGCAGCTTCGCGGCATGTGGGATCCTCCCGGACTGGGGCACGAACCCACATCCTCTGCATCGGCAGGCGGACTCTCAACCACTGTGCCACCAGGGAAGCCCTATATGCAGATTTTTGACTGCTAGGAGGATTGCACCCCTAACTCCATCATTGTTCAAGGCTCAACTGTGCATTTATGTGATGTTATTGATAGCCACAGCTTCTATCACCTGTAATGTTAGGCTGACTCCCAAACCTGTAGCTTGAAACCCAGCTTCTACTTTCTAAACCTTCTTTCTAACTGCCTATTAAATATCTTCAGTTAGACATCCCATAGTAATTTTAAATACGATATGTTCAAACAACTAATCCTTACTTTTCATCTAAAATCTTTTCCAGTTCATGTTTTCTCTTTTTTTGATCTTCCACGAAGCAGGGCAACACAGAATGCTGTAACCTACTTCTGCCTACCTTGCCAGCCACATCTCTGCAGCTCTTCCTGTGTGATCATTTTCTAGTCCAGTGTTCCTTAGGCTCATTTTTGATCAACATTCTGATGGAGCTGCTTGGGACAAGGAGAGTCTCTCCCTATCTCTGCCTTTGTCTCCTTGTTTATCCTTACACAGCTAAGAAGATTTTTATTTAACTTAGCTTTTACAAGTTTTGCTATGAAAATAACCTTTGTGCTTTCTAAGTATAAATGTTTAAATCACAGACTGCCCACCCTCACCCCACCCTTTTTGGAGAATCATGATCAATCACAAGTATACTAGTTCCTTCCCCAATGTGCTGTGTGTATTTTTTCCTCAATATCCTCGTTACTTCTGGCTGGAACACTTTGCCCTTCTTTGTAGTCAAGTGAATACCTATTTATCCTTTAGGACTCAGCTCCAGTGATATTGGATCCATAAGCCTTTTTCCAGCCCTTTTCAGTCAAAGTTACATGTCATTCTGCTTCTGCTCCCTGAAACTTCCCCAACCCATGTTATCACACTGATCACATTGCTTTATAGTCATTTTTCTTATGAGTTGGCAAACTCCGTATTTTAAAAATGTATCTTTATGTATAGTGCTTAATGAATAGTAGGCCCTTAGTAATGTTTTTGAATTAATAAGAGGTATGATTCTTAAGTGCTGAAGTCTGCCACAAAAGGGTTACTGCTCTTGGATTCCAAACTGCCCTGACCTCTGTACCAGTGGTTGACAAGGCCAAGAGGGAATTACTCCTCAGAGGAGTAAAGTATCATTTAGATCTAGAACCAGAGAAAAGTAGAGAGCTTTCTCTTCAGAAGCTGGGAACTCCATTTTGTCTTCATGACCCTGTGAACCACTTGGGTCTCTCACTGGTTGGTACACTAATGGGGCTACTGTTGGGTGCTTTTTGTACAACTTTTTCATCCCCCACACAATTGGAGAATAATTTGTAGACCATAACAGTTATAATGCTTTTTACTGTGATGTATTACAAAACAATGGACAGTACATTTTTGTATGTGTTAAAGCCTGCTATGTAAATTCTGTTTCATTTAGAATGGATTAACTTCAAAATACCAAATACTCCACATAAGAAAAGTACTATAATTACTGTAATTCACTCATCAACAACTATTATGTGCCTATTACATGCTAGGTTTTATCCTAGGCACTGAGTATATAGCTTTGTAAAACACCAGAGTTTGTTTTCTAGTGGAGGAAGTTAACGCATTTTAAGAAATAAATGTGTAGCTTGGTGAGTGATGAGTGCTAATGAAGAATAAAGCAGGGCATGGGGCTAATGTGACTCAAGAGGGGTGCTGTTTTATTTAGGGTGGTTGGGAAGGCACCTGTAAGCACCTGTCCACTTCAGCATTTGGGTCTACCCCTCTGGTTGAATACTGTTCAGTGTGCCATTGCACATTCAGTATATTCATGAAGTTTCTCTTTCTTATGGAAGTTTTGATGATGAATTAAACAATGAATCACTACCTAAGAACTTCTCATTTTGATCCCATTTAAAGGGTTTCTCTCCAGTGTGGCCCTTACTAATGGGTAAGTGATAACCTAAAGACCTTGTAGCATTTATTACACTTGCAGTTTCTCTCCATTTTGAACTCTTTGATGGTTACTAAAACTCTGTTAAAGGATTTTTCATAATCCTTAAATTTGTATGGTTCTTTTCCATTATGAATTTTCTCATGTTATCTAGGCTTTGAGACTTAGTTAAAGGCTTGTCTGCTTTGCTGCATTTATAGGGTTTCTGGCTACTGTAAATTGTTTGATGCTGATTAAGGTGCAGATCATGAGTGAAGACTTTCCCTTACTTGTTTGCATACAGTAGAGTGAGGTGAGAGTCGTTGGCTAAAACCCCACAATGAAATTTACATTCCTGCCTTTACAGTCAGTCCCCCTGGGAATTCTCTGATGTTCATTAAAGTGGGAGATTCATTTTAATGCCATTTTTTAAAAACCCACAGCTGGCTTATATGCTAGTTTTAGATTGCTTGTCACTTTTCTCTCTCCACCTTCCAGGGCTCCTTTTCTGACTCCCATAAGGATACCCCTTCTACCACAGAATACAGGATTCCATAGTTCTCTAGTATCACCTCCTTGTATTATTTCTTTTAACACAATATGAGCTATCATGGAAGTATTACATTAACATACATTTAATGTATCCACAGTTAAAATATGCATTATGTATTCGTGCTGCTGTTCCTTACTGTTTTTTATTTTCCTACTTCTAGTGAAAATTTCCAAGTAAAATGTTTTGGAGCATATAAAATTTAAAAAAAATAAAACCATAGTCCCATATTTGTATCTTTATTTTCTTTTATATCTGAGTGTTGTGTCAGAATGAAAACTTTTATCATGTTAGTTTACGATTTATAATCAAGCAGGACCCTATGGGGCCTTTCTGGGACAGATTCCTCCCCTCCCCCCATGTCCTCCACCTGCCTCTTGTTTATAGAAAAACTTTAGCCTCCTAGGCTTTCCCCAAGTTCCAAAAATAAATTTAATCAGAGAAGTGAGAAAATGCAGAAACAAAGGAAAACAGTCAAACAGGACAAAATAATAATGGTTTAACCATTAAACAAAGTCAAGGACCTTTCGTTCCTCCTCAAGGGTTATAGATAATATTCTGAGCCATACCCTTAGAGCTGTTTTGCAAATACTGAAAATCCCACCAGGTGGAAGAAGTTAACTATATGCTACCCACAAGCACATAGACCCCAGACTGGTTGGAACCAGAAGGTTGATGTTGCTGACTCCCGATTACCTCATTACCAACCAATCAGGAGTGTCCACGAGCTGACCATGCACCCCGCAACCCTCTCCCTCGCCCTGTCTTTAAAAACCTTTTTCTGCAAGCCATCAGAGAATTTGGGTCTTTTGAGCATTAGCTGTGCATGCTCCTTGTTTGGCGCCTGAGGTAGATGCTGCGCTTTCCTTCACCACAACCTAGTGTCAATAGATTGGCTTTACTGCATAAGGGCAAATGGACCCAAGTTTGGTTTGGTAACATACGATATTATTTCTTCTGGTCCTGATAACTTTCAGACAGGGTGGTTTAGTGGTTAGGAATATGGGTAGAGGCCTGATTAAATCCCAGCTCTGTTGTTTCCTAGCTGTGTGATTCCATATAAATTATTTAACCTTTCTGTGCCTTAGCATTTTATTAACACAGGAATAATAATAATATCTACTTCACAGGTTATTGAAGAATAAATGAGTTAATATTCAGAGTGCTTAGTTCAATGCCTAGCACATGGTAAGAGCTCAAAAGTTATTTTCCTTAATGGCCAATTCTATGTATTGGCACACCTCACTCATCATGCTAAAAAGTACCATAATACTCAGGAACCAGAATAATTGAGTGACAAACTCTTGTTCTGACCGGTGAGCACTCACTGCCCTTTGCTCAGTACAAGTGGTGGTGGCCATTCTAAATGGGAAGAAGTTTTCAGAGAAGAAATCACTGGCTGTATAGGCATCTTAAATGTTTGTAATAAGTGTGGCTGGGAGAAAACCTACAATTAATTTTCATAAGTTTTCAGCCTCAGACTCCAAAAGTATATATACCTGCTGTATACTAACTTCCACATTTACCAATCAGCTTGACTGACTTGGCTTCTGGTCTCACTCTTACCTTTTGGTCTCTTATCTCACAAGTCAGATGCATTTAATTAATATTAGTCATCTAAATATTATGGATACCCTATTTAAAAATAGATTAAACTGGTAAATCCACATGATTGAGTAGCATGTAGCTTTAAAAACCAAAGAGGAATATTTCTGTAAAATGCTATGGAGTGGCCATATTAAGTGAAAAACAAGGTGGAGAAGGTGTATAGTACTATTTATTTAAGAAAGAGTATAAATGTGTGTAATAATCTTGTTTGCTTATATTTTTAAAAAAAAAACTTTAAAAAACGGTTACCTATGGTGGAAGTGGGAGATGGGGGCAGAGGAACCAGTTGGAGGATCAGGATGGAAACTAGACTTCTCTGAATATATGCTGAATTTTGTATTTTTTACATCAGAATGAAAGAAAACCCCTAAAAATCCAAAGCAAAATGAAACAAATGAGCTGTAATTATGTAGCAAGTTGGTGGCTTCAACACACAGGAATGTATCAGTTATCTTTAAAGCACAAAATTTTCACACCCCTAGTGGGATATCCCCAAGGGCAAAAGGAGCTAGAAAGAAATCAAACTCCTCGGTACTTATATTGTTAATAACTATGAAAATCAGAAATGTATTGAGGATTTTCAGTGTAAGAGAAAAGAGACATGAAACTGAATAAGGTAAGTAAAAATTCTGTAATTTTAAATTTGAATGGGAAATAACAGTATGAAGACCATTAAATAATGTCTAAATACCATTTCCCATTAAAACGAACTAGGGCTCCTTAGAGATAAGGCCGATTCAGTTCTTGGGCAGGGCAGTCAAATGGTTGATGAGGGACAATTTTTCTTTAATTCATCTAATAAAAGGAATTACAAAATTTGAAAAGCAACATTTTGCACCTTGTAAACAAAAAACAATCATTGGTAACTAGAATCTTAGCTAGTAAATACAGTTTATTTCATTTTATTATTCACTCATATTCCTATATATATGTATTCAAATTTTTCCATAATAAAAAATTATTTGAACACATTATTTTACAAATGTCACTTTCTTTCTAAGAAAGCTTAGAACCATTTCAGTACTTAACTGAACATACTTAAACTGATTTTTTTTTTTTTCTTGTGTTCTTTCTTGTTCCTAGAGAGGTAGGAGAAATGCCAATTAATTCATGGCTCTTTTTCTGGTCTGGACAGCCTCACAGAACTAAGCCTTCAAGTGGGTTGGTTATTGGCCCCTGGCAGTGGCATGCAAGATAAATAATGAAACTAAATTCAGATCTCACAGAACCTCAGTTATTGGGCTTTATTGAGTTTCTGTTATTTGACATTTAGATTCCCAGATATTTACTTTTGAAGTGCAAATACAAACCGATAAGCCCTGTGTCCGTTAAGCATTATGGCGCTCTGCTATGTGGAATATAGATCAAATATGGATATAGATACAGATGGGGGAGAGAGGCAGAGAGGTGAATATATATTATGTTAAATATATGTATGTCTTTAAATATTTGTACATACACACAAGGTATGTATATGTTCCCTGTAGCCTATCATGATCCTTAAAGACCTGAATGGTTTTATGAAGTTGCTGATCCTGTCTTCTATTTTGAAGACTATTAAAAAATGGGATTAATTTCCCACTCTTAGACATATATCTGGACAAAACTAAAATTCAAAAAATACTGCACTCCTATGTTCATAGTAGCACTATTCACAATAGCCAAGACATGGAAGCAACCTAAATGTCCATTGGCAGATGAATGGATAAATAAGATGTGGTACATATATATACAATGGAATATTACTCAGCCATAAAAAAGAATAATGCTATTTGCAGCAACATGGATGGACCTATAGATTACCCTACTAAGTGAAGTAAGACAGGGAAAGACAAATACCATAAAGATACCACTTATATGTGGAATCTAAAATATGACACAAATGAACATATCTACAAAACAGAAACAGACTCAGGCATAGAGAACAGACTTGTGGTTGCCAAGGCGTGGGGGAGGGATGGAGTGGGAGTTCTGGGTTAGCAGATGCAAACTATTATATATAGAATGGATAAACAACAAGGTCCTACTGAACCGCACAGGAACTATATTCAATAGCCTGTGCTAAACCATAATAGAAAAGAATATAAAAAAGAATGTATATACGTATAACTGAATCACTTTGCTGTCTAGTAGAAATTAACACAACACTAAATCAACTATGCTTAAATAAAAAAGTTGCAACAACAAAAAATAGATTAATTTTTTTAAATGGGTGATTTGGGTAATATGTGAGAGAAGATTTTGACAATTGACATAAGACAACGGTGGACGGAGGCTGATTCCGAAATTTAGAAATTTCCATATTTGAATATTCTCACGAAGAGAAGGGATAGCTGCATGGCCTGGAAATTGCACTCAAGTGCTGGTTGACAGTTTAAACCAGATTACGTAGAGATACTAAGCCCCAGATAGTGGAAGAGGGCTACCATCTTTTGCATAAGTAAGAGTCTCCCAGACCCAGGCAAAGTGGAAATGGGTCCCAGACAGAGGGACCCACCTTGGGTGAAGTAACGAAGTTATAAAGGGTCAAAGGGCGAGAGGTTTTATACCAACGGGTGAGGTCGGCGCGCCTAAGGTTGAGGCGTGGAGTAAGGGGAGCAGTGATTGTCGGCTGGAACCTCAAGCTCAACTGGGAACCACGCTCAATCGGGCCATCTCTCAGTTCTGTCCTCGTCTCTGGAGGCCTCTCCACCGAGGGTGCGGGGGCTGGGGGATGGAGGCGGCAACGGGGGGTGGGGGAAGGGAGGGAGCGGGGGCGGGGCAGGGCGGGGCGGGGAGCTGGGGACGGACACGCCGGCGTCACCCTGCGGCGCGTCACGTGCGGCGTCGGCAGCCATGGCGGGAAGCGAACCGCGCAGCGGAGGCGTCACCCGTCAGCCTCACCACAGCGACTGGGGCCGCCTGGAGGCTGCCTTCCTCAGCGGCTGGAGGAACTTCTGGCAGTCGGTGGGCAAGGAGAGGGCGGCTCCGAGGTCCTCCCCGGAGGAGGCGGACGAGGAGGCCAGCTCGCTAACGCGGCTGCCGGTGAGCGTCGGCCGCCACCCGCGGAGGACCGCGGGCAGGGCCGGGAGGGGCGCTCGCCGGGGCGGCCTTTGGGGGCCGCGGCGGCCGGGGGGGGGAGCCTCCCTGGGCTCGGCCTGTGTCTGGTCCCGTCCCTGCAGCCATTCCGGGCAGTGTCATCACCTGGGGGCAGCAGTTGAGCAGAAACGCCTTGGCGTTGACCCGTGGTGCCCCGCAGCTGGGCCGAAGGTCGCCCCGAAACTCACCTGCAGGTTGTGCCCTGGCAAGCAGCCAGGTCACCCTCCGGTCTTCTACTCCCAAAACAGGTCTAGGGACTGGGGCACCCTGAACATCAGGTTAAGGAAACGCGGAGACCATGCCAGACGTTCTGGAAATCATGGAAAGCGTCCAGTGTCTTGTGTTCTCAGCATCTATCATCCCAGCTTCCATGTACCGAAACACCTGGCGGTCCCGCAAAACACACACTCTCCTAGGATTTTGCGACTGTTATCTTACCTGTATTTCAAGTGACAAAACTGACAATTGAAAGTAAATGACTAGGGATTTCCCTGGCGGTCCAGTGGTTAAGACTTCACTTTCCACTGCAGGGGGTGCAGGTGGATCCCTGGTGGGGAGCTAAGATCCCACATGCCTCTGGCCAAAAAACCAAAACATAAACAGAAGCAGTATGGTAACAAATTCAATAAAGACTTTAAATATGGTACACATCAAAAAAAAATCTTAAAATGCGGGAAAGTAAATGACTAAGTTACAAGGGCCTCAAGTTACAGCAGGCCACGAGAATTACACACATTTTTCATTGTTAAACTTTTCAGGTAGATAGGAAAACGGAGAGAGGAGAATTTCTTAGAAATTATTAAAATGCTGTATTTCAGCTGGACTGTTGACTGTCTGAGGTCCATAAGAAATTAAAAAACTGCAGGCTTAGGTTGCCTCCATAGTTCTCCTTGCAGAGGTTCTCTGAAATAACAGATTTTACAGAACAGGTGACAGATTTACTCTTTGATTTGATGTAATGATAAAATCAGAAGTTTGTCCGCTTGATAAAGATTTTATTTTGAAGAATAAATTATTTCATTAAGCAGTTCATTCAAATAAATGGTGGGGCAGAATATCCATAAGGAAAAATTAAATGAAGTGCTTATTTTACTTGAAAAATACCAGAACAATGGGAGGTATTTCAGGAATGTTTCGATGTGTCAAAAATGAAATGTTCATTATGATTCTGTCCTGAGACAGGAAATAACTTCAGCATGATAGATTTCATCATTAAAAATAATGACTGTTGAATTCCCTGGTGGTCCAGTGGTTAAGACTGTGCTTCCACTGCAAGGGGCACAGGTTCCATCCGTGGTCAGGGAAGTTCCACATGCCACTGCAAAAAAAAAAAAAAGACTGTTAAGTTGATTTTTTGTTATTTAGTATAAAAACTGTTAATTTTGTAATTTATCATGATAGATTTAATTATTCAAATGATACACTGTTCAGTTGACCTTTGGTTTCCTAGTATAATATAATTATTTATTTGTAATTATTTATTTTTTTTAATATAAATTTATTTATTTTTGGCTGCATTGGGTCTTCATTGCTGTGAGTGGGCTTTCTCTAGTTGCGGTGAGCGGGGGCTACTCTTCATTGAGGTGCGCGCGCTTCTCATTGCGGTGGCTTCTCCTGTTGCGGAGCACGGGCTTTAGGAGTGACGGCTTCAGTAGTTGTGGCTTGCAGGCTCTAGAGTGCAGGCTCAGTAGTTGTAGCGCACGGGCTTAGTTGCTCCGCGGCATGTGGCATCTTCCAGGACCAGGGCTCGAACCCGTGTTCCCAGCATTGGCAGGCGGATTCTTAACCACTGCGCCGACAGGGAAGTCCCTATAATTTATTATTTTTAAAAGTCCCTGTAATGTATTATTTAAAAAAACTTTTTACCAAGATAAATTATTCATTCCTTTAACCTACTTACTGCTTCCCTCTGTTTCAGATTGATGTACAGCTATATATTTTGTCATTTCTTTCACCTCATGATCTATGTCATTTGGGAAGTACAAGTCATTATTGGAATGAAACCGTACGAGATGCAATTCTGTGGAGATATTTTCTGTTGCGGGATCTTCCTTCTTGGTCTTCTGTTGACTGGAAGTCTCTTCCAGATCTAGAAATCTTAAAAAAGCCGATATCTGAGGTCACTGATGGTGCATTTTTTGACTACATGGCAGTGTAAGTATATAGTTTTATGAATTAAAAACAAGATATTAAATTTGACTATATTACAAGTCAGTAGTCTAAGTTAGTCTTGGCCCTCCTACTAATTTGTTGCATGAATTTTTGAGTCTGAGTGTCCTTTTGTAAAAATTGGGGGTTAGGTAAAATAACTTCCTTCATAGAACCCTTTTAGCGTTCACATTTTGTTATTTCCCTGTAGTACCTAAGTAGAGTATTTGAATAATTATAGATAGTTTATATGGCAAGAAGTAAAACACTTCTTAAAATTTTCATTATCTTTAGAACACTTGTCATTTTGTTAAAATAAATACTTTTCCATGTCCAGAGAAGGAAAGGCCAGAGTTCAGACAGGAGTTCTTTTGCATGGAAGAAAACCATTCTTAAGTTTATGGGAAATAAGATTTTGTTATCACCCAAATGCATTGACATTTTTGAATATCATGTATTAGAATTAATTTTGTTGAGCAACTATAGTGTATTGGATTCTATGATGGATGTTTTATGTATGTTTACTTATTTAATTCTCACGCAATAAGAAGGTATTTTCCTTGTGTTATGGATGTGGAATGAAGATTCTGCATGGTTATGGATTTGTCTAAGGTCGCATAATTTGTAAGGGACTGTAATGTCGTTAGTTCTAGATATAACCTGTTTTATTAAGAGCCCCAAATTTAAGGCATTATAAGTAAAATTTAAAGAATATTTGTGCATTAGGTAAGAATTGTTTTCCTGTGGTAGATTTAATAGCTACATGTGGGACTTTTTTTCATATTTTAAGTTATTCAGAATCTTTCCTTATTCCAATACAGATGCCATTACATCAAGTCTTGTGAGACTACTTGATTAAAATATACATGTATGTAATTTTAACAAGTGCTACTGTACTCTCACTTGCTAGTGTTACCTCTTCATTGTCCCACAGCCAACCATAACATCAAGTGTTTCTGTGTGCTGTGGAACCACATTTTCCTAGGGATAGTAATAATCGTAATAACGACCATTTGTGATCATATAAATTATTTCTGATCCTTACGACCCTGGATTGATTGTTATTGTTCAAATAATGCAGATGAAAAAACTGAAGTTTAGACTATAAGTGGCTTATATGACTAATTAAAGTGGTGAGGCTTGGCCAGATCTACATAGCTGCAAAGTTCATTTTTTTTTCCTTCTTGAATTACAAGGTTCCCAAGTAAAGATGATTGTCTTGTAACGTTAGTTGTTGTCTTAACCAGCTCGATTTAAAGGGCTTTAGGTTTTATTTTGATTTGAGTAACTTTGTTTTAATTTTTGATAACATGTTGAATTGCTAGTTTAGAAATTTATAGCTATTGAAAAAGTTGAGTCGTTTCTTTCACATGATTCTTAGTTTGCCAGGTTACCTATAAGGAACATTTGAGCTGCCCTGCGATTAATACTTATTGAACTGTTACTGTTAATAGAAGTACCCTAAGAAATTTGGTTATATTGGTAGCTTCAGTAATTTTTTTTTCTTTTTTATCTCTAGGGACATTTATACTAACTATGTAGTTTATGTTTAGTACAGGGTTTCTCAGTCTTGGCACTATTGACATTTTGGACCAGATGTTATGGGAACTGTCTTTTGTGTGCATTGTACGATGTTTAACAGCATCCCTGGACTCTAGACCTTAGGAAATGTTCCCTGGGGGTGCAAAATCTCCCCAGGTTGAGAATCACTGCTTTATGTAGTGAATTTTAAGCATTGAAACACGTGTTAGACCAAGTGTTTCATGAGAGAATCTAAATGAAAAATTAGAAAGTTAAGTAAATGATTCCCAAGGAAGACCTCCTCAGCTACTAGACCACTACTACTCCCATAGCATCTTGTGCTTTTTTCTGTCATGGAACTCGGCATACGTATTATAATGGTGCCTGTCCTCCACTGCCCTTCATGAGGATTGGGACTGTATAATCATTATGTCCCCTTTGTCTAGCAAGTTCTCAATACATTATATATTGTTTAATGAATAACTGGCTAAGTGTTTGTGTTAATTTTCTAATTGTGACAATTTTATACAGCTATAAAATGTGCTGTCCATATACAAGAAGAGCCTCAAAATCTAGCCGTCCTATGTATGGAGCTGTCACCTCATTTTTACACTCATTGATCATTCAGAATGAACCACGATTTGCCATGTTTGGACCAGGTTTGGAAGAACTAAATACATCTTTGGTGTTGAGCTTGATGTCTTCCGAGGAGCTTTGCCCAACAGCTGGTTTGCCTCAGAGGCAGATTGATGGTAATTTTCATGTTAATCTACAGTACATAATAATTCAAACACTTTGAGCTTGACTCTAATGTTAAATAGAAAGAAATTAGTTTTTAAATTAATTAACTCTTTGTTGTAATGAAATATACTAATTTGGTGCATGGGAGCCCTCAGGTCTCTATGGACTGAAAGAATTAATTTACTTTTTATAAGAGGTAAGCTTTCTCTTACTTTCTCAGTCCAGAATATGAGATTATGTGAAAGCAAATTGTATGTTGTCAAAATGTTATATTTGTTTGCTATAAAGCAGAAACTAACACACCACTGTAAAGCAATTATACTCCAATAAAGATGTTATAAAAAAGTTATATTTGTACATTTACCATATTTTAAAAGAATGTTAACAGCAAAATCCATTCAGCACCTACTATATGCAAAGTACTTTGATATATATTGGAATTTCAAAAAAGAGCTAAATTATCACCTTACCTTTATTTCTATGATAAACAATAGCAACAACAGCCATGTAGTTAGTTTCGTAAGCAGGATGTATAATAAACATGCATAACAGTGTAAACTAGCTTGTGCTTTACTTATTCATTTATTGAGAGTACCTATTAGATACTAAAGATGCAGAGATTTAAAACAAACAACATCGGAAATCTCCTGTTTGCCCTGAAAGGTACTTGGTCTAAAGGAGGGCAGAGACATGTATACAGGTGATTAGAATGTGGTGTAATTAGCTCCTGTGTAGAAAGGTAAGGGTCAGAGAAGGCTCTGCATTGAACCTGATGCCTTACATGAGTCAATAGGATAAGTAGGGGTAGGCCATCAAAAAAAAGGGTAAAATATTCTAAGCAGTGAGAACTACATTTCTAAAATCCCAGAGTTCTGAGTGTGCATGACACACTTGAAGTAGCTTTGTGTGTCCAGAGTGGGGCCAGGTGAGAAGACGCTTGTATGTCAAGCATTTGTTGAAGGATTTTAAGCAGAGAAGTAAGATGATCAAGATGGCATTTTGGATAGATCACTCTGGCTCCTGAGTGGAGAACTGATTAGAAGTTAAGAAACCACTACAATATTGTGATAAAAATATGAAGGATATAGAATTGACTCAATGTGTGTTAGCAGTAATACGGATAATTCCTGGTTTTTGGTCTGATTTTCATATTGGATGATGGTGCCATTCACTAGGTTAAGGAAACACAGGAGGAAGAGAAACTTTTGATACAAGTAGAGATGCCTGCTATAAGCTAGCCACTTGAATGGAAGCTCCATTAGGGCAGAAATCTTGTCAGCTTTATTCTTAGCTGTGGTGCCAGGCACATAGTAGGCATTCAATATACATTTGATGAGTGAATGAACGAATGACTTTATGGATTACTTTATGCATCCATATCTCAAGAGAAAGATCTGGGCTAGAAATGAAGATTTGGGAATCATATGAAGTCCACATGGACTTGGAAGTTTCTGACGATAGAGAGGAATATTGTAAGCCAGGTGCTGAAATCATCAGTGAACGTTTGGAGGAAGGGGTTATCAAAAGGAGATTCATAAATGACAAGGTTAAGGACAGGAGATGGTATTACAGCTAAATGGTGTGTGTGTCTCAGAGAGATGGAGTTTTTTCAAGAGGGTTGGTGAGTAATGGTTAAGACATGGCATTGAGGAGTAAAGAGACCATTCACCTCATCTCTTTACCCTGAGATGTGAGAGAATAGGTAACTTTGTTACTTGAGACCCCACTGTTAAGAGAAGTGGCACCTAGGGACAGGCTAGTTTCAGGTAGGGCCATGAGGTGGAAGGAACCCTTCAAGAAGAGGTTGGGGATATGGGGAAATTTGCTGATAGTGAAATGGCAATTTCATTCTCCAGACAGCAGCTGGAGTGATTGTTTGAAATTGCCCATCTAATTGTGCCTCAGACCCTGCAAGGTCAGGGAAGAGTGGAGGGATGAGTCATTGGCAAGGTGGGGCAAAACAACATGAGAATCATACTGGGCTGAGGTTAGATGTGTTGAGAGGGTAATTTCTGGAAGTTAAACTGATGTAAACAAAGATTAGAGACATGGTAGAATTTGTTTCTGTGATCTCTCTGGGGAGGCCCCTGGTGGCGGGAGGACTAGGGCCACTTTGCCTGGGATGCTTGCAGTCCCAGCCACCAAGATCTCTATATATGTGTTGCCCAGAATGGTGACATAAGATGGCACGGCGTAGCTGCTTTAAATACCTAGAGTGGTTATGCAGGGATTAAGGATATGAAAGATGGAGTTGTCCTAATGAGGTAAGTAGAGGCCAGATTATATTAAAATTTTGTTTATCTGAAGAGCAGGGGCTTTGAAGGGAAGAGATGTAATTAAAAGCATTTTAAAGCAATCTCTCCAGCTGCTGTCATAAGAATGGATAGTAGGGGGCAGAAGTGGATTTAGGAGACTAGTTAGAAATGATTACAGAAGTCCAGGTGAGAGATAATAATTTAAACTAAAAGGTGGGGGTGAGGATGGAGAGAAGTAGACAGATCTAAGAGGACATTTATATAGTAAAAAGAGGTAAAGCCAAGGAAGAGGAAAAGGATCTTTCCGGGAGGCAAGAGGAGAATCAGCCCCATAGTGTTAACACAGCCAAAGGAGGGAAGGAGTTAAGAAAGAAGGACAAATGACAATGTTGAATAATTTAGGTATAAAATAGTAAGAAGCGGGCTTCCCTGGTGGCGCAGTGGTTGGGGGTCCGCCTGCCGATGCAGGGGACGCGGGTTCGTGCCCCGGTCCGGGAGGATCCCGCATGCCGCGTAGTGGCTGGGCCCGTGAGCCATGGCTGCTAAGCCTGTGTGTCCGGAAACTGTGCTCCGCAACGGGAGAGGCCACGGCGGTGAGAGGGACGCGTACCGCAAAAAAAAAAAAAAAAAAAAAAAAAAATAGTAAGAAGCTAGTGTTTAGCACCTGTTACTTACCAGTCACTCCGTAGGTGTTTTACATATGTGATCTCATTTAATGCTTACAATAACCCTAAAAAGTGTGTATTATTTCTATATTTTGATGTCAAAGCAGGCTCACAGAAACATGGGCATATGTGGCAAATTCAGGATTCTAGCCCAAGTCCAATTCAAAATTTCAGTGTCTGCCATATTTCCTCAGTTTTCTAAGGTGCCATGAATTTAAAAACAGCTTTTCAGAGTGGGGAAAAAAAGCCATTTGGTTGAATGTGTACGTGGAGTATAAGACTAATGAGAAACATAAAAGAAGTGAAACTAAGCCTTAGTCTTGAGGATAAATAGTAGTAGCTGTTGCGATGCAGCTGCTACTGAGAGGATGATGATAAAGTTAATGATGATAGTGATGATGGTATGAAAAGGAATGTTAGGGCTTCCCTGGTGGCGCAGCGGTTGAGAGTCCGCCTGCCGACGCGGGGGACACGGGTTCGTGCTCCGGTCCGGGAGGATCCCACATGCCGCGGAGCGGCTGGGCCCGTGAGCCATGGCCGCTGAGCCTGCGCATCTGGAGCCTGCGCATCTGGAGCCTGCGCATCCGGAGCCTGTGCTCCGCAACGGGAGAGGCCGCAGCAGTGGGAGGCCTGCGTACCGCAAAAAAAAAAAAAAAAAAAAAAAAAAAGGAATGTTAAAGTCTAGCACTTTTTTCTTCTATATCCATAGTTTATTACTATGTGAATGAAAATTGCTTACGGCATCTTTTCTTCAACACAAACATTTCATTTTATTCCAGAGCTATATGTATCACTTGTCATAGTTTTTCATTTACTCTTTTTACTTATACCAGGTAATTTTTTTCATTCTCATCTTTTGCTGTCTTTATTAATGACTTGTTTTGATAACTGTAATTTTCTCCTTTAGGTATTGGATCAGGAGTCAGTTTTCAGTTGAGCAACCAACATAAATTCAACATCCTAATATTATATTCAACTACAAGGTAAGGCTACCTACTTGGCAACCTATCTGAGACATCAGTAATGGAATATTTTAGGGGGGTGAAGTCTGTTTAGTGTCCGTTTATGTTCTGTATTTACATTTTTCTTATAGAAAGGAAAGAGATAGAGCAAGAGAAGAACATACAAGTGCAGTTAACAAGATGTTCAGTATACAGAATGAAGGGGATGATCAACAGGGAAGCCGGTACAGTGTAATTCCACAAATTCAGAAGGTGTGTGAAGTTGTTGATGGGTTCATCTATGTTGCAAATGCTGAAGCTCATAAAAGTAAGTATTATCTTATTTTCTTTTTAAAAGTGCCTTCTTTGCAAAGCAAATAAGAAAGTATGTTTTTAGGCTTTACTGTGGCTTGTTAAGAATATCATGGCTAATTTCATCAATGTGATTCTGTTATTACTGTTAATATTGGATTCCCAAAACTTGATGTGCATTAGGATCACTGAGGGATCTTGTTAAAAACGCAGCTGCCTGATTCCTACCCTGGTGGATTATGACTCATAGATTTGGGTTGTGTTTTGGGCATCTGTTTTTTTAACAAGCTTTACAGATTCTGATGCACACCGAAGTTTGATACTATAACTACATAGTGTTTTTTTGTTGTTGTATGCTTCTACACTTTTTGTTATTGGTGTTTTGTCTGCTTTTGGCCCTATTCAAATAACTTATGCAGGTAAATGAAAAATTTTACCTTTATTTTAATTATCCAGATAGTAGAGAGATGTGTGGGGTGGAGTGTTTACTTTAAGTAGATTAGTTAAGAACACTATCCATATATTCTGAATAATTGCCATTCACAGTGTGATAAATAGCATGAAAATAGAATATTATTGGGCCACAAGCCAGTATTGTAATTTCTTTCCCAAATCCTCTGTGAATAAGATAGGGTATAAATATACAATATATTATTCTCACTTGGAACAAGATAGCAGCATCCCACTGCTGAAAGAATTTACAGTTTATGGTGCACTGAAATTAACTATAGCAACAAGAGGCAAATGCAGCTCAATTACTGACTAGCTGGACTCATCCCACTGCATTAATGGCCTAACAGAAGAATCGTGTCCATTTCTAGAAGTAAATCCTTTACCTCAGTCTCTTCTGTTCTTCCACATAAAACATCTGGTGTTAAATTAAAAATTATAAGATACAAAAAAATATCAAAATGAAATGACCCATTGTCAAGTGATAAAGCATTCGATGGAATTAGACACAGAGATGGCCTGGATGTTAGCCCTCTCAGAAAGAGACATTAAAAGAACTATGATTAATATGTTAAAGAATCTAGTGGAAAAGATGGACAATATATGTGAACAAATAGGGATTTTCAGCAGAGAGAAGGAAGCTATGAAAAAGTAAAATGGGAATGCTAAATATGAAAAATATGATAACAGGTGAACAGTTCCTTCAGTGGACATATTAACAAAGGAAACCTTTTGTGAATGTGAAGATAGATCAATTGAAATTACCCAAATTAAAACACAAAGAGAAAAAAGAGTAGGGGTGGAGGACAAAACATTCAAGAGCTGGGGGAACCTATTAAGTGATCTAACTCAGGGGTTGGCATTTTCTTAAAGGTCCATATAGTAAATATTTTAGACATGTGAGCCATACAGTCTGTCACAGCTACTCACCTCTGCTATTATAGTGCAAAAGTAGCCATAGACAGTTTGCAAATGAATGGACATGGCTGTTTCACAAAGAAATTTATTTATAAAAACAGATCTTCAGAGTGTGGTATGCTGACCCCTGATTCAATTTATATGTGATTGGAGTCCCAAAACATGAAAGGAGTAAGAACAGGGAAAAAGAAATTTCTGAACAGATAATGACCAAAACTATTTCAAAATTACTGAAAGAGAATAAACCACAGATCCAAGATTCACAAAGAACTCCAAACCTGATAAATAAAAAATACAGATACATCATAGCCAAACTGATGAAAACCAAAGGTAAAGAGAATATCTTGAAGGCAACCAGAGCAAAACAAAACATACATATAGAGGGCCAAAGATAAGGACAGAGACTTTCTGACAGAATTTTGCTGTAAGCCAGAAGGTAATGAAGGGAAATCTTTATAGTATTCAAGGGGGAGGAAATCTAATACCCAGCAAACACATCTTTCAGAAATGAAGGCAAAATCAACACTTTTTTCAGACAAACAAAATCTGAGAAAGTTCAGTCAGCAGATTTGTATAATAAGAAATATTAAAGGAAACTCTTCAGGCAGAAGAATATGATACCAGGTAGAAAACTGCATCTACAAAAAGAAATGAAGAACCTTGGGATATAAACAATATAGCTATACATAAAATATTTTTTTCTAATTTTAATTTATTTATCATTATGTAAAGGATAAACAGTAACAATGTATTATGGGCTTATGATATTTTTTAAATAAAATATATTGTAACAATATTACACAGCATGGAAAGGCAGAAATGGAAATATAGTATTATGAGGTTCTATATGTGAAGTTATATAATACTTTTTAAAAGTAGACTGTTAGGGACTTTCCTGGTGGCACAGTGGTTAAGAATCCACCTGTCAATGCAGGGGACATGGGTTCGAGCCATGGGCTGGGAAGATCCCACATGCCATGGAGCAACTGAGCCCATGTGCCACAACTACTGAGGCTGTGCTCTAGAGCCCACGAGCCACAACTACTGAGCCCATGTGCCACAACTACTGAAGTCCACGTGCCTAGAGCCCATGCTCTGCAACAAGAGAAGCCACCACAATGAGAAGCCTGCACACCGCAACGAAGAGTAGCCCCCGCTCGCCACAACTAGGGAAAGCGTGCACGCAGCAACGAAGACTCAAATGCAGTCAAATAAATAAATAAAATAAAAACTAAACAAAGAAGTAGACTGTTGTAAGTTTAAAATATACATTGTAAATCCTTGAGCAACCACTAAAAAGAAGTGTAACAGAGGTATAGTTAAATAAGCCAGTAGTGAAGATAAAATGGAATCATTAAAAAAGTCAGTTCAAAAGAAGGCAGGAAAAGGAACAAAGAATAGATGGAACAAGTCAAAATTCAATAGGTATATGATAGATTTAAATGTACTGTGTTGATAATTACATTAAATGTTTATTTGTTTTCTATTAATATGTAACAAATTACTGCCAACCTAGTGGCTTAAAACAACATCTGTTTATTAGCTCAGAGTTCTCTATGTCTGAAGTCTTGAGCACGGCATGGCTGGGTTCTCAGCCTAGGTCTCAGAGGCTGAAATTAGGGTGTCAGATGGGTTACATCCCTTTCTGGAGGCTCTAGGGAAAAATCTGCTTTCTAGCTCACTCAGTTATTGGCTGAATTCAGCTCCTTACTGTTGTATGGCTGAGATCCCTGTTTCCTTGCTGGCTGTCAGCTTGGGGCAGCTCTCAGCTTCACAGGCCATCGTCATTCCTTGTCATGTGACTCCCTCTGTCTTCAAATCCGGCAATGGAGAGTCTCTCTCACTAGGTAGAATCTCATCTGTTTTAAGGGATCACCTGATTAGGTTAGGCTCACTGAGTTTAATCTCCCTTTCTTGAAGTCAGCTGTGTCTTATAGTATAGCCTAATCATGTCAGTGATAATCCCACTGTATTAACAGATTCCTCCCACACTCAGAGGAGAAGGGATTATACTGGGGTATGAGTCATTGGGGTCATTTTAGAATTCTGCCTACCACAAAATGTCAGTGATTTACACTCCAATGAAAGGCAGAGATTTTCAGTTTGGATAAAAAAGCTAGACTCAATTATATGTTTAAATTTTGGAAACTATGGCCTTTGAAAGAAAGGGTAGTGACAGCTACAGAATTTGTGAGAGGAAAATATCTATATCAAAGTATTTTTGCTTTTAAACCATCTGAGTGGTACTGTTTTTGTTCTCTCTGATTTCACCTAAATTCCTGTCCTTGCAAGGTTGATTAATGTAGTTTTACGAAAGATCAGTAAATGAACACAGCAATAGAGGCAGTTTGTTATGTTTGGATCCTGGTAATTTTTTGCTTCCCTTGTTTTGTTAGTTTTTAATTTTGTTTTATTATTTTTTACGTCATTACAAGTAATGCAAATTAAGGGTTTTGACTACATTCCTTAGGACATGAATGGCAAGATGAATTTTCTCGTATTATGGCAATGACAGATCCAGCTTTTGGATCTGCAAGAAGACCAATGCTGGTTTTATCTTGTATTTCTCAAGCTAATGTAAAAAGAATGCCCTGTTTTTATTTGGCCCATGAGCTGCGTCTGAATCATCTAAGCCACCCATGGATGGTAAGGTACAATTTTCTCTGGTGAGAAAAATCTCATTTTATTTTTCACTCTACTTTCTAATTGATTTTTATTTTTAAAATTCTTTTCTACTCATTCTCTTTAATAAAATAACATTCTAAAAGTCAGTTTTAGTAGCTTAATTTGTGGGAGATATTTGGTATCAAAGCTGACCTCTGAGATAAGTAATAAACCTCATATTGGTAGTAATTATAAGACAGAAGAGAAGATGATATTTTTTAATCTAAGCTCTCTAGAAGACCAAACTTGAGTGACTCACCCAAAGTCTATTGGGATCTTTTTAGTCCTGTTCTTTTTTGAGTGTCCAGGAAAATGTCCCACTTAATTATAAGATTTTTCACTCAGTTTCTTATTGACAGTAATCTCTTTTATTTGCTCATAGGTCCAGGATACAGAGGCTGAAACTTTAACTGGTTTTTTGAATGGCATTCAGTGGATTCTTGAAGAAGTAGAATCTAAGCATGCAAGATGATCCTCCTTTTAGACCTTGGGAACTGAAAGAAAGCATTTGGAACTTGTTACTAAGGTCGTGATGTGGATATTTGCTCAAGTCAGCTCATTCTGCCCTGCCTTTTTGCAGGTAGGGTTTATATTGGACAGCTGTAGCTACTCTATTTTTTTAATATAATTTTTACTTTTTACCTTAATTACAAGAAAAAAGTTTCAGTGCTAGCGTTTGGCCCCAAAATGAACCTTTTAATATTTTAAAATAACTTATATATACATATATATATATATTTTTTAATATTAAATTCTGGAAAAACAAGTTTATGCCTCTCTCATTCTTTGTGGTTTCTCTTCTTTTCGTTTCAAAGATTGCTATAGTGGGGAATAGCAAATTTACTAAGCTTTCAATAGGTTATTTTCAAAGGTCCTTAACTGGTTATCAAAAAATAAGTTTCTATCTATTTTTAATAAATGTACTATTTAAAACTGAATATTCACTGGAATTTCATTTACTATTATGGCCATACAACTTCTGTTTCTTTTCTGAAACAGTAGGAATTAACTTTGTATCATATTCAATACTAATTCAGTGAAAATAACTGGAAATTCTTGCTCTTTTCAAATAACTCTGAAAGCTCATGAGATGCTAAAGCCAAATTTTATTCCTTACTCATAGAGGAAATATTCCAGAGACGCTCATGATCATATGACCTCCTATTCACTAATTGCTTGCACTTTGCAGAGGAAACATTACAGTCCTCCTATCTCATTGGAATTGAAGAATTTTTAAATTATAATTTAAAAAGCATAATATTCTTAGTGGTGCTGCACCCAAGATACAGCCTCCATCCTGTGAGCAGGTGCCGTTTCAAAGAAAGTAGCTGTCACATCTTGGGTGCACTTATCCAGAACTTAGCTTCAGCACTTGTATAGTTGGGGGCAGAGTGAGAAATGCCGACATTCTGCTCCTCCTAGGAAGGTTGCCCTCTGACTCAGAGAGAGAGTGCTGTTTCCTCGGCTGCCCCAGTCTAGAATGGAGTTTCTTCTTTCTGAGCTGGAGGAGGGAAGGAGGGGAGTGGGTCTTGGTTCAAATCCCACAGACTCTTACTGAGTTTTAGTATATATATATATTTGAATAAATGTTTCTTCATTTGCTGTATGCTCTTAGGACCATTTACAGAGATTTTAATGATTTTTTTTTGTAGTCCATTTTTGTCTTTATTTTATTTTATTTTTTAATGATTTTTAAAAAATTAATTTTCTCCAGTTTCTCTAGGGAGCCATTACATGGAACTCTTCATTCTGTTATGCCAAAAGTAGATCTACTCTCCCCTTTTTTTAATTATATGTAGTTATGTTACCTCATTCATTCCTGATGTTGGTAGTTTATGTCTTTTTTCTTCATGATCAGTCTGGCTAGAGTTTTATTGATTTTATTATTCTCAAGAACCAGCTTTAGGATTTATTGATTTATTCTATATTCTGTTTCATTGATTTATGCTCTAATCTCTATTTTTCTGCTTTTTAAATGTAAAAAAAAGTTTTTAATTTCATCTTCCCTTTTTTAGATTATTAAGGTACAGACTTAGGTCACTGATTCTATTTCTTTTTTTTTTTTTTTAACATCTTTATTGGAGTATAATTGCTTTACAATGGTGCGTTAGTTTCTGCTTTATAACAAAGTGAATCAGTCATACATAAACATATGTTCCCATATGTCTTCCCTCTTGCGTCTCCCTCCCTCCCACCCTCCCTATCCCACCCCTCCAGGCTGTCACAAAGCACCGAGCCAATATCCCTGTGCCATACAGCTGCTTCCCACTAGTTATTTACCTTACTACGTTTGTTAGTGTGTATATGTCCATGACTCTCTCTCGCCCTGTCACAGATCACCCTTCCCCTTCCCCATAACCTCAAGTCCGTTCTCTAGGAGGTCTGTGTCTTTATTCCTGCCTTACCCCTAGGTTCTTCATGACATTTTTTTTTCTTAAATTCCATATATATGTGTTAGCATAAGGTATTTGTCTTTTTCTTTCTGACTTACTTCACTCTGTATGACAGACTCTAGGTCTATCCACCTCATTACAAATAGCTCAATTTCGTTTCTTTTTATGGCTGAGTAATATTCCATTGTATATATGTGCCACATCTTCTTTATCCATTCATCCGTTGATGGGCACTTAGGTTGTTTCCATCTCCGGGCTATTGTAAATAGAGGTGCAATGAACATTTTGGTACATGACTCTTTTTTAATTATGGTTTTCTCAGGGTATATGCCCAGTAGTGGGATTGCTGGGTCATATGATAGTTCTATTTGTAGTTTTTTAAGGAACCTCCATACTGTTCTCCATAGTGGCTGAACCAATTCACATTCCCACCAGCAGTGCAAGAGTGTTCCCTTATCTCCACACCCTCTCCAGCATTTATTGTTTCTCGATTTTTTGATGATGGCCATTCTGACTGGTGTGAGATGATATCTCATTGTAGTTTTGATTTGCATTTCTCTAATGATAAATGATGTTGAGCATTCTTTCATGTGTTTGTTGGCAGTCTGTATATCTTCTTTGGAGAAATGTCTGTGTAGGTCTTCTGCCCATTTTTGGATTGGGTTGTTTGTTTTTTTGTTATTGAGCTGTATGAGCTGCTTATAAATTTTGGAGATTAATCCTTTGTCAGTTGCTTCATTTGCAAATATTTTCTCCCATTCTGAGGGTTGTCTTTTGGTCTTGTTTATGGTTCCCTTTGCTGTGCAAAAGCTTTGAAGTTTCATTAGGTCCCATTTGTTTATTTTTGTTTTTATTTGCATTTCTTTAGGAGATGGGTCATAAAGGAGCTTGCTGTGATTTATGTCCTAGAGTGTTCTGCCTATATTTTCCTCTAAGAGTTTGATAGTTTCTGGCCTTACATTTAGGTCTTTAATCCATTTTGAGCTTATTTTTGTGTATGGTGTTAGGGAGTGATATAATCTCATACTTTTACATGTAGCTGTCCAGTTTTCCCAGCAGCACTTATTGAAGAGGCTGTCCTTTCTCCACTGTACATTCCTGCCTCCTTTATCAAAGGTAAGGTGACCATATGTGCGTGGGTTTATCTCTGGGCTTTCTATCCTGTTCCATTGATCTATATTTCTGTTTTTGTGCCATTACCATACTGTCTTGATTACTGTAGCTTTGTAGTATAGTCTGAAGTCAGGGAGCCTGATTCCTCCAGCTCCGTTTTTCGTTCTCAAGATTGCTTTGGCTATTCGGGGTCTTTTGTGTTTCCATACAAATTGTGAAATTTTTTTGTTCTAGTTCTGTGAAAAATGCCCGTGGTAGTTTGATAGGGATTGCATTGAATCTGTAGATTGCTTTGGGTAGTAGAGTCATTTTCACAATGTTGATTCTTCCAATCCAAGAACATGGTATATCTCTCCATCTATTTGTATCATCTTTAATTTCTTTCATCAGTGTTTTATAATTTTCTTCATACAGGTCTTTTGTCTCCTTAGGTAGGTTTATTCCTAGATATTTTATTCTTTTTGTTGCAGTGGTAACTGGGAGTGTTTTCTTGATTTCATTTTCAGATTTTTCGTCATTAGTGTATAGGAATGCCAGAGATTTCTGTGCATTAATTTTGTATCCTGCTAATTTGCCAAATTCACTGATTAGCTCTAGTAGTTTTCTGGTAGCATCTTTAGGATTCTCTATGTATAGTATCATGTCATCTGCAAACAGTGTCAGCTTTCCTTCTTTTCCGATTTGGATTCCTTTTCTTCTCTGATTGCTGTGGCTAAAACTTACAAAACTATGTTGAATAAGAGTGGTGAGAGTGGGCAACCTTGTCTTGTTCCTGATCTTAGTGGAAATGCTTTCAGTTTTTCACCATTGAGGACGATGTTGGCTGTGGGTTTGTCATATATGGCCCTTATTATGTTGAGGAAAGTTCCCGTTGTGCCTACTTTCTGCAGGGTTTTTATCATAAATGGGTGTTGAATTTTGTCAAAAGCTTTCTCTGCATCTATTGAGATGATCATATGGTTTTTCTCCTTCAATTTGTTAATATGGTTTATCACATTGATTGATTTGCGTATATTGAAGAATCCTTGCATTCCTGGAATAAACCGCACTTGATCATGGTGTATGATCCTTTTAGTGCTGTTGGATTCTGTTTGCTCTCCTTCTCAAACTCTTCCAAAATATAGCAGAGGGAGGAACACTCCCAAACTCATTCTATGATGCCACCATCACCTTGATACCAAAACCAGACAAGGATGCCACAAAGAAAGAAAACTACAGGCCAATATCACTGATGAACATAGATGCAAAAATCCTCAACAAAATATTATTTATTTTTTGGCCACACCACGCAGCTTGTGATTTTTTTCTAATCTGTCTAGTTTCTTATATCCTTTCATTTTTAAAAAATTTAATCATACTTTTTAGTTCTAAAATTTTCACTGTTTTAGAGCTTGCCTTTTTCTGCTAAAACTCTATCTCTTCATTCATTCTGTCTTTTCCACTACATTCTTTAACATATTTAAATACTTTTTAATAATCATTTTTAACTAATTTCAACTTAGGTCATTTGTGAGCATACCATACCTCTATTAAGTATATTTTCTCTTGATTTGGGGCCCTATTTTTCCTATTTCTTTATATGTATCCTATTTTTAAAAAATATTTATTATAATTATTTTTTTATTTATTTTGGCTGTACCGGGTCTTAGTTGCGGCACGCGAGATCTTTAGTTGCGGCATGCAAACTTCTTAGTTGTGGTGTGCGAACTTTTAGCTGCGACATGCATGTGGGATCTAGTTCCCCAACCAGGGATTGAACCCGGATCTCCTGCATTGGGAGCACAGAGTCTTACCCACTGGACCACCAGGGAAATCTCTATATGTCTCCTGTTTTGAAAAATTATACAAAGGGAGTTTTTCCTTAAGAGAATAGTAGATTGTGAAGTAGATAATACTTTTTATTTTGTCTTTTGTTTTTCAGGCAAGTTCAGCCATCCTTTTTTTTTTCTTCATTCAGCTAGGTTGACTTGGAGCTGGACCATATCTTTATTTAACTTACTTCTTTTACAAATCAGATCATATCTCTTGTTTCCTTTTGTGCCAATCCCCAATATGTTATGCTACCACCAAGGAGCTGATCTTATTATATTATCACCTGGAAAGGGGTTGGGTTGCCTATATAGTCAGTTTCAGTTCATCTCTAGATGTAATTCCAGCAGGGTCCTGAAACCTAAGCACTGAACAAAAATGTAAGACATTTTCCTGCCCTCTTTGTCTCTTGCCAAAATTCCTGTGGGGGAGAATTGGTGGGCTCAACAACTTGTTTTCACATTTGGAGTTCTTTCATTTACAATATGTTGTGCCAGTCATTTTGTAATTAAAAGCTTCAGTGGTATTTTTCTCATCCAGCATAATCTCTCTTCCTATGACAGAGCTGGTATTCCATCCACAGATACCCAGAATAGGCAATTGGTCCCATAAAAGCAGCGTAGCTCTTTGATCACTAAAATAGCCTGATTCTCTTTGGAATTTAGTTTATTTAGATTTCTTTGTATCTTCTACTCTTTGCTGGCTTCAAGTATAATTTTCATTTTATCCTGTGTTTTCTTGCTGCAATAACAATCTTTCGTGACCTACATTCTGTCTGAAAACAAAACTTTTAGTGGTTTTTACACTGTGTTTTAAACACCTTATCATCTATGCTCTCATATATTACAATGTTCATTTGTTAAAACATTTTTAAGATTATGTCTACACCCATTATCTGAATTATTATATGTTGTGAAAAGTTCTCACAGTCTCATTTTCCTCATGATTTTCATCATTATTTCATTTTTACTATATAGTATGATGACTTTTTACTGTTTTTTTTTCTTTTTTGATGGGGTTGTGTTTACGTTCATATTCTTTGATCCTTGGAATAAGTACTAAGCAAATTTGCATAACATACGAGATCTGATTCTTGCTACCAGTCTCATCAAATTAAATTTCCTGTATTTAAAAATCTCTAGCTGCTTATTCTTTCTACACATCTGTATAAGAAGTTGTTAGAAGTAGCATGACTAAGTTATTATGTGCAAAGACCCTAAAACCAGATTGGTTTGGGTTCAAATCTTAACTTTATTATTTTATGATCTTGGGCAAGATTCTTATCTTCTAGGTACCTGAGTTTCCCTAATTTAAAATGAAGATAAATAATAGTAGTACCTACCTCATAGGGTTCTTGAGAGTTTTAAATAAATTAAATATTCCTTTGCCAAATTTCTATTTTAACTAAAATTTCTATTTTAAACCTAATAGTTTGTATCTCTTAAGCCCCTCTTAAGCTGCTACCCCTATTATGCTCCTCCCCCCTTTCCTCTCCCCATTGGTAACCCTAGTTTGTTCTCTATATCTGTGAGTCTGCTTCTTTTTAAAATAATATACTATTAAATTAGAAATCTAGACTAATAATTTACTAAATGAAATAGAAAGTAGTAACTGGTAATAAATCATTTGCTACATTGTATGGACTAGTATTATTTCAACCTGATTTTTTGAGGTTATTTTTATGAACATTATTAGAACCATTTGAATTTTTTCTCCTTTGAGCTTTCTGTTCATGCCTTTTGCCCACTTTTATATCAAATTGTTCTTTTTTCCCCTCAAAATTTAAAGGGCTGGGTGTATCAGAGAGACAAATCTATGTTTATGATGTATGTTGGAAGTATTTTTTCCCCTGTTTATCATTTGTCTTCTGACTTTACTTATTGTATTTTGGATGTGCAAAGCTTTTAAAAAATGTAGTCTAATTTATTAACATTTTCTTTTGTTATATATATATTTTGGTAATAGTTAGAAATTCTTTACCAACACCCAGGTTATAAGGGAATTTACCCATATTTCTACTTGTATATACTTGTGTGGTTTCATATATTACACATAAATCTTGGATCCATTTGGAGTGTATTCAGGTATATTGTGAAGTGTGAATTCAATTTTGGCTTTCTCCAAATGAATATTTGATTGTTTCATCATACAGTTGACCCTTGAACAACATGGGGGATGCGGTGCTGACCATCCATGCAGTCAAAAATCCGTGTATTACTTATAGTCAGCTCTCTGTATACACTATTCCTCCAGTAGCCACGATTCCACTTCCATGTAGTAGTAGTAAATACTTTTGAAAAAAAATCTGCATATAAGTGGATCCATACAGTTCCAACCTGTGTTGTTCAAGGGTCAACTGTAATTTATTAAAAGTGACCATATTCCCCCCAGTGTTTTGAGATACCATCTTATTAGACACTAAATTTGTTCATGTAATCTAATTTAGCCTTGCTTTTCTGTTTCTGTGTTCCTGTTCTAATGCCACACTTGTTACACTTAAAGAGGGGTTTTAACATTTTTGAATATCTGATAGAGCTTGTCCTCCATCATTCCTCTTTTGAAAGGTTTTCTAATATATTCTTAAATATTTATTTTTCAATATGACCTATAATATCAACTTATTTAAAAATTTGTATTTTTTATTGGAAATACTATGTATACCCATGCATAAATATATTACACATATATATAATAACTTGGAGAGAAATTACGTAGTTAGGATGTTGAGTTGTCCCACCCAAGACAATGGATGTGCTTCCATTTATTCAAAACAGAAGTGTTTTCAAGTTTTCCTTATATACATATATTTTGCACATTTTTTGTTAAGTTTATTTTTAAGAATTTTATCTTTATTGTTCCTATTATAAATGGAGTTTTCCCTTAATGTTCTATATTATAGTTATTATTTGTATATGTGAAAGTTATTGATTTCTGTTTATTAAATTTATATCCTACTTTATAGTTTGATTTAGTTTTTTTGATTCCTTTGATTTTCTAGATATAAAGGCATCATCTGCAAATAGGGAGGTTTTACTTCTTATTTTACAGTGTTTAATCTTCTGTGTGATTTTGCTTTGCTAATACTTGTAGTATGTTAAAGAGTAGTGAGACAGTGAACCTCCTTTCTTGCCTTGTTCCTCATCCTGGTGGAAATGCCTCTAGTCAGAGGTTTCCCACTATGTAACATATTGGCTTTAGGAGTGATGGTTTAGTAATCATGTTAAGGAAGTATGAATTAAATACTATCTTACTAAGTGCTTTTTTAAAATGAGGGATGGGTGACAAATTTCATCAGAGGTCTTTTTAACACCTATGGTGATAATCATGGTATTTCTCCTTAAATTTTTAATAGGGTGAAATATGTTAGATTAATACTGAACCATTCTGACACTTCTGGGATAAATCTCTCTTGCCTCATATTGTATTATTTTCGTGTAGTGTTAAAATCTTTTGCTAATATTTGCTTAAAACATTTTACTATGAATGTATGTGAATTCATAAGAATTTTTGAAAGTGTGATATCTTTTTTTTTTTTTTTTTTGCGTTGTATGTGGGCCTCTCACTGTTGCGGCCTCTCCCGTTGTGGAGCACAGGCTCCGGACGCGCAGGCTCAGCGGCCATGGCTCACGGGCCCAGCCGCTCTGCGGCATGTGGAATCTACCCGGACCGGGGCACGAACCTGTGTCCCCTGCGTCGTCAGGCGGACTCTCAACCACTGCGCCACCAGGGAAGCCCAGAAAGTGTGATATCTTTATCAGGTTGAGGTATTAGTGTTACACTTGCTTCATAAAAATGATTATAAAGTTTTTCTTCTTTTTTCCATTCTCTGAAACAGTTTAGGTAATATTGGGAACACGTGGTTTTTAAAATTTTGGTAGAATTTATTCTCTGAAAACATCTGCTTCTGATTCCTTTATTACAGGATAGTTCTTTGATGACTTTCTCTATTCTATGGAAATTGCTTAATCTATCTCTGTAGGGACCAATTTTTCCTAAGAAATTATTTATTGCATCTAGGTTTTCCAGTTTATTTGCATAGATATTATACTTATGATTTTTAAATAGATCCTGTTTCAGTGATTAATTCCTCTTGATCATTTCTTATTTTGTATTTGTGTGCTGTCTCCTTTGTCTGTATTATTACTTATTTTTCAAGAACTAGAGTTTTGATTTATTTTGTGCTTTGCTCTTCCCTTTTATACCTCATTAATTCTGCTGTTATTTTTCCCTTCTCTCTTCTACTTTCTTTCTTAGGAATTTGATTATTTGATCACTGCTTTTATTGTATTCCATAGATTCTTTAATGTGGTGTTTTTATATCATGATTCTTTAGAAATTCTGAAATTTTTATTTTCTTTTCCAAAGAACTGTTTAATAGAAAGTTTTAAAATTTTCATTGAAGAGTCTTTTTGTTTTCTGTTTTAATTAATTTCTAATTGTTGTTTTATAATCAGAGAATGTGGTATTAATTTTACTTTGTGAAACTTACAGAGGTTTTGTGATGACCTCATAGATGGTCAGATTTACTGAATGTGTCATGTACATTTGAGAAGGTATGTTCTTTTTGATAGGTGTCAGTAAGAGCTACTTTATTGATTACGTTATTTGGGTTGTATATATCTTTACTTAATTTTTTTGTTCTTTTGATCTTTTTTGAGAGAGAGTGAAATATTGAAGTCACCTGTTATTACTGTATTCTGTCTATTTCTGCTTGCTTTATTAAGGAAGTTACTGTGTTATTTGGTGAAAATATATTCATAGCCATTTTTTCTTTACTGTGGATTGGATCCTTCAGTATTATCTAGTAAACTCTTTGTCTTAATTAATACTTTTAACCCTAAAGTCTCCCTTATGGAATATCAGGATTTTTTATTTACTTGTATTTACCTGGTCCAGCTTTTCTGAGTCACTTTGTTTTAAGTGAGTCTGTTTATTTAACAGTTGGGTTTGTTTAGCAGTTGGGTTTTGCTACATGAGCCAATTAGAAAATTTTTTTTATTTAATAGGTCAGTTAAGTCCATTTTTATTGATTGATATGATTATTGCATATTATTTTAAGTAATATTTACTATGTATTATATATTATATTTCTTTTTAAAAATTGATTTATTTATTGTAGTATAGTTGATGTACAATATTATATGTTATAGGTGTACAATATAGTGCTTCACAATTTGTAAAGGTCATACTCCATTTATAGTTATTATAAAATATTTACTGTATTACCTGTGGTGTTCAACATGTCCTTGTGGCTTATTTTATACATAGTAGCTTGTACCTCTTAATCTCCCTACCCCTATTTTGCCCCTCTCCCTTCCCTCTCCCCAGTGGTAACCAGTAGTTTGTCCTCTTTATCTGCCAGTCTGCTTCTTTTTTGTTATATTCACTAGTTTGTTGTCTTTTTAGATTCCACATATAAGTGATAACATACAGTATTTGTCTTTCTCTGTCTTATTTCACTTAGCATAATACCCTCCGAGTCCATCCACATTGCTGCAAATGGCAAAATTTCATTCTTTTTTTTTTCTTTTAAAGAAGATGTTGGGGGTAGGAGTTTATTAATTAATTTTTGCTGTGTTGGGTCTTCGTTTCTGTACGAGGGCTATCTCTAGTTGTGGCAAGCGGAGGCCACTCTTCATCGTGGTGCACGGGCCTCTCACTATTGTGACCTCTCTTGTTGCAGAGCACAAGCTCCAGATGTGCAGGCTCAGTAGTTGTGACTCACGGGCCTAGTTGCTCTGCGGCATGTGGGATCCTCCCAGACCAGGGCTCGAACCTGTGTCCCCTGCATTAGCAGGCAGATTCTCAACCACTTCTCCACCAGGGAAGCCCTTGTTCTTTTTTTATGACTGAGTAGTATTCCATTGTATATATATACCACATCTTCTTTATCCATTCATCTGTTGATGGACGCTTAGGTTGCTTCCATATCTTGGCAATTGTAAATAATGCTGCCATGAATATTGGGGGTGTATGTATCTTTTCAAATAAGTGTTTTTGAGGGGTTTTTTTGATATATACTCAGGAGTGGAATTGCTGGGTCATATGGTAGTTCTATTTTTAGTCTTTTGAGAAACCTCCATACTGTTTTCCACAGTGGCTTCACCAATTTACGTTCCTACCAACATTGTATGAGGCTTCACTTTTCTCCACATCCTTGCCAACATTTGTTATTTGTGTTCTTTTTGATGATAGCCATTTTCACAGGTGAGAGATGATATCTCATTGTGGTTTTGATATGCATTTCCCTAAGGATTAGCAACATTGAGCTTCTTTCCATGTGCCTGTTGGCCGTCTGCATTTCCTCTTTGGAAAAATGTCTATTCAGTTTTTCTGCCCATTTTTTAATTGGGTTGTTTGTTTTTTTGGATGTTGAGTTATATGAGCTGTTTATATATGTTGCATATCAATGCCTTGTCAGTCATATAATTTGCAAATATTTTCTCCCATTTAGTAGCTTGTCTTTTCATTTTGTTTATGGTTTCCTTTTCTGTGCAAAAGCTTTTAAGTTTAATTTAGCCCCATGTGTTTATTTTTGCTTTTATCCTTTGCTTTAGGAGATAGATCCAAAAATATTGCTACAATGTATATCAAAGAGTGTTTGCCTGTGTTTTCCTCTAGAACTTTTATGGTTTCTGGTCTTACATTTAGGTCTTTGATCCTTGTTGAGTTTATTTTATTTTATTATTATTACTTTTTAATTTATTTTTGGCTGTGTTGGGTCTTTGTTGCTTCGTACAGGCTTTCTCTAGTTGTGGCGAGTGGGAACCACTCTTGATTGCAGTGTGCGGGCTTCTCATTGTGGTGGCTTCTCTTGTTGTGGAACATGGTCTCTAGGTGCACAGACTTCAGTAGTTGTGGCACGCAGGCTCAGTGGTTGTGGCTCACAGGCTCTAGAGCGCAGGCTCGGTAGTTGTGGCGCACGGGCTTAGTTGCTCCACGGCATGTGGGATCTTCCTGGACCAGGAATTGACCCCATGTCCCCTGCATTGGCAGGTGGATTCTTAACCACTGCGCCACCAGGGAAGTCCTGGTTTATTTTTGTATATGGCATTAGAGAACGTTCTAATTTCATTCTTTTACATGTAGCTGTCCAGTTTTCCCAGCACCACTTATTGAAGAGACTGTCGTTTCTCCATTGTATATACTTGCCTCCTTTGTCATAGATTAATTGACCATAGGTATGTGGGTTTATTTCTGGGCTGGCTATTCTGTTCCATTGACCTATGTGTCTGTTTTTGTGTCCATACCATGCTGTTTTGATTACTGTAGCTTCATAATATAGTCTGAAGCTTCATAATATACTCAGGGAGCATGATTTCTCCAGCTCCATTCTTCTTTCTCAAGATTGTTTTGGCTATTTGGGGTCTTTTGTGTTTCCATACAAATTTAAAAATTATTTGTTTTAGTTCTGTGAAAAATGCCATTGGTATTTTGATAGGAATTGCATTGAATCTGTATATTGCCTTTGCTAGTATGGTCATTTTAACAATATTAATTCTTCCAATCCAAGAACACAGTATATCTTTGCATCTGTTTATGTCATCTTTGATTTCTTTTATCAGCATCTTATAGGTTTTTGAGTATAGGTCTTTTACCTCCTTAGGTAGGTTTATTCCTAAGTGTTTTATTCTTTTGATGTGATGATGAATGGGATTGTTTCCTTAATTTCTCTTTCTGATAGTTTGTTGTTAGTGTATAGATATATAACAGATTTCTGTGTGTTAATTTTGCATCCTGCAATTTACTGAATTCATTGATGAGCTCTAGTAGTTTTTTGGTAGCGTCTTTAGGATTTTCTATCTGTTGTATCATGTCATCTGCAAACAATGACAGTTTTACTTCTTCCTTTCCAATTTGGATTCCTTTTATTTCTTTTTTTTGTCTGATTGCTGTGTCTAGGACTTCCAATACTGTGTTGAATAAAAAGTCCGAGACTGGGCATTCTTCTCTTGTGCCTGATCTTAGAGGGAATACTTTCAGCTTTCCCCATTGAGTATGATGTTAGCTGTGGATTTGTCATCTATGGCATTTATTATGTTGAGGTATGTTTCCTCTATTCCCATCTTCTGGAGAGTTTTTATCATAAATGAATGTTGAATTTTGTCAATGCTTTTTCTGCATCTGTTGAGATGATCATATGATTTTTATTCTTCAATTTGGTAATATGGTGTATCACATTGATTGATTTGCAGATATTGAAAATTTGAAACTGTAGTTTCCTTTTTTGTAATCTCTTTGTGTACTTCTTTTTCTTCTATTTTGATATGTTCTCTAGATATTTTTAATATTACATGTCATATATATAAAATATTATGTACTTTATATGTTCTATATTTTAATTTTTGTTCTAATGGTTAGCTTTGTACTAATACCTTTTTTTTTTTTTTTTTTTTTGGTGGTACGCGGGCCTCTCACTGCTGTGGCCTCTCCCGTTGTGGAGCACAGGCTCCGGACCCGCAGGCTCAGTGGCCATGGCTCACAGGCCCAGCTGCTCCGCGGCATGCGGGATCTTTCTGGACTGGGGCGTGAACCCGTGTCCCCTGCCTCGGCAGGCAGACTCTCAACCACTATGCCACCAGGGAAGCCCGTGTACTAATACCTTTGTTAATGCCCATTTCTTTACTTAGATTTCTTCCCCCTACCTTCTCTGTCACTTTTTTACTGACCATTTTTACCTCTCTCTTTATTTCATTTTCACTATTTTATCTGTTTTAATATTTGCTTATGTCCCTCATTATATTCTCAGTCTAAGCTGTTCATTCCTTGGTTATCATGCAAGGAAGGATGATTTTTTTCTTTATCTTCATTTTTTTCCCCTGTGTTGTTAACTCTCATTTTATATCTTCCTAACTTTATGTTCATTTCTATTTTGAATTTTTAAATATATTCTTTGAAGTTTTTTTCACACCTGCAAATGCTTGTTTAAAGATAATTAATTTTGTCTGGCATATTTTGTTATAGTTTTTCTGTGCTTTGTGGTTGTTTTTTGGGAATAATTTTCATCATCTGAAATGTTTTGATTTTCATTTTTTTTGTTTTCTATTACAGTACTTTTAATATAGATGTTGTCTTCTATATTCGGTTAATTTTAGGAATATCTTACATTTTTCTAGGCCAGCATTAACAGTTTTGTGTAGAAAAGGACGAGTTTGGTGGCAAATTAGATTTCTTAGCTCAAGAGAGCCCTCTTTTGTTGGCATGATGAAGTGCAGCTTGTTTCATGAATGTCTACGTTCTTTGGGTGGCAAGGAGAGAGGATCATGAAGTCTTCTGATGTTTCTATTTTATGTTAATGTAGAACTTTAAATTTTTACCGCTTATTTCCTTCTTCTCTTTCACCCTCAAATCCACATGAATCCTTCCCCTTAACGCTATTCCCTTTTCAAGTCTTTACCACTCTTTTCAAGAAGGGGTACAACTCCCACCTCTGATTGCAAACATTTCAAGGCTCTCCCTCTCAATTCCAGTACTCTGAATATCCAGGTGTCAGACTTATTCTCAGCATTTATGCTCTAAGGGTGGGACTCTGTCTTTTGGAAGATAATTATATCTGTATTCCATACCTCAAGTGCCCACTTGCTGCTCTGCAGTGGGCTCCAGAGGTGGCTCTGCTTGCTTCTGAATGTTTATTTCCCTAGTTACTTGTAAATTGAAGTATTATTCTGTTTTAGTCATGCTGTAAACGTGGGTTATTGTGGTTTTATTTATTCTCTCTGATTTGTATGATATTCAGAAGGTGTGTGGAGATTCTAATTTAGTGACCCCATTATCCTGTGGGATTCTAAAATCAGATCAGTTTAAAATGTAATCGTTAAGCAGGTCTTCTTTTTTTGAGCTGCAATTTCCTCCTTATAATTTTCATATATCAAGTCTAGTTGTGTCTTCTGAGGCAACATAGAATAAATCAAATTTCTCTCTTATGTTCAAACACAAACTGTTTCACAGCCCATAAAACCTTTTCTGTGGAATAATCATCCATTGATCCTTCAACCACTACTCAGGTGGTAAAACTTCAAGTCACCCCTCCCTGCATCTGATCACTCTCTTTATCAAAGAAACTAACTTCTCAGGTTCATTGTTTCCTATACTGTATTTACCAGCATAACTTGAGGACATTATTACTATTGGAAGAAGCTAACAATAGCAATTTAAAAGTTCACTCTTAGAAGAATTACTTTCCTTCATCCAAATGTAATGATTTACATAAAGCAATAAAGGAAAATTGAAAATGGGAAAAAAACATGTTTTATATTTTGCTTTCAAGAAAGGACAGTCATCGGTTGGCTTATCCACAAACACAGCAAGTATTTATTTTGACTGGAAGAACAGTTAATGTGTCTAAATGTTTCTAACCAAATTAGCAAATAAAAAGTAGAATAGCCTGAATGAATATGAATACTTATGAATCTCTTAATTAGGAGTCTAGTGCTGCAAACTGAATGCTAATGAAGTAAAAGAGCACTGCTTTGCTTGTTCTCAATTTATGTAGCACTGGCAGCTATGCTTTTTATGTAATGATGCTAGCACATCCTAGGTCGCTAAAAATTTTCAACACAGAGCACAGTATACTTAGAGTGTTCAAATAGGAAGATGATAGGAGAATGTGGGGAAATTGGATGGGGCAGTGGCAGTTGAGAAGGTAAAGTGAATGTAGGATTTTCTTACCAGCTTTGGGAGTGGCTGTTGTTGAAACCGAAAATGGAACTGAATGAAGCTAAATGATGCGTTTTCCCTATGTGACTTCCCTACCTCAACTTCTGATGTGATCTAGTATCTTTATTAAAGAGCAAAGAAATAAACCTGAAGATTTGGATACAGAAAGAAATATCAATTTAAGTCTAGAGGATATGGGAGCTTTGCACTTGGAGTGCTAGTTTTCTAGTTCAGAGGTGTTCAACTTTTGTTCAGTTTAACACATGAAGGATGATGTTCCTCTGCATAACACAAGGCATTTGCGTTATTTAGACTTGCCCTCTGTAATTCTACTTCTCTTTCTCTTTGGAAATATTGGGAGGCAAGTGAAATAAAGTGACTTTATTGTGGGATTAAACTTGCATCTTATCAAATTTGTTTCAAAGTAAATCATCATGGTAAGAAATAACTTGATGTATGGTAGTCTCCAAGTACTCTACTAGGCAGGCTCTCCCAGACGTAATAGAACAGAAGGGCTCACAGACCAAATCAAGATAATTTAATCATGCAGTTAGTTGAATCAATTGAAAATATACAGCAAGAAGCAAGGGGGAAAAATGAGGTAGGTTAATATACCTAGGATAGGGTTCAAGCAGGATAAAGGTACTATGCTACCTAAATCCTGTGTTACACATGTTCATGAGTTCTCTTTCTATCCCTCTCTCCCTCACTCTCCTTTCCTTCTCCCCTCTTCTTCTCCCTTCTTCTCCCCTCTTCTTCTCCTTCCTTCTGCTCTATCCACCTCTCTCTCTCTCTTTTCTCTCTCATATATGAATTTCATATTAAGATGCTTAGTAATTGGGGCTGTATAACCACTCTCCTTAAAGCATCAATCCCTGAGCAAAGCACTGAATCATATAATCATGATGCATCATCCACATCTAGCCAATCCCTCTATTCTGAATTTTCAGTTAGAGGCTTTAGTTATTTGAACACCAGCTGTTGGCCTGTTCTCAATACTGCAAATAATAGAAGCATTTATAAACCACTCATGTTGCCTTTTTTTTTGGCCACGCCACACGGCATGCGGGATCTTAGTTCCCCAACCAGGGGTCAAACCTGTGCCCCCTGCAGTGGAAGCGCAGAGTCTTAACCACTGAACTGCCAGGGAAGTCCCAAAGTTACCTTTTTTCAGTGTACTTCGGAAGACAGGATATTACTTTTTATTTTAATCACTTCATATCTTTGATTGTGACAAATATGTTTGTCTGAAATCTGAGGGATATCCAAAAGAGAGACATCAGAGATTAATCTCAATTACTTAAATTCTTAAATTCCATTTCTGGATGAAAGCTAAAACACAGAAACTAACTTAGTATAAAATTGATAAACTCACATATGTGAGTTGCATATGTTTATGTTTCTTCACTTCTAGAGAAATTCTAGAGAAAACGGGCAAGGCTACATTACCTAGACAAAACAGAGTGCACAAATTTGCGAAATTTTTTGGCAACTAAAAGAGTTTTTAGACATCCTATGTTACTTCCTCTCCAGAGCAGAAAGTAATCATAGGGAATACAGGACCATCTGGTCCTAAAGGTAAGTAGTGTCAGAGAAGAATTTTAAAAAGGAGGAGCAAGTCGGTAAATAGGGGTAAATATCATAGGGTCAGCGCCCTTTTGTATGCCTTTTCTTTTGTGTGTGTGTGTGTTCCTGCTTATGGATTGCTTTGCCCACTTCAAAGTCCATACTTAACGATTTATGTTATATTCTAAATTTGATATCATACAGTACCTAGAGTATTCCTACTTGAGTGAGTCTGAAAGGAAAAATCAGCATTTCAGTCATATGTGCAGACTACATAGATTCAAAATATTTTTTAAAAGCATGATACAAAGATTTCTTTTTCTAATCAAGATGGAGAGTAAATTCATAGGAACATAATTTATTTTCCTGCCTAAACAACAAAAAAACTGGATAAAATATATGAAAGAACAGTTTTTAAGACATTAGACATTGGGCAGTAAAGGGTAGTGATTCCCTTCGCTATATGAACAGATGAGATGAGACCTATAATTGTCCCAGCTTATTGCCTGCAGATTTCCCAGGCCAAAGGGAGAGAGATCCCAAAGCATGGAGGTCTCCCTAAGTTACAAAGAAGAAGCTGGAAGTCTGGGGAGAACAAGGAACCAAGAGCTCGGAGTAAAGAGCGTAACAGAGGAAAGAGCTGTTCAGAGACAGGGAGAGAGATCTCTGGAGATCTACAGAGTCCTCCTCCATGAGTCTTCAGCTGAGTACTGATCACTGCATGAGGGTGAGGAAACTGCTCAATGCAGAAAGGATTAGAAGAAATAATACCCAGTGTTTACAGAGGGTACCAGCCAAAATGGAAAACCTCATAATTTGTGGAATGTTGGGTAGAGTACTCAGAAGTGTTTTGCCTCAGTAGCAGCAAAATCATTCCTAAACTAAATGCTGCTCTGGTTCCTCCTAACAGTGCTTATAAGGAAGAGCTGAATGGCTCAAACTGTTCGTAAATAACAACAATATCACAGAATAAAGCTCAATAATATTTATAGGAATTCAAAAATATACAGCATTCAACAAGATAAAATTAGTAATGTCCAATAAAAAATTATCAGCATGCAAAGAAGAAAGATACTATGATCCATAAGAAGGGGAAAAATAATCAAAACCAATCCAGATGGGACACAGAAGATAGTAAACAAGAACAGTAAACAGTTATTATAACTATATTCCCTAAGTTTAAGAAGCTGGAGTAAATACTGCACAGGTTAAGTAAAGACAGAAAATGTTAAAAAGACTCAAATTGGCCTTCCATATATTAAAACTGCAATGTGTGAAATGAAAAACATACCGGGTGGGATTAATGATGGAGTAGACATTGGAGAAGAAATGATTATTGAACTTGAAGACATAGTAATTGAAACCATACAAGCGAAGCACATTAAAATGACTGAAAAAAAACCCACAGAGCATTAGTGAGTATTTAATATTTCTTACAGGGCAGGTCTGCCAGAGATGAGATGAATCCTTTCAGGTGTTGCCTGCTTCCAAATGGCTTTATTTTGACTTCATGTTAAAAGGATATTTTTACTGGATATAAAATTATAGATTAACAGTTTTTCTTTAAGTACTTTAAAGATGTCGTTTAATTGCTTATTCCCTTTACTGTTTTTTCTGATAAGTCAACCATCATTCTCATCATTGTTCATTGTATGTAATATATCTTCTCTCATTTTAAGATTTTATCTTTATGCTTTAGATTTCAGCCATACAACCATAATTTGCCTAGGTGTAATTTTCTTTGTATTTACTGTTCTTGGGTTTTGCTGAACTTCTTAGGTCTGTGGGTTGGTCTTTCCTCAGTCTTGGAAAATTGTCAGTCATCTCTTCCAGTATTTCTTCTGCTCTATTCTTTTTTCTTGTTTTGGGTCTCCAGCTACACAAATGATAGCCTATTTGATTTTGTTTCACAGTGATTGGATGTTTTGATCCCCCTCCTCTTTAAATTTTTCTCTTTGTGTTTTAATTTAGATAATTTCTGTTGTACTCAAATTCACTGATTCTTTTATCTGATGTGTTCAGAATGCCAATGAGCCCATCAAAATAATTCTTCATCTTATATTTTATTTTTCATTTTTAGGATTACCATCTGGCTCCTTTTTATAGTTTTCATTTGTATCAGGAACAAATTCCCCATCTGTTTATACATGCTATCCACCTTTTCCATGAGATTGCTTAATATATTTATCATTGTTATTTTAAATTCCCTCTGTTGGTTCTAACACTTGGACCATGTTTGGATCAGATTTTTTTTGTGTGTGTGGTATGCAGGCCTCTCACTGTTGTGGCCTCTCCTGTTGCGGAGCACAGGCTCTGGATGCTTACGCTCAGTGGCCATGGCTCACGGGCCTAGCCACTCCATGGCATGTGGGATCTTCCCGGACTGGGGCATGAACGTGTGTCCCCTGCATCGGCAGGTGGACTCTCAACCACTGCGCCACCAGGGAAGCCCTGGATCAGATTGTAATGGCTGTTTTCTCTCTTAAGAATGAGTCACATTTTTTTCCCCCTTTTTTCATGTCACATGTTTTTGATTGATAGTTGGATATTGATAATAGAACAATAGAAACTGAAGCAAATAATATTTACACCCATTGCACATTCCTTTTGTCAGTCCAGTAATGTGAGGAGATGAGTTAATCTAGTCCATGACTGAGTTGGATCTAGGCTTAGTTCTTTATTTTAGTTAGATTTATTTCACCACAGACTTCAAATAGTTTGTGCAAGGGATCAGAATTTTCTTTTTAGCCAGATGTGGGACCTGAGTACCTGGAGGATTTGTTTCCATTCTGCTGCTTTTCCCACAGCCTTCCCCAGGCCCTGCTTGTTTACATCTCAGAGAGATATCTCTCAGCTCTCTTGCCTCTGCGCCAGCCAAAATCAGTTATTGCTCTGTACCCACTGAAGACCTCATTTACCTAAAGAGTTCAGTTCAGTTTTTCCTATGCTGCCTTCAGACTTCAAGAAAGCCCCTATGCTTACACCTCAGGAAAGAATCTCTTTCAGCTTCCCTGTCCCTCTCTCAGTCATAAATTATCATTGCTCTTACTCAGTGTACAGCCTGGAGAACTTAAAGAGCTTGTCTCAGTCCTTTCCTGCCCTCAGAGTTCATGAAGTCCTGCACACTGTACCTTGGTAGAGCTGGTCTCTCTCAGTATTCTTGCCCCTCTTCACCAAAGATAGGTGCCTGCTGCCTTGTATCAATGTAAAGCCTGAGTGCTTGAAAGTTTTTTTAAGCATTCCTACTCTCGCCCCAGTATTTCTCATGACTACTCTGTGAAGGCTATGAAGTGTTGTAGGCGGCTGTACTCTGTGTTCTAAGGATTTTAAACCATCATGCCAGCTCACACTTAGTCTACAGACATTTGTTAAAATTTCAGAAGTTTAATTCTTGAGTTATCCCAGTTTTCTTCTTACCTTTCTTCTTGCTCTGACAGCTTTCTCCTTTTCTACTGCTTCACCAAGGATGAAAGAAACTATTGGGTTGCTTTGCTCCCAAGAGAGGTATGTAACTTTCTGAATTTTAATTCATTACATATTTTTTCTCCATCCTTAGCTCTCTGATGACTTTTTAATAAATTATGATTTTATGGGTTATCTGGATTGTTATTATTGCTAGGGTAGGAATGACATTCTTTTGCAACTTTCTACATTCTAGGCAGAAGCTGACACCCGACAGTTTACATATAAATGATTGTTTTCCCTTTCAATATATATATATCTTGGAATTCCTTTTTCAAAATTTCTTAGAATCATTCATCATATTCTTTCAAATACCTTTGGTGGTGGAAAATCTTTAGTTCCCAAAATCGTATCTGCTCTAAAATAAGAATGACATTCAAAATTGAGTTTCTAAGTAATGCTGATGATGAAATTTGGTAATGTTATTAGCCAAAAGAAATTTATAAAATAATTAGTCTGATTTTCTTGTTTCTTTTAAACAATTTTTTTTTTTTTTGCGGTACGCGGGCCTCTCACTGTTGTGGTCTCTCCTGTTGCGGAGCACAGGCTCCGGATGCGCAGGCTCAGCGGCCATGGCTCACGGGCCCAGCCGCTCCGCGGCATGTGGGATCTTCCCGGACCAGGGCACGAACCCGTGTCCCCTGCATCGGCAGGTGGACTCTCAACCACTGAGCCACCAGGGAAGCCCTCTTTTAAACAATTTTGAAGGCAATTTTATGTAAACAGTTCAAAACTGGTCTTGAGTGATGGCAGCATCATTGAAATAAGAAACCTCTTTCTTATGATGGCTGTTTAATTATAGAATAGCAATTTAAGCCAAATATTTTTTTAAAATATTTGTTTATTTAATTATTTATTTTGGTTGCTCCAGGTCTTAGTTGCAGCACGTGGGATCTTACTTGCGGTATGTGGATGTCTTGGCTGCGGCATGCAGACTTCTTAGCTGCGGCATGTGGACTCTTAGTTTTGGCATGCATGTGGGATCTAGTTCCCCGACCAGGGATTGAACCTGGGCCCCCTGCACTGGGAGTGTGGAGTCTTACCCACTGGACCACCAGGGAAGTCCCTAAGCCAAATATTTAAGAAGATGTAATCTTAAAAATCCATTTTCATGGCTCATGAGAGATCACCTCACACCAGTCAGAATGGCCATTATCAAAAAGTCTACAAACAATAAATGCTGGAGAGAGTATGGAGAAAAGGGTGTTTTCCCACTGTTGGTGGGAATGTAAACTGGTATAGCCACTATGGAGAACAGTATGGAGGTTCCTTAAGAAACTAAAAATAGAGTTACCATATGATCCAGCAATCCCACTCCTGGGCATATATATATCCAGAGAAAAATGTGGTTCAAAAGGATACATGCACCCCAGTGTTCATTGCAGCACTGCTTACAATAGCCAAGACATGGAAGCAACCTAAATGTCCATCAACAGATGAATGGATAAAGAAGATGTGGTACATATATACAATGGAATATTACTCAGCCATTAAGAAGAATGAAATAATGCCATTTGCAGCAACATGGATGTACCTGGAGATTATCATAGTAAGTGAAGTAAGTCAGACAAAGACAAATATCATATGATATCACGTATATGCAGAATCTAAAAAAAATGATACAAATGAACTTATTTACAAAACAGAAACAGACACACAGACTTAGAGATTGAATTTATGGTTACCAGGGGGAAGGGTGGGAAGGAGGGATAGATTGGGAGTTTGGGATTGACATATACACACTGCTATATTTAAAATAGATAACTGGGCTTCCCTGGTGGCGCAGTGGTTGAGGGTCCGCCTGCAGATGCAGGGGACGCGGGTTCTTGCCCCGGTCCGGGAAGATCCCACATGCCGCGGAGCGGCTGGGCCCGTGAGCCATGGTCGCTGAGCCTGCGCGTCCAGAGCCTGTGCTCCGCAACGGGAGAGGCCACACCAGTGAGAGGCCCACGTACCGCAAAAAAAAAAAAAAAATTAAAATAGATAACCAACAAGGACCTAATCTATAGCACAGTGAAATCTACTTTATACTCTATAATAACCTAAATGGGAAAAGAATAGATGCATGTATATGTATAACTGAATCACTCTGCTGTACACCTGAAACTAACGCAGCATTGTTAATCAATTATACCCCAATATAAAAAAAAAATCCATTTTCATTGCTCATATATCTAGCCTTGAATACCTGTTTTTAAATTACTTTAAAATATTTCAGATTTTATTTCTCCTTATACTGAATAATGCAATACAATTGATAATACATATTTTCTCCATTTTATGATTTTCTTTGTAAATACAAAAATAGATTTTTTACTTAGTTTAACTGAAAACATATCATAGCCATCTTTACCTTGTTTACAACTGACTGTAATTTCAAATGAAGTGTTTCAGGAGGAAGATAGACATTCCATTCATGAAAACGAAAGTGGAAATTTTTACAAAAATTACCACGGAAAAGTGGAATCAGATGTGACACAGCTCTCCCTGAAGAGGGCAGCACTCTATGGAAAATCGGAAGTCAAAGGGGAATGCTTCTGAACTTTTGCCTCATGTACCAGAGCCTGGTCAAAGCATTGAGAAACATTTATTTTAACTGAATTTTAAACAGTCATAAAATGATTGAACACTTTCTTCTGAGACTGAATATTCTGGCTAGGTGCTTATTTGGTATTTTTTTCTGTCAATACTAAAGTTTAAGCACATATAATAATTATGACTTATTGTATATTTACTGCTTTCTGTGTAAGAAACAATTTCTTTTAATTATTGAAAATGATTTCTTTTGAATTTCGTTGGCATCCTCATGTCTTGAAAATTGCAGGATTTATTGCACAAAGCCATGTTCACTGTATTCTTACATTTTATGATTTTATGAATGCCTATTATGTCCCCATGAAGGTGTTTAGTTCTTGTTTTATTTTTAAATCTTGTAGACTGTTGGTTTTTTTTTTTTTTTGGCTGCATTGGGTCTTTGTTGCCGTGTGCAGGCTTTCTCTAGTTGCGGTGAGCGGGGGCTACTCTTCGTTGCAGTGTGCGGGCTTTAGTTGCGGTGGCTTCTCTTGTTGTGGAGCATGGGTTCTAGGCGCGCGCTCTTCAGTAGTTGCAGCACAGGCTCAGTAGTTGTGGTTCTCAGGCTCTAGGGCACAGGCTCAGTAGTTGTGGCACATGGGCTTAGTTGCTCCGTGGCATGTGGGATCTTCCCGGACCAGGGCTCGAACCCATGTCCTCTGCATTGGCAGGCGGATTGTCAACCGGTGAGCCACCAGGGAAGACCCTAGACTGTTTCTTTAAGCCTTTTACATACATGGAAGTTTTCTTTTTCCATTCATCAAATTCCAATCCAACAAATGTGTTGTTTTTGAGCATTTTCTAAGTGCAAGCTCCTTTGCAAATGCTTCTGTGTCTGGCTTATTTTAGTTGTCCTTACTTTTATCTTCTGCAGTTCAATTATACATGTGTTGACACTTGGTCAGATACAGCAAGCAGAGGTTGGTGCCTGCCAGCAGCATCTTGCAATTGTACCTCCTATATAATGCCTAATCTAACTTTTTCCATTCATCTCTTATTCTTTTCTTATTATGAAATATATGTACTTACAGAAGAATTTATAAAATATATCTGTACTGTCTAATGAATACTTATAAAACAAACTCTGGTATAACCCAAGTCAAAAAATAGAAATTTTGCAACATCCAAGAACACCCACCTTGTTTGTGGCTTCCTTCCTAATTATAATTCTATCCCTCCACTCTGGAAGTATCCACTATTTCTGGCTTTGTGATAATCATACCTTTCTTTTCCTTTATGCTTTTACAACCTATATGTGCATCTCTAAACAATGGCCTGGTTTAGCCTGCTTTGAACTTAATATGAGTGGACTCCATACTGTTGGAATTATTTTTATCTTTCTTCTTTTGTTCAATATTGTGTTTGCAAGGTCATCCATACTATAGCATTTTGCATACCATTTTCCTAGTGATATACTCTTCCATTGTATGCATATTTCACAACTCATTCATACTATTGTAAGTGGACATTCAGGTGTTTGCAGTTTTTGGTTACCATAAATAACACTGCTACAAATATTCTTACACATGTATGCTAGTGCATATGTTTACATATTTTTAGGGTAGTACTGGCATACTTTAACATTTCCCTCATGAAACACCTCTTGGACTTTGATATCCAAATTTTAGAATGTAAGTGTCCTTGCAGTATACTTGTTAGCTGATTTATATGAAAAAATTGTATTTATGTCTCACAAACTCAATACTACATTTTAAACAAAACAATGTGTGTGTGGGAGGGGAAGTCTGGGTTATATTCCAGGTAGAATTGTTAAGTATTAATGTTTTGAAAGGTGTAGCTAGAATCACTGAAGCACATATGTGATGGTTAATTTTATGTGTCAACTTGACTGGAGGCGTTGCCCAGATATTTGGTTAAACATTATTCTGGATGTATCTGTGAGGGAGTTTCTGGATGAGATTAACATTTGAATAGGCAGAGACTAAGTTAAACAGGTGGCCCTTTCCAATGTGGGTGAGCCTCATCCATTTCATTGAAGGCCTGAATAGAACAAAAGGCTGAATAAAGGAGAATTTGCTCTCTCTGCTTATCTTCTAGCTGGAACATTGGTCTTCTCCTGCCTTCACACTTGGACTTGGACAGGAACTACACCATTGGCTTTACTGCGTCTTCACCAGATTTCTGGGTTCAACTGAAGATCTTGGAACTTCTCAGTCTCCATAATCACGTGAGCCAATTCCTTATAATAAATCATGTATGATATATTACATCAATTGGATATTACATATCCAAGTTTTACTTCTCTGGAGAACCTAGACTAATACAGCATGTTCTGCATACAAAGAAACTATTTGAAGTAACTATATTAGTCATTTAATGAATACTTTATATGCATTTTACTCTGAATTAGTTATGTTTTAGGAAATTGGTGGATGTTTTAGGTTGATATAAAAACACTATAATTTTCCTTATTTAAAATATTAAGAAATAGACTCTCAATTAGCATTTATTTTTAAAATGTCTAATTTACAAAGATAAATTTCTGATCTTAAGTGAAGAATACCTAAAGTGGGAAATGCTGTACCTAAAATGGCAATGCTGGTTAAAAGATTGTGTGTATCTTCAACTTGGCTAGATAATGCCAAATTGTTTTCCAAAAGTGAAGTGTGAATATTCCCACCAGGTGTCTATGGTACTTCTGTTGCTTACATCCTCACCAACAGGGTAACCAAATATCCCAATTTTTGAGGAAGCATGCTGTTTTACAGAAAAATGCATTATAAGACATAGAAGGCACTGTAGAATTAGAGAACAATAATTTCACAGAAATTACATTAATAGATTGAGGGAAGGATTATTAATCGGTGTCAAGATCATTAAGTAAATGGTTTATGGAAAACTGGCCATTGGTTAATTGTTAAAAGAAAACCTCACACATTATTTTTTAATCACAAGGGGAAAATTTTATGTGTACAGTGAAGGGGAAAACAAAATAACTTAGTATTGGAATCAATCAATCATAGTGTCATTAATGTTTGTTAATCAGATATTGTGTGCCAGATATAAAGCCACATGAAGTACACACCAAGACCTATGAATTATTCTAGGCAAAAATATTTAAATTGGGTTTATTAAGCCTCTAATATAATGTACAATTTATAAGAAATGCAGGTTAGAGACTGACAAGTTAAATGGTAGCATAGCAAAGAAACCAGAAAAATCCAGGGATATTCTACAATAGGTAACTGACCTGGTTCTTTAAAAAGTCATGATTGTGAAAAAGAGATTATAATCTATTACAGGAAACTTAAGGGACATAAAAACCAGATGAAAGTTTGATCCTATGTTTGATATTTGAATGGACAAACCATCTGTGTGTGATATTTTTGGATCAAATGGGGAATTTTGAATATAGTATAAGTATTAGAAGAGATAAAAGGTACTGAAAGAGAAAGAGATTACTTACTGAAAAAAGTAGGTTGAGGAAGAGTGTACAATACGATTTTATATTGATATGTAACTACAAAGGTGTGTATGTGTGTGTGTGTGTGTGTGTGTGTGTGTGTGTAAAGACCTGGAAATATAGGTGTTAATTAGTAATGATGGTCTCTGGTGGTGAAGGACTGATTTAATTATGCTTTTCTAATTTTCTACAATGCACATGTGCTGCTTTTCTAATAATAATTTTTAACTAAGTTATACTTAACATACAATGTTATATTAGTTTCAGGTGTACAGTATAGTGATTCAATATTTTTATACATTATGAAATAATCACCCCAATAAATCCAGTTACCATCCATCACTACACATGTAATAATAATTTTTGAAAAACACAAGCTAGATAATAAAAAGTTACTCAGTGTAATAGATCAGTATTTTTTAACCGATTAATTTTAATGGAGTGTATTTCCTGGTAAAAATTAAGACATAAAAGATAAGTATTTTCTGTCTAATAATAATTCTGTGCATGACTAGCATCTTACATGCTAGATAATCTTCTTGGAAATAATGATTACCTTGATTATTATTAAAAAGACCACTCTATAGGCTCATAAGTCGTCTAGTGTCTTCCCTCTTGATTATGTGCATTTTAATGATTTTAAAATAGGTAGAACATGTCTTTCTCTATCCTTCTAGCAATTTATAGTTTTGGTTCCGTCATTTTCATCCCTGTTATATTTAGTTTATTAAAGCAGAAATAAATTGATTAAAATAACTTATGAAGAGTTTGCAGATAGCTGTCTATAATTATGAACAGTTTTATGCTCCCATTTACTTCATTTTACATATATACGTTTTAAAAAATGCACCTCTTCTTTCTCCCACTGACTCTTGAAAGCTTGGATTAGGCTTTTGTTGATTGATATAATCATAAAACAATTATCAGACAATTTTAGTGCATTATTCACTTTTTATTCATAAAAGTGAATAAATAAGGTTTTTTGCCCTCAAGGAGATCCCAATCCAGAAGGGAAAAGAAGAAAAGAAGTGCTATATGGATCTATAAACAAAATAATTTCCAAAGCAATAGAATTTCATTTATTTTCTTCAGCAAAATATAAGTATTTATTAGGTTCCAGGTTCTGTACTAGAAATTGGGCTTCAGAAATAAAATATACAGTTTCTTCCTTTGAATTGCCAATAGTCTAAGATAGACTAATAAATAGATAAACAGACTGATCACAATCAGTATGATTAGTAGCACTTAATCAGTGGTTCTCAAATAAGGGAGTATTTTGCCCCGCAGAGGACACTTGGCAATGTCTGAAGACATCTTTGATTGTCACTTCTGGGGTGTGTGTGCTACTGGCACCTGGTAGGTAGAGGCCAAGGATACTACTAGTCATCCTACAATGCACAGGACAGCCCTGCACAACAGAGTTATTAGGTCAAAAATGTCAATAGTGCTGCTCTTGAGAAACCCTACACTAATCATTGAGTGTTTTTGGCTTATGTAAGAGAATTGTCTAACCCAGTGAAGGTAAGTAGGGGAGAAGGACATGGAATGCTTTTATGGAGCCTGCCGCTGAAGTTTGAAGGACAAGTAGAGGTAACCAGGCAGAGGTCACCAGATATGTCACCAGGGGTATGTGAAGAGAGTTATGGGAACATGCAAGAAGGAAAGTGTAATTTGGGGGGATGATGAGGAGTGGGCATGCATAGACAACTGTCAAAGAAGGCTTCTCGGGGATGTTTGAGCTATGTCTAAAAGGATGACTAGGAGGTTGTCATGTGGACATAGGTATATGGGGGATAGTGTTGGAAAAGTTCTTGAATTTCAGTTTCAGATTGAGGTTTGTAATTCTGCCAAGAGTCATTTTGAGAAGTGGTATAAAATAGTCCTATAAAATAAAAAAAAAACTCTGCATATGACAATAGTAATTCATTTGCATCATAAGGGGTCATCATATTTTTAAGATTATGTATTTAAGAAAATAATAGAACTCAGTTGCAATGATGAATATATGAGAATATTCATTGCAGCTTTAGCTTCCAAATATTTGGGAATTTTCCAGATATATTTTAAAAAATTGATTTCTAGTTTAATTCTATTATGATCTAAAGACATACTTTTAATAATTTCTATTCTTTAAAATTGGGCAAAGTTTGTTTTATGGCCAAGAATACTGTCTATCTTGTTGAATGTTCCACATGCACTTGAAAGAAATGCTTACTCAGCTGTTGTATGGAGTGTTCCATAAATGTAAATAATATGATATTATAGTGACATATTCATTGATAATGTTGCTCACGTCTCCTGTATCTTTACTGATTTCCTGTCTTTCGTCTAGCAATTACTGAGAGAGGAATGTTGAAGTGTTAAACTGTAATTGTGGATTTATCTATTTCTCTTTTTAGCACTAGCAGTTTTTGTTTTGTGTATTTTGAGGTTTTGTTATTAGGGATGTACACATTTAGAATTCTTAGGTCTTCTTGGAGAATTGACCCATTTATTCTTATCTAATTTTTCTTTTAAACATTGATAATATTCCTTGTTCTGAAGTAACTTTGTGTGATATTATTAAAGCCACCCAAGCTTTCTTTTGTTGGTGTTTGCATGGTATATCTTTTTTCATCATTTTACTTCTAAACCTATCTATGCTTTTATATTAAGGAGATTTCTTATAAATAGCATATACTTTTTAAAACTCCAGTCTGGCAATCTCTGTTTTTAATTGGCACATTTAGATCATTCGCATTTTGTCAATGTTGATGTGGTTGAATTAAATTCTACAATCTTGCTTTCTATTGTTCCATCTGTTCTTCATTTCTTTCATCCTCTTTTTCTGCTTTCTTTTTGGTTAACTGAACATTTTTCTTATGATTCCATTTTATCTTCACTATTAACTTATTATTAATACTTCTTAAAAATTTTTTTAATAGTTGCCCTAGGGTTTATGATGTATATCTTCAGTTAATCAGTCTGCCTTATATAATATTCTTGTTCATGTGTAGATTTTGTTTTTTTCATTGTAGAGCACTGACTTTGAGTGTGTGATCATGCTTACAACTAATTACATTATTAAAAATTCTGAAATATATACTCCTTTGTTTATGTCTAGCAAATGCTCAACAGCTGCCTATCAGGAAGAAAAAAGTCCTAATCTGTAGTGTTTGATAATTTCTGTGACTTAACCTCTCCAACCATGGCCTATTTCTAGCTATTATTGTGACATCACTGAATATGGAATTAGGAAGAAATGAGACAATTTTTGCACTGAGCCAGTGCAAGCTGGCTCCAATACACACTTCTGAGCCCATAAGGTTCCCTGGTGTTGCTAAGACATGTCCTTGGTTCTTGGTTACTATTTATATTTCTAGGGCCTAAAACTTTAAATTCTCAGACCTACAAATTTAAATTCCAATATCCAAGGAGTCTGTAACTACATTTCATCCTCTTGTAAGTTTATCTTCTCGTATTACTAAAGAGTTCAGGTTCATTAAATATGATCATATCCCCTTCATAGAATTTCTTTCTACCTTCAAAAATACTCACCAGTGGCTCCCATATACCTATTTGTATTAACTATGTCTGAAATCAATCTAAAGACAAGACAAAACAAGGAGATGCATCAGGCCATTCTGTTTGTGCCAGCTACTCAGGAGTTGGCTGCCCTAGTGTTGGGGCTTATAGCAGACTTAATTTGGGGAAAGGATCTGGGAGGGTTAGAGAGCAGGTTTGCATGTTTTCTTACCAAAAGATTGTGAATCATTGGATTGATATAGGTTAGCCCGAAGGTCCGTGTTTTGAAGACCTAAAAATAGCTGCCTTGGTTCTCACTCATAACCAGCTACTGACTCTCCCAGTGGAAGTCAAGTGGTGACTATGGCCTAACAAGATGAGATCTTACTTACAATAGAATTGGGGAAATGAAACAAATGTTGAACATTTCGAACCTCCTGGGAGGGTCTGCTATGAGACAGTCTTAAGAGTATTTCAATTCCAATGTCTTTATAGAAGGCAGAATCTGAGCCACTCATGATAATGTTAAAATAAAGATTTTGGGGGAGGAGGTGGGTATGTGTTGAATAGAGAAATTACAGAAGCTCAACACTTTTGACTGAAACTCAATGCTAGGAGACTGGGAAGTGTCATAAAGAGACTACAGTATATACTCAGGAAAACATTTTGAATAATTCTGAATTTTACTGCACAAACACATAGGTTAATACTTTCTTGTGTTATCATTTCTCCACATTCCAGGATGAAAATAGTAAAAAAGGGTTGAAAGAAGCTTGAATCTAATTTCTCATTTCTTAACTCCCTTTTCTTTAATTTCTGCATAACACACCATCACCAATATATCAACATTCTTCTAAAGGAGGAAATTGGAATATAAAACACATCTTTATGATAAATAAAAGCATATAGGCAGGAGTTGTAAATCATTTAAATTTCCTTTGGGATAGTGATTCCAAAACATTACTTAGTGAACTGCAATTGCTGTTAATCACCTTTATAGCCGAGAAATTCAGATTTTTCCCCAAGTGTATGCATTTCTTTTTCTATGAATTAAAGAATATTTACTTAGATTTATCCTAATAATAACATTTTAAATACATGAGAACCATTTTGTTACACTATAGCTACATCCATGTTTTTTTTGTTGTTGTTTCTTTTTAAATCATGTGTTTTTTCCTAAGATAAAAGGAATACAAACTCATTATTTAAAAAATTGGAAAATGTAGATAATACTTATAAATAAAACAGAAAAATCAACCATAAACCCAACACGCAGAGAGAACCTGTCAATATTCACAGAATTTCATCTACATATTTTTATGCACATATTTTAAAAAATTGGAATTATACTATATATACAGTTTCAAATACTAACATTTCCACCAAGAATATATGAGAGCCTTTTCCTATCCTATCAAATATTTTGACTCTATAATTTCCATTTGCTGAATCATATTGGATGCTTCATAATGCAATGATGTTTCAAGTATTCCATCAATATAGTTCCCTTTTCTATAATTTCAAAATCCAAACATTTTATCTTTTATCTTCTAATCTGCTAAACTTTGGTTCATGGTAGGAAAAATTAGCTCTGGATGATTGCATTCACTTCCTCTTTCTTGTCCAGCTTTCTTCTGGGCATGAAAACCCCAAGTGGGAAATGTTCCTAAGCTGTAAAAACTTCTGGAAAAACTTCTGTCCTAAAGAGGTATTTTGCATCTTTCCTTTTCACTATCAATGTGTGACTTCAGTCTAATTTTCTCCAAGTTGTGTTCTCTTCAATAGATTCTCTATCTACCCTTCTTCTCAATTCCTCTTACCATGATTATAGACCAGTCTTCATAATTTCCTGCCTGGATTGAACAGCAAAATTCTCCTGACTGATTTCCATGCATCCAGTCTCACTCTTTCCTAAACTCTTTCCCAGACTTCCACCTTTGTGATTTTTTTTATCATCAAATCAGAGTATGTCATTACCCTACTAAATATTCTAAATGCCTCCCATTGCCTGCAAAAAGATAGTTTGGCAAGACATGTAATTTCCTTCACAATCTAGTACTAACACATCTCTGTATTTATTTATTAATTTATTCAGCAGAGCTTACAAGATTATATTTGATACATGAAAGTTTTCATATAGTAGGAATAAATCTTTGCGGATGTTGCCAATGATGACGATGGGTGCAACATTGAAAGAAATGGTCCTGGGAGGCAAAGGCAAGCAAAGCTAGTAATAAAAAAGCAGCAACATCAAAAGCTATCCTTCAGTTTATTTACTGGAGTTTCTACAACTACTAAAGGATGATACATATTTAAAGTAAAGTTTAAAGAATGACAAGAGAAAAATTCTAGGCTTAATGGGTATTGCAAAGGAAGGAAATAGGCTTAATGTTATGAGCTATACAGGAGAGAGGTTAAGAGTGCTCTTGAGAAAGTCAGCCTGGATTATAATTTTGGCTTTTCTACTTACTAACTTGGGAGAATTACCTGACTTTTTTGTAAGTTGGTTTCTTTGGCCAAATGGATAATAGTAGTGTATTCCTTATAAACTTGTTGAGAGAACTTAGTTGATTTAAGTAAAGGGCTCGGCAAAGTAAGCTTTTAATGAAACTTAGCTATCATTGTTATTATTATTATTAACCATATTTATCTAAAAAGAGAAAATAGAGCCTTTTGCTAACTAGGTATAAGAGAGTTAGATGACATAAACCATCGGCTGCTCTGTAGTTTACAGGAAAGCTCCAACTATTAAAAAAACGAATAGGAAAAATAAATATGTTGCCACCTGATTCTTAGTGGAACTTTTCGTTTCCTCCATCCCCTACTCACTTATTTCAAATGTTCTATTTAAAATTTCTGACTCTTTCTTTAAGAGTAAAAGGCTACACATTTGATTCATAACATATATTTCAAACTCAGCATTCAGTTATGGTAGTAATAATCCTTGAAATTATAACTTTTTTGGGTTAAATTTAGAAAGCATTGCACAAGGTTGTACGAGAGCAGTCCCCAATCCTGAGAAAATTTTAGCACATGTTCAGGTTAAGCTGTGATAGAAAAGCCCTAATTTAACTTGAAATGATTTTCTTGTCCTAGCGTCAATTTCTTTTACCTCTTGGCTCCATTGCTTAGCATAACCACCCAGAGCACGGTTTACTCTTTTTGACTAAGAGCATAAAAAAGCTATTGGCAGAAACTAACATGCCATTGTAAAGCAATTATACTGCAATAAAGATGTTTAAAAAAAAAAAGCTATTGGCTGTAAGATTGCTTTCATTTAGGGGGATGTGTATGTGGAGTGGGGGAGAGAAAAAGGAAGATATAAAAAAAAGGAAGGACAGTCATTTTCAGGGAGTTTACTTGAGTTATTTTAAGGGCAAATGTAGCCTACTATTCATTTTCTTTCATCATTCTGTAATAAAATTGAACTTTGATGAGCTTAGGTCCAGGGAACAAAATGTGATGCTGCCACTTGTAATGATGTATTAAATTCATAGGGTTCTACAATGGAATGATCCCTTTCTCGGAACTGTGTTTGTTTGGGATGTTTGTGTGAACTTTTTGAACTCTACTCTTTTACTCAAGTAACCCTAGGCAAGATAGTACCCAGACCCGATGTTATTAACTCTCAGAAGGCATAACACCACAAAAATGCAAATGTTCTAAATACAAGGTGGAGGTTTTTGAATTCTTAAGTACTTCTGTTATTGATTTTCTCAAGCAAGAAAATAATACAGCTTTTGGGTGGACAAAATAATAAAATTCTAATATTTATGTAAATTGTTTTGATTTATTTTTTCATTGCTCTTTGCCTTAATATGGAGATGCTACAGTCTTCCTGCTGTTTATAGGGAAAAAAGTCTCCCAGTTTAAATCCATTTAGCTTTAATTCCTGAGTTTAGTTTCATGCAAGTAAATGCTGTATTCTCTCTAAAAATAAATGAAACAACACACAGGAGTCTGTTTATGAATACAGTGTAATCTAAGAATGAGCAGTGTTTTTATAGAAAAACCAGACCTTTATGACTGCAATCTAAAAGGGAAGCAATTAGGCTGTTTTTTATTAGGGATTAGTACATCATGTTAGTTTAGAAAGCTTTTTTAAAAATAAAATGGAAATCATAAATATCAGCTCCATCTCAAAACAAAGCAACCATTACTTCTCCCAACCTCATTTTGTTTGCGGCACATCACAGATTCCTTGAATTACCAATGATAGCCTGACCTCTCCTGACCTGGGGTGTCGAGGAACTTTTTCAAAGGATTTTACCAAATATCTGTCTATGTATGCTTACGTATACTCATTTTTCTTGTTGTTGTTGGAGGGTCCTTATATTTCTGAGTCCAGTTTAGGCACTGAAATACTATAGAAATGAAAAAATTCACATGTGTGTGAGTAAGTTCCTTGTAAGGACTATTTTTGTAGAGAAATGACCTTAAACCTTTTTGACATTTATACAAACCTGAGTGACATTTCATTATAATGTCTTTGGCAGCATCCGTGGATTGAAAAGTATGGTATATGCAACATTCAGATAAACTAATGAAATATTTGCTTATGTGCAACTTTACCATCTCCATATAAAAAAATGAACCATGTTTCTGTCAGAAGATTTTCATGAGTCATCGTGCAACTCCCTCTCACTTCTCCTGGGTCTGATAGAAAATTAGCTTCTTTGATAGGCCATATCATGGGACAGCACTGTGAGAGGGGCAAAAGGGAAATTAGGGAACTTCTTGTGTGTTAGTTTATCATATAACATAGCTATATTACTGTCTTTGCATGTTCATTTGGCATTAAGTCCTTCAGGATGTGGGGAGGAGGGGTGGGGATTGAGGAAGAGACAGTGACGACTGATGTGCAGGAGGATGTAAGTCATGTGTGCTAACTTTTTTTCCTTTCTTTCTCCTCATTTAATTACCACTTGTCCTATTGCTCAGGCCAAAAATCTTGGAAACAACCTTGAGTACTCTCTTTATCTCACCCCCACTACTGATTTCTTAGAAATCAATTGGTTCTAGTTTTAAAACATATTTTCCAACAGACAAAAAAAAAAAAAGATATAGGACATCTGAACAGATCTTAACTACTAAACAGTGTAGAACACTGAACCAAAAATGACAGAATTTATCTTCCATCTAATGCACATGAATGTTTAACAAAAATAGACCATGTGATGCATCATAAAGTAAGTTGAACACATTTGAAAGCATTGAAATCTTTCATTGTATTCCCTGACCACAGTGGGATTAAGTTAAATGATTTAAGAAAGTAAACAATGAAGCCACTATGATGCCAGCATTGAGCACAATACTAGTGAACCTGTTGAATCTCCTTCATGCCAAAGAATGTTCAGTTTGCATTATCAGGGCTTGTGACTTAGATAGATATTATCATTGGCTGTCCTTAATAAGAAGTGCTTATGAGGGCTTCCCTGGTGGCGCAGTGGTTGAGAGTCCGCCTGCCGATGCAGGGGACACGGGTTCGTGCCCCGGTCCAGGAAAATCCCACATGCCGCGGAGCGGCTGGGCCCGTGAGCCATGGCCGCTGAGCCTGCGCGTCTGGAGCCTGTGCTCCGCAACGAGAGAGGCCACAACAGTGAGAGGCCCGCGTACTGCAAAAAAAAAAAA